>NC_072773.1:8209757-8543006 GCF_022539595.1 Amphiprion ocellaris | reverse complement strand
TAGTCCCCATGCAGCGGTTGTGGGTTCAGTTCCCACCAATGGCTCTTTGCTGCAGGTCATTCCCTCATTCTTCTCCCTACTTTGGGGTGGGGGATAGCAGGATAACAGATGGAGAACAGACAAACAATATAAAGAGGCTCAAAACACTGTTCTTAATTCAGGGATTACAGGATGGTTGTCCAACATTGTCTGAGGTCTTCTAATGGGAGAAATAAAGAAAAGTATAGGAGTAAGAGAAATGGGGTGGATTCAGGGTCTGGCAACAAAGCCTTTGTTGCTCGGATCACCTACTGACAATAAAAAATATAGATGCAGACTATCTGCGTACAATGAAATAGCTGGTGAAATGTACAATATGAGAGCTGTTGCGATTTAAATTTCAAAACAGCCACATATTTCAGAGGACAAATTCAGTGCTACATCGATTTCACAGTCAGTGATTCATTTATTCAAATTTAAGTGAGAACAACAAACAGTAAGTGGGTCATTCAGAGCCTTCAGCACAGCCTGTACGTTTTGTTGTTTTTTTTTTTGTACAGCAACTGTTTTCTACCAGTTAAGTCACATGAAGTTGAACACATACTGAATGTTTTCCAGGTGGGTGCATCCTGTTGGGAGTCACATTTAGATAAATATTACTGTGATTTTCTTGTTCTACCTACTGATACTGTCGGTTGATTGTTGTCTTGTTTTATCCTAGTAGTCTGATGTAGTATTTTACTCCTTCCTCAGCTGCTCCCAAGGGACCCAAGCTGTCAATGAGCCCCAGTAAGGCCAAAGTAGGAGACACAGTACGGATCATTGTTCATGGCTTCCAGCTCGGACCTTCTGCAGTGAGTTTTGAATATAGAAGTTCTTTAAACTGGAAAATCTCTTAAGTTTAAAAAAAGGTGTGCAATTTCGTAATATAATAACATCTGGAAGGTGCATTTGTATTTTACATGTTCTAATCAAAGCATGATGCTTTGAATTATTGGGACTCAATATGGTGCGGTGAAAAAGTATTTACTGATTTTATTTCCTGATGTCTTCTATTTTTGCATATTTCTCATACTTAAATGTTCCAGATCATCAAACTAATAGATTTATTTAATATTAGAAAAAATCTACATGACACAAAGTGCTATTTCATTGAAAACTTTAATCACCCTGCAAAAAAGTTAGAAAAACTGCTCTGTCCACCGTTGGCAGCAATTACTGCAGTTAAACATTTGCCATAGCTTGTGACCAGTCTTTCACATTAGATGGTTTTTGATCATGAACTGCCCTTTTAAAGTCTTGCCACAGCATCTGAATTGGATTCAAGTCCGGACTTTGACTGGACCACTACAGAACCTTAATTTTGTTCTTTTCGAGCCATTGTGGACTTCCTTCTGTGCTTTGGGTCATTGTCATGCTGCATAAACCATTTGTGTTGAGCTTTAGGTCATAAACTAATGGTGTATCCAGATGTAACGGATCCGTGTTTTCCAAAAAGTTCCATCTTTGACTCGTCAGTCCATAGGATGTTATCCCAAAAGTCTTGGGACTCATCTAGATATCCATCCATCCATTATCTATACACCGCTTAATCCTCACTAGGGTCGCGGGGGGTGCTGAAGCCTATCCCAGCTAACTCGGGCGAAGGCAGGGGACACCCTGGACAGGTCGCCAGTCTGTCGCAGGGCCACATACAAAGACAAACAAGCACTCACACATTCACACCTACGGGCAATTTAGAATAATCAATTAACCTCAGCATATTTTTGGACTGTGGGAGGAAGCCGGAGTACCCGGAGAGAACCCACGCATGCACAGGGAGAACATGCAAACTCCATGCAGAAAGATCCCGGGAAAGCCGGGACGCGAACCAGGGACCTTCTTGCTGCAAGGCGAAAGTGCTAACCACTACGCCACTGTGCAGCCCTCATCTAGATATTTTTTTTGCAAATGCCAGATGGACCTTTATGTCCTTTTTGGTCAGCAGTGGTTTGTGCCTTGCAACTCTCCCATGATGTCATTTTCACCCAGAGTCTTCGTTATTGTGGAATCATGTAAATGGACCTTAACTGAGGCCAGAGAGGTCTGCAGGTCTTTTAATGTTTGTGTAGGCTGTTTTGTGACCTCTTAAGTGAGATGTCGACATTCTCTTGGATAAATGTTGGTAGGCCGGTCACTCCTGGGAAGGTTCACCACTGTTCTATGTTTTTCCATCTGTGGATAATGTCTCTCACTGTGGTTTTCTGGAGTCCCAGAGTCCTGGCAATGTCTTTATAATCCTCCAGACTGACAAATGCCAATGACTTTGCTTCGCATCTCTTCTTGAATCACTTTAGAACATAGCATCATGTGCTGCTTTTTGAGACCCTTAAAAGCTACTTCACAATATCAGACAGGTTCTATTTAGTTATGTTTAGATTCAACAAGCCTGGCAGTAATCATACATGGGTTCGCTAGGGTGAAACTGAACCCAATTACCAAATGAATCTGGTCATTTGGGAGATTGGTAGCTAAGGGGGGAATTACTTTTTCACATGGGGCAAGGTGGGTTGGACAGCATTTTTCCTTCAAAATATAGAATCATCATCAATCAAATCTGCATTTTGTGGATTGTCTTTGTTTAATATGAAAAATAGTTTGATGGTCTGAAACTTTACGTGTGGCAACTAGGCAAAAATAAAATAAATTTGTAGAGGGGCCGATAATTTTTCGCAACACTGTATATATTGTAACCTCACTATCAATCACAGTGTAAGAAAGAGTTTGGTTAATTTTTTTTATATTGGAACATGTGAGTGTTGGACCTTGTAAAAAAAATATTTTAAGGTTATAG
The DNA here is from genome assembly GCF_022539595.1 of Amphiprion ocellaris. Classification (NCBI taxonomy): domain Eukaryota; kingdom Metazoa; phylum Chordata; class Actinopteri; family Pomacentridae; genus Amphiprion; species Amphiprion ocellaris. The sequence continues at coordinate 8,540,194 of NC_072773.1, read as the reverse complement.
CTCACTCTTTAGATCTGTAGGGCTTGTCCAGAAAGCTTGAGAGTGGTATTTTGTCATTCAGACTTGAGCATATGTGATGTTATTTGCACAGAACATAACTGTTATTTTTGCTCTCTACAGAGAGCAGAATGATACGGCATTGTGCTGCAGAACTCATGAAAGAAGGGAAGGGAGTTTCCTCAAAGACACATTAGATGGTTGACACTGTTTTTATAATGATGGTGTTCAAAAGCGGATTCGCATGCATATTTTGCCCTGTGCAATATAGACCTGTTTCCAAATTTCAATATTTCAAGTCCGAGCAAAGACCAGCTCTTATTTTATTTTCATTGCCAGGTGTGTTCCTGTTTTTTCTTGGAAAGATCTTTTCAGGATCATTTATGATATATTGCACCAAATCCCATTGCCAGCCTGCTGGCAGTGAGATTTGGTAACATATTATCTCTAAGTTAACCTGTCACTTAACTCATCAAATGAAACTGATTTGTCTTTAAACTTGCATAACTGTGTCGCATCTGAACACACAGCCATCACATTCTCTGCAGTGATATAATTTGACTTTCAAGGAAAAGAATCCACAAATCCAATCAAATAAAAAATGTTCCTCCAATGAAAATCAAGTTTTTTGTACCTTAACAAGCCCATATGGTGGTTTTTGTATTGTAGTCACATTTTGAGCAAAATAAGCAGTCAACATCATGGCTGAGCATTTCCATATTGAAACTGTAGCATACTTAAGACAGTCTCAAAAACAAACAGGTATAGTTCCATACATCTGCATCCTGGTCTGAACTCTGGGTTGTCATGCTTTAGAGTTCTAATAAAATCAGCCATATTTCTAGAAATGAGAGCTGCACCAGCCAAAGTGGGATGGATGCCATCTCTCCTAATCAGACCAGGTTTTCCCCAAGAAGAGCTCCAATTGTCTATAAAGCCAATATCGTTTGCAGTACACCGCATAGACAACCAGCGGCAAAACGATGACATGCAGCTAAACATATTGTCGCTGGTCAGATCTGGTAGGGGTCCAGAGAAAACTATGGAGTCCGACATTGTTTTGGCAAAGTTACACACCGATGCCACACTAATTTTGGTGACCTCCGATTGGCGTAACCGGGTGTCATTACCGCTGACGTGAATCTTACTGTATTTACGATTATCTTTAGCCAGCAGTTTCAAATTTGTTTCTATGTCGCCCACTCTGGCCCCTGGGAGACATTTTACTATGGTCGCTGGTGTCGCTAGCTTCAAGTTTCTGACTATTGGAGCTGCCAATGATCAGAGTTGGTTTCTCAGTGGGTGTGTCGTTGAGTGGGGAAAAACGATTAGAAACGTGAAGCGGTTTGTGGTGTGCCGGGACAGCAGGCTTGAGCTTAGGACTACATTTCCTACAAACTGTCATCCAGCCACCCTGGCTTCCCGGCTGACCGGGAGCTGCTAGGGTACGGCTAGCAGAAACTACACTAGCAGCTATGCTATTGCGGTCCGCACCGGCTAAGTGGGCCTGGCTAACAGCAAGCGGGTTGTTTTTCATGGTGCGGAGCCGCGCTTCCAATTCAGTGAGACTCGCCTCCAAAGCTACAAAGAGACTGCATTTATTACAAGTTTGTTATCACTGAAGGAGGCAGAGGAGTAACTAAACATGTGACACACTGAGCAGGACAGAGAAGGAGAGGAAGAGGGAGAAGCCATGCTAACTGCTAAGTGCTAGGCTAGCGGACAGAGATAACAGATTAACTTAGAATTAAGTACAAGACTTTGAGAAGGTGCTTGAAGAGAACGAGTGTATGTTACGATTCAAATATTACCGCTACACACACAGATTTAATGAATATCAAAGCTACGACAGTCAGAGAAGACAACACAGCGCTACAACAGGAAGTGACGCAATATGCTCACCGTAACGTCAGCAGTCAAGGTAGCATGTCAGAAAGTGAAAGTAGACTAGGTAGACGTGTGTTTGCGATACAGTGCCCCCTGCAGTTTGGGAGCAGACGCCGCACGGAGTATAAATGCACACACGTTCTCTCGCACGGATTTCCGCATGGCTTCTTCGTGCGGAAAGTATCAAGGCTGGAATACACTTTCTGCACGTATTTCTAGACTTCAGCTACGAGTAGGTCCTGGCCCTCCGCCATGTTTTTCTGTGCGGCTCCGTCCGCGTTGGTTATGGCTGGAATATACTTTCCGCACGAACGAGTCGCACGGAAATCCGTGCGAAAGAACGTGTGTGCATTTATACTCCGTGCGTGTCTGCTCCCAAACTGCAGGGGGCAGTGTATCTCAAACACACGTCTACCTGGTCTACTCTAGTAATAAACTAGAGAAGAAGAAGTCTGTTTCCAAACTGCAGGGGACAGTGTAGCTCAAACACACATCTACCTGGTCTACTCTGGTACTAAACTAGAGAAGAAGAAGTTTGCCATGGTTTACACCACTTACAACACGGCATTTTACCGAATAAAAGCATTTCAGCAGTTAGTTTTATTTCACACCATGAATAGTTCATAACCCGGTTACCGCAGTGATCTCTGTGTGATGAATCGTAAGTGCACGTATTTCTAGACTTCAGCTACGAGTAGGTCCTGGCCCTCCGCCATGTTTTTCCGTGCGGCTCCGTCCGCGTTGGTTAGAAAAATGTGGAGGTGCGCGGAGCGGAAATTTTCTGCACGGAAAGGCCGCTGGAGGGGGCGTGGGTGCGAAAATGACGTCATTTTTCCGCACGGAGCCGCACGGACCTCGCGGACGCGGCAAGCATAAAACAAGCTTAACCCAGCCTTTAGAGCTCTTCTTTAAAAAAACAGAAAAATTCATTGTTCTGAGCCTGGGTGCAAACTTTGCCACTGATTCTACAGCCCCATCAATAAATTATTTATTGTTTTTATTTTTAATTATTTAATTTTATTGTTTTATTTATTTTTTATTTTTACATTCAGCCTTTTAAAAGCCATTTTCAACAGGCCATTCAATAAATAGGTTGTAAAAGTAAAATCTGCAGTCAAATGTCATTTGTTTATGCCACCAAGGCTCCCCAGAGAACCTGTCCCTGCTGCTGAAAAAAAATCCTAGAGGAAACACTGCAATGTATCATTTTGGAGGTCAGTAATTCCAGGAACTGCAGATCAGAAACATAAGCAAACTGTCCTCTCAAATTACAAGCTGCATGACCCGAATCAGCCTGGTTTTAAACGGTCACTCTACTGAGACTCTAATCCTATCTGTAACAGAATCACTGCATTCTGCTAGAGCTGCTGCACAGTCTTCAGCTCCATTGCTATTAGATCTCTCAGCTGCTTTTGACATGGTCAACCACTAAATCCTCGTCTCCACACTCAATGAGCTTGGCATTTCAGGATCAGCCTTCCACTGGTTCATGCCTTACCTCTCAGGGATCTCCCTGAGAGGTAAGGCAACAAACATCGAATGTGGTACAATCCACTACCTAGGAAGTGAAACACTTTTTGATTGGGAGTGGGGCTGATAGTATCTACTTCAGAGTATCTTTGAGGGGAGAAGTGTCCATACTGCACAGTCTATCCAAAGGGGTTCCTCAAGGGTCAGTGCTTGGTAACCTCCTCTTCTCAATATACACAGCCTCACTTGGCGCAATAATACACTCCCCTGGTTTCTCATGTCCTGTGGTTCCCCCCAGACGACCACAATGTATCTGCCCAGATCTCATCAAGCCTTCATCTTGGCATGGTTGAAAAAAACGCCTCCTTCAACTTAACCTATCCAAGACTGAGCTCCTTCTTGCCCCAGCCAGTCCCTCTATACAACAAGAAATCAACATCCAGCTTGAATCAACCTAACTCAAACCCACAAAGTCTGCCAGAAACTTGGGTGTCATGATCGATGACCAACTAACCTTCAAGGCTCATGTGGCCTCTGTTGCTCATTCATGTTGATTCGCTCTGTACAGTATCAGGAAGATCAGATGCTTCCTGTCTGAACATGCAGCACGATTCCTGGTACAGGCTACAGCCTGTACCAGGAATCGTGCTGTATCACGCATCGACTACTGTAACTCCTTACTGGCAGGCCTTCCCACAAGTATGGTCAAACCTCTGCAGATGATCCAGAATGCAGCAGCACATCTGGTTTTCAACTAGTGAAAAACAGCATGTCAACCCGCTGTTCAGATGGCTTCACTGGCTTCCAGTTGCTGCCCGCATAAAGTTCAAAACTGACACTTGCATTCTAAACTACATTGAAAACAGCTCTCTCCTACCTGAACTCTCTCATTCAGGTCTACACTCCTTCTTGTTCGTTACGCTCAACCAACAAAATGCGCCTGATACAACCAACACAACAGGGCTGGTCGATAACTAGTCTTTTCCTCTGTGTTTCCTCGGTGGTGGAACAAATTACCAAACTGTTCAATCTGCAGAGTCTTTAAGAAAAGACAAAAAACACAGCTCTTTACTGAACACCTTTGCACTTGACAGACTAAAAAAAAAAAAATTCTATTACGTCGCATTGCCTGTAGACACCACGGTCCTATTATCACACCTGAACCTGTTATGTATGTTATGTCTTATGGCACTTATACAGGTTATTTTCTCCAGACTAGATCCTCGCTTGTGTTGTATCGACTCTCAGATGTACGTCGCTTTGGATAAAAATGTCTGCTAAATGAAATTGTAGAATTATAGCATGTAGCTCCACAGCCAGAGATACCTGCAGAGAGGACAAAACTAATTGCAGGAGAGAAAAGACACAAAGTTGTTTATATGCAATGGTGACATAAATGTATAAGGAGAGTACAAGCAGGGTAGAGGACAGGTGCTCAGTGCAGCATAGAAATCTTGTAGCATTTTACACCCATTGCAGCATAACTAAGGGCTGGCTTAGGGTCAGCTGAACAGCTTTACCAAAAAGGAAAGTTCTGAGCCTTATCTTAAAATTTGGGAATAGATTCTACAACTGAGGAGCCTGATAACTGAAGGCTCTGCTCCTCACTGTACTTCTGGAAGCTTTAGGAACCAAAAGCAAATCTGCAGTCTGATCACAAGTTCATTTTGGTCTGAGTCTCTAAGAGGTTCAACTTTTTCATTTGATTCATCTGGCTTCAAAATTGTAACTGGGTATCAACTGCATAGCTGTGAACCTTTATGCTGCGTTTGCTAATAATGCCTCAGGGCAGCAAGTACGAGATGAATGGTACTGGTTCTAGCACAGTACCCTGTGGAACCCCACAACTAACTATTGTGCGCGTGGAAGAATCACTGCCATGAACAAACTGGAATCAATCCGACAAATGCCAGTTTCACAAAGAACCTAAGCGCACACATGAATCACAAGTAGACCAAGAATCAGTGAAAAGAGTTTATTTGCAGCAAGTTGAATAGATTAGTGATAATATGGTGACTGTGGAATAACTAGTACTAGACAAAGGTTTCTGATGTGGGAGGAAGAAGGGGAAAGATAAGCAAGCGGGCTCACTAGACAGTAGCCTAGACATAGTTATATCAGAGGTCTAATACTAATGGCATAAGAAACAACTCCCATGAAGCTAGTGATAAACACAAAATAGACAGTTACAAACTCTCAAGCCACAAGACAAACTGAAGGAAAATGACAAAGGAATAACAAAGAACTGACTGGCAGAAGACAAAATTAAAGGCTAACCAAGACCAAGTAATAGTAGACACCAGAAAAAAATGACTAAAGTAACAATATGGGCTACAACAAGTACGGACTGAACACACAATGAGGAAATGAACTGTCAGGAAACAAGGCTATAAGCTAGCTGGCAGATCAGGGCTGGGTAAGGACAGACGGGAATCTGTGAGGCGGCGATGGGTGTTTGTAGAGGGAGGAATCCAGTGGAGGCCTAAGCAGCTGGGGCAAGCGGGAGAGCCAAATGGCTTGTCGAAGGGAGAGAGTCTGGCAGATTTGAAGCTGAAGAGGTAGTGTGTAATTTCCAGAGTGGCTGCAGAGGACTGGTCGAGGAAGTAAGGCAAAACAAACAGATATAGAAGTTGACATGCAGACATTTTATCAAAAGACTGAAGCTTCCCCTGGCCTGACTGACTGGTGTCTAGATCAGTGGTCTGGCGCTGAATGATGGTCTAAGCCAGGGACTTGAGACAGGTGTGAGCTGGTCCCATGCACAGTTGTGTTCACTTCTGTTCATTGGACCACCACTAAAGCTCACACACAGAAACAAACAAACACACAAATATACCCGATCACACCCACAGAGAGGGAGAGAGGGCAAAATGGGCAAGACAGACTGCCAGTTGGGCAGAGGCTGATGTAGGAGACACTATATGTGAATTAAACCAGCATAGTTTGGTTCCTTTAATCCCAATAGCATGTTCCTGTCTCTATAAAAAAATGTTCATCATCTGTATCATATACAGAACTGACATCTCAATGTGGAGAGACAAGTCCACTGTCTGAAGCTGAGGAGACCACTGGAGAATTTTTTATCAGTGCTGATCCTGTGCTATGACTGAACGAATCTCTTCGAAGAAACCATTTTTGGGCAGATGGCCACATATTTTGCTTGCAACAGCTATTGGGCAGGAATCTTTTTTTTTTTTTTTAAATGTTCCCTTAACTATTTGTGACTTTACCTTGCAACTCTCTCCTCACACATTTTTGTGTCTACAGAGTGAAGTCTTCCCTGAGCCCATGTTCACCTGGACCAAGGTAGGTGGACACTTGCTGGATGGCAGAGAGGAACATGATGGAAGGGAGCTCATCTTAGAGAGAGTTCCTGCTGAGCTCAATGGCTCCATGTTCCGCTGTACGGCCCAGAATCCTTTGGGCTCCACAGATACCCACACCCGCCTGATTGTGTTTGGTGAGTCTGTTTATGTCTGTCTGATCATTCATTGTTTACTCAGTGTGCTCAAATTAAATGTTTTTATTTTGTGTGTTTGTGCAGACAATCCAAGATTGAAGAAAGGAAAGGAACATTACATTGGTAGGCCATTCAATGTCATAGTCAGTAACTGTGCTAACTTCTCAACTCTCATCCTTCTTATCTTTATAGGAATCAGGTTTTATAGGACTTTTAGTCCTATAAGAGTAGATAGTAGAAACCTTGATTTCAAAATGCTCCCTTTCCTTTTTGTTTGTTATTTTATGATGGCAGTCTTCCAGTGACCACCACTTATCATTTCCTAACAGGGTTGGGAGGGTTACTATAAAAATGTAATCCGGTACAATTACAAGTTACCTGTTAAAAAATGCAATCAGTAACTTACTCTAAGTCAGGGCTATTCAATTAAAAATTGACTCGGGCCGGATTTTCAGACTAAGAACATGAGCTGGGCCGGACGTTTTTAGCAGTGAGCAAAGTTAACCATTTAAAATAAACACAAACAGATCAGATAACAAACACACTGGATGTTTAGTAACGTATTGCCACATCCAAAAGGACATAAACTCAATAGAAGAGCAGTACTTAGTCTAAACCTGTGCTGAAATACTGCTTCTTTAAATTTTACATTTCAAACACACAACTTCAACACATTTTGATAGGTAAATATAAGCACAAGTTAAGGTGCATTTGAACATAAAAATTAATTGCCGATTAGAAACACCATCTTTTGTTTTGGTCACATCTCAAAGTGCATTAAAAAGTAACTTGCTTAACAGTAACTTTTCAGAACTTGAGATATTTTTCTTCTTTTGAAATAACAAAAAACAGAGTTTGTCCCTGTCCATATTTGGTCTCATCTGAGACAGTCACATCTTCAATGCATATAATCAAAAAAATATACAGTAGGCACAGTGATAGTTACCATCCCTTTGAAACGAAATAAAGCTGACATCAAAGTGCATAATAAAGTGCAACTAAGTGAAATAACTGTCAGAACAAAATGTATTTCTTAAATATTAAACTTATAATAAGTGAACAGAAAATAGTCACATAAATACATAAAACTACCTTTAGTGTCTGCTACAGCACGCTGCTTTGTTGCACTTACCATGTCTCGAAGACATCTGTGGCGAGAACATCAACCCTGCGAATGTTTGACGTGTCAGACCTGTTTGATAGCAGATGTCACACTCGTCTTAACTTTATGGTCCGTTAAAACTTCATCCACGACAGCCAACATGCAGTCCTTCACAGTTTCTGAGTCTGTGAACGGCCTCTTTTTCGTGGCCCTTTCCTGAGCTGTGCAGGTCCGCTTCATTGTAGTACAGCTCCGGTTGTAAGATGCAGTCAAACTCTGAATTATAGCCGCTCTCTCATGACATCCCTCGGGAAAGTTTGTCCGAAACGCGGCATGTTTTTTCAATGTGGTGTCTTCGGACATGATAATCTTTCAGCGCTGCAAAGCACTCGTTGCAGAGTAAACGCATTGGTTTGGCGTTCGGACTTGGTGGTAAATAAATAAATACTTGTCAGTCCACGCAGGATTAAACCGACGGTTTTCCTCGCCGATTTGTCGTTTCAGGATAGAAAAAGACATGCTGCTATTTTCGCCTGTATAGAACTGCTAATGTTAACTTTTCAAACGCGTCTCCTCAACACAATGCATTGTGGGTTAGTTGCTAGGTTACGGTATGTGTTGCATTCACTGTTTGCAATAATGTCGGAGTTTTTGTAAGAACTTGTCAGTGTTACTGAAAGATGTTTTTCTGTTTTTCTCGGACCCAAGTCCCAATCACTCGGCAGTTGCTTTAGGGCCACTCGAGGGTTGCTTTCGGGCCGCATGTCGCCCTCGGGCCGCTAATTGAATAGGGCTGCTCTAAGTACTGAAATAAAAAAGTAATGTATCAGATTACTTTTAGTTACTTTTGGATGGCTTCGATAGCAAACAGGCAAATAAAGACCCATCCCCGCCACCCCACCCCTCTGCCCTTCTTCCCCTCCACCTCTACCTCTCTACCCCTCTCAGGGCTCCAGACTGCGACTAAATGGTCGTATTTTGCGACTAAAATTTGAGACCGTGCGAATAAATTTTTCATTTGCTCGCGCATGTGCGACCAGTAAATTTGCAGATTTTTTAAAAATTATGCTTGAATATTTTTTGGTGCTGACAAAGTTCTGCTCCACACTTCAGCCCAGTACTTGACAGTAATGAGCTGGTTTGCCAGCCGACATTAACTCCAAAAGAAGAAAGGAGACGAACACCAAAGAAGAAGGTGAGCCAATGTGTGTGAGAGCGAGGGGCGAATGACGGTGAAGCTCCCGATGTTTCACAAAGCCTTTATTTACGTTCAGCCGTCAGCCTTATTTTGAACACAAATTCACCTTTCTGTCCTTCACTCCTTTCTTCAGGAAACACCGTCAGAGCTTGTCTCCATTCCAGCTCAATGCTTCTAAGTTTAGACACATCCTTTGCTAGACAGCAACAGCGTGGAACCGTTTTCTTTCGTCTTTATGTGGATTTTCGGACTTTTCGGCAGCGTCTTCGTCATGTCAAGAAAGTGCTTCTTAGACAAACATTTCCTGTGCCGCTGGAATGGTGACAAAATAAAAGCCCGTACTGTTGTGGAATTAATGTCTTCACAACTTAAAGCTTCTTCAGTTCTGACTCTAAGTTCTAATTCACTTAAGGTTACAGGTTCAAGTGTGATAGCTGCCTATGTCTCACCAATGGAGGCAGTGAAGAGTCAAGGAGTCAGTCTTCAGATTCAAAGAAGTTGTGTTTATTCCTCAAAGTACAGGTCAAACACACTGAGAGACACCCCGGGATATGTCTAAAGATCCCTCCTGATGCACTGGCTTTTATACTGTCCGGTCCTGGTGGTTTCCACGCCCCAGGCCCATCCTCCTTTTACGACAGGCCTCATACATTTGTCACCATTATACCACCTGTTTCATTCCTAATGGTGTCTGAGCTTTTCGGTGTTTTTCAAAAATTAATGATTGATGGGCAGTTTCACCGGGAGAAGGTAACCCCCTCCTTCTGGCTCCACGCCCACCCAATCAAAACATTTTATTTACCTTTTCTGCATATACATCAGGTTTTTTATCAGGGTATCTCATCAGTCACAGTCTTTCAACATAGCATCTTATCCCACATGGTGTTCAACACACAGAGGCACTTAGCTGGAAATAGAAGACCAGTCACACATTACATATATGGCAACGGGACTGAAATAGAAGTCTGTGTACACAGATGTAGTCAGTACCATGCACTTTATCATAATGAGAAAACAACTGTTCGTGGCTTAGTGCCTAATGGCTGCCCACGACAGCTGACTTTGCCACTACATTACCATTAAAAATACGCCTTCAAAATAAAAGCATGGAGGGAACGGTTATTTTAACACTAGCAAAACAAAGGCTTGGCAAAATCGATGAACTGATCAACAGACCTTTATAAAAGTAATTTACATGCAATTTTGTATCTATACATAACATGCCTGTGCTCAGCACAAGGTCATTTTTTATTAAAGATTTCATCTGTCGGAAATTATACGTCAACTGAGCAGCCTTGGCGGAGTACTGCGCTCTCTGAGTGGTTTTCTTGTTCTGTTGCGTCAACTGCTGCACAATAAAATGTGAATTGAAAACATTATAGTTTCTGCATTTATTGTTCAAGTATTTATCAGTAATACAGTAAAAATCAGAGGAAATATCAATATTTACTTTGCAAGTTGATTTTGGTGTGCGCCCCTAAATTTTCTGCTTGCGCTCCTAAAATTTTAAGTTAGGGGCCACTGTGCTCCTAAGAAAAAAGTTATTCTACCCCTCTACCTCTTCTGTCCCTCTCAACCCGCCCGGCCAGCAGGCAGATGGGTCCCCCCACATAAAGAGTTCTGCTCAAGGTGTCTTCCCAGTTAAAAGGGTGTTTTTCTTGCCACTGTCGTCTTAGGGCTTGCTCTGGGGGTTCAGGCATATGGGTTCTGTAAAGCATCTTGAGACAATTTGACCTGTAATTGGCACTATATAAATAAAATTGTGTGTGATCTGCTCAGTGTAATTTACAAATCTTTTACACGACACAAACAAACTGCTCTTTTAGTTTAACTGAGAAAATTTTGACCTCTTAGAGAACCCACAGTATTTGTAACCAATCAGGTGTCTAATACTGAATTTAAAAAAGGAAAACATATGATCAAAACCACAAAACAAATAAGGGTTCCAAATTATCCAAGTGTTGTCTACAAAAACAATACTGCTTAAACAGAAAATATGTTTCTTTTAAAGAAAATGCAAAATGTGCTAATTTTTCAAAACAAATAGAAAATATGTTCATTTTACAGAGTAAACAGAGAAGGTACTGTACATACATCCAGTGTGTTTTTTGAACAAACCAGGTGTCCATATACTCAGTTTCAAACGGGAAAATAGTTATTCAAAACCATGAAGCAAATCCAGGCAATACATCACCTTATCCCAAATTAGGCCTACATTTAATCAAAACCAAACTTTGGGCAAAATCTTCTGTTATAACAAAGGAGAAGGACCTGCTCCATGTGCTCACTGGACATTCTGCTCCGAGATGAGGTACAGTGGGGAAAAAAAGTATTTAGTCAGTCACCGATTGTGCAAGTTCTCCCACTTAAAATGACGACAGAGGTCTGTAATTTTCATCATAGGTACATGGTGGTCAATAACAAAAGTTCAACTCAATACTTTGTAATATAACCTTTGTTGCCAATGACAGAGGTCAAGCGTTTACTGTAGGTCTTCACCAGGTTTGCACACACTGTAGCTGGTATTTTTGCCCATTCTTCCATGCAGATCTCCTCTAGAGCAGTGATGTTTTGGTGCTGTCGCTGGGCAACACAGACATTCAACTCCCTCCACAGATTTTCTATGGGGTTGAGGTCTGGAGACTGGCTAGGCCATTCCAGGACTTTGAAATGCTTCTTATGGAGCCACTCCTTTGTTGCCTGGGCGGTGTGTTTGGGATCATTGTCAGGCTGGAAGACCCAGCCATGTTTCACCTTCAAAGCTCTCACTGATGGAAGGAGGATTTGGCTCAAAATCTCACGATATATGGCCCCATTCATTCTTTCCTTAACACGGATCAGTCGTCCTGTCCCCTTTGCAGAAAAACAGCCCCAAAGCATAATGTTTCCACCCCCATGCTTCACAGTAGGTATGGTGTTCTTGGAATGCAACTCAGCATTCTTCTTCCTCCAAACACGATGAATTGAGTTTGTACCAAAAAGTTCTAGTTTGGTTTCATCTGACCACATGACATTCTCTCAATCCTCTTCTGGATCATCCATATGCTCTCTGACAAACTTCAGATGGGCCTGGACATGTACTGGCTTAAGCAGGGGGACGCGTCTGGCACTGCAGGATTTGATTCCCCTGTCGGCGTACTATGTTTCTGATGGTAACCTTTGTTACTTTAGTCCAAACTCCCCCTCCCCTGATATTCTGTCTCTCACAGTTGAAGTGTACCTATGATGAAAATTACAGACCTCTGTCTTTTAACTGGGTGAACTTGCACAACAGGTGGCTGACTAAATACTTTTTGCCCCACTGTATGTACGTTTCCTCCATAACTGAACAGATGTTCAACTGGAGCACTAGAGGGCAGTGTAGTATTGTGCTTCATGAAGAGCTGCTTAACAAAGGGGAATGCATGGAGGGAGTCTGTGGTCTTCACAGTGATTGATTCATCCTTTCTACTCTGCCTTGGGACTGTGGGTGATAGACTGTACCAAATGCATGTTTTAGACCTAACATCTGTTCAACGGTTTGCAGATCTTTGTTTTTGAAATGAGTCCCATTGTCTGATTTGATTCTTCTGGGGAACCCATGTGTTGGTATGTAGTGATTCACCAAACATTTTATCACTGTTTTACTGTCTTCTTTCTTAGCTGGCCAGGCTTCAGGCCATCCTGTGAATGAATCTACCGCCACTAAGAGATATCTACATCCCCTCACTCTGTCTCCCATGTCAGTGTAGTCTATTACTATTTCTTGGCCTGGCAGGGTGGGTTGTGGGAACTGTCCCACATCTGGTTTTACTGTGGCTTTAGGGTTGTGTTCTCTACATATTTTACAGTCTCTGACATACTGATTTGTCATGTCTGTCAGAAATGGGTGCCACCAATGCTTTAAGTTTGTTCTCATCTGTACACTATTTACATGAGCTAGACCGTGTGCTTGTTGGAATAAAGCCTTTTGCCAAGATGGAGGTAGCGCTGGTCTGTTTACATCTCCCTTCCACACTCCTTCTTCATCTTTCCTCATGGTTTTCTCTTGGGGTGATGCTCTCTATCCTGCGCTGCTTTTAATGTCTGAGCGTTTAACTCTGGGAGGGTGTCTGTGACCTGTTTTTCAGTTTGTAGCATCACCAAATGAGGGCTATAGCCTGTCACTCTCTTTGCTGCCTCATCTGCTGCATTGTTGCCTCGTGCCACTGCTGTTCCTGTCCTGTCATGGCCTCTGCATTTAACTACCGCCACTTCTTTGGGCAGTAGAAGTGCCTCTGCCAGTTCTTTCATCTCTTCTTCATGTTTTATAGGTTTCTTTGCTGCTCTAAGTAATCCTACTCTCTTCCACTGGGGCAATTCCATGTGTATAGCTCCAACCACCTAGGCTGAATCTGTATATATGGTGACTCTCTTGTCTTTGCTCCATTGTAAAGCTTTTATCACTGCTGTGAGTTCAGCCAACTGGGCTGACTGTCTGCTCTGCAACTGTCCTGTTTCTACTTCTTCAATTCCCTGTCCTCTCTGCCTCATTACTGCATAACCTGCTTTTAAGCCTTCTGTGGGATGCCTGTAGCAGCAGCCATCTGTAAACAGTATTTCCTGCTCTCCTTCAAGTTGCACTGCTGATAGATCTGGTCTAATCTTCTCAGTCAGTCTCACTTTCAATTCACATTCATGTGGTTCCCCCTCTCCCATCTGTTCTGCCATGTTTATACCTTCATGTGTGTATATGATGTTTGGTGCTGAGAGGATTTTCTCCATACGTGTCTGTCTTAGTGAGGTCATGGTGAATGCTGTTGAGTTTACAAATGCTACACTATGTGTAGTGAGTACTGTGAGTGGGTGGCCCATGACTGTGTGCAGTTTTTTGCAAAATTTTGGTCACTCCCGCTGCGTGTCTTGTGCATGGGGGATGTCTTTTCTCTGTGTTGTCTAGAATAACACTGATGTACATTAGTACCTGTCTGTCACTCCCCCTTTTCTGGAACAAAACACCATTTACTGTGTGTTTTGCTTCAGAAACATCCAAGTAAAACTTAGAAGTGTAGTCAGGTATTGCAAGGTCAGCTGCCTGTGAAAGTCCATTTTTGAGGTCAATAAAGGTTTCTTCCGCCTTTACATTCCCAGTCAGCTGTGCTGTAAGATTTCTCAGACCCTGTTCATTTACCAGGGCGCGCAAAGGAGTAGTCAGTTCACTGTAGCTAAGAATGAAATGTCTGCTGAACCCCGTGAGTCCAAGAAATGACAACATGTCCTTAACAGTCAAGGGCTTGGGATGGCCTAGAATGGTCTGTCTGTGGGATATTTATTTATTTAATTTTGGCACTTTTAGTCCTCCATAGCTCACTAGACTGACCGCCTGTAATGCTTTGGGACGGGGACGAGCTCACAGCAGCACCTGCTGCTCGCTGAGGACAGTAACTGCAGAATGATCCGAGCTTTCATGTCAGAGTCTCCAAAACGGCAGAAAAAGTTGCTAGATTTGTCGCTAGTTGCTTTTGACCAAAAAAAGTTGCCAGGAGGCTTTGGAAAGTCACCAGATTTAGCTAGAAAGTCGTCAAGTTTGCAACACTGGAGCGAAGCGACTGGTAGGGGCGTGTCCTCAGCCTTAGAGAGAGAGACACTACAGAGGGCCACAATCCACCTTTTGTAGCTGGTGGGCGTGCCACGATTGGCTTACAACTCCAGTACTGCCCGAGAAAGCACAAAAACTTGCCCTGGGCAGGACTGTCCTGCTCCACACAGATAGGTTATTTTTGTTTTGTTTTTTTGGTTTTTTTTTTAGATGTAAACCACCTTCTGTGTGAGGAAGACATACATCACCAGGTTAGTAGCTGTCAGCTGGTTGTCAAACAATGAAAATAAGTCTCTATGCTCAGACCTAAAATAAGATGGTTGTCACTCAGTTATTTAGGTAGTAATAACTCTCTCCTGTTTGCATCATCAGTTCAAACAATGAGACTCTAAGTAAAAAAAGCTTCATTAAAGCCATGGCAACTGTCTACAACTTTCTACATCACAAAAACTGATCATTCTAGTTGCTTTGTGTATGTTTTTATGCTTTTGACCCAGCAGATTTTGTCATATTTCCAGAAGATCTATAATACAAGAACCAAAATGCATGATTTAGTTTTGTGACAAAGACGTGTTTCAATGATTCCATTATAGAAAATCAGGAGTTGTAAGAGTCATTGGAAACTCAAAATTGCCATGATATACACATGGTCTTTAGTGTGTTTAAGCTTTTGTTCACGAATACAGAAATTTGTAGTTGATTTTATAAAAAAAAAGTAGAGACCATTTAGTCACGACTGACAAAATCTACCCATCTCCATTGTAATACTGCTCCGTTTCTTAGTTTCAGCCCTAGTATTCTCCCAACTTTTTAAAAGAGATACTCCTCTTCGTTAGTCTTTTATTGTTTTAATTACTAACAACTTTTTAACTAATCAGTCCCTCCATGAATTCGCGATGTTGCGATCGCACACATTTAACCAATCTCCGCGAATTCTGCGCGACCTTGCAATTTTGTCCAATCACCACAACTTTTCTGCAATTTTGGCCAGCCTCCCATGAATTCCACCAATCATAGCAGTCCCCAGCCCAAACGTAATGCACGTACGCACAAACTCACTTCTTCGTTTATGGTTCGAGGATCCCGTTGTTCCAGTTTAACTGGCGATAGTTACCGTCTCCAGATGTTTCGTCCGCAGATTCGTCACGATCAGACCTGGATTTACGTGAAATAAAGATACCAGATAAAGAAGACCTCGCCTAAAAACGTCGGCATCACTACTTAATAAAGTCTATATCCATGTAAATATCATCTACAGACAGTAAAAAGAAATGTGCGGGCCGAAATAAACACGTACTTTTCAAGTACGGTGAGAGGATTCGAAACCACGTAATCCAGCGGTAAAATTACAAGACCAGCGTTTTACTCATTGTGCTACCGATCAGCTCGACAAACATTCCGCTTCATCTACATAGAGCACTTTCATCCTGTAAGGTGTTTAACACCTGGTGATTGTTCAGGAATCACGTCCAGGTCAACTGGGGATAGTCACAACTTAACACAGGCTACCTGGTTAATAACGAGCCAGAAAACTATTTATTGTCTCACCAAGAAAACCCACAACATAGAAGCACGTCCACTGCTATGTTGTGGTTAGTTTGTGAGTTCAGTGGAACAGATCTAGAGCAGAACTTCGAGCTTAACTCGGGTTTGTTCTCAGAAACACAGACCCTCAGCAGCCTCCCGTCAGAACATCAGCTTGATTTGCTAAAATGCATCGGAACAAACTGAGACCACGTTGCCAAAACTAGTCACTCAGAAAACTGTTAAGGAAATTTAATTCCACTGCCTGCTGACGATCACATGATTGCGATCCTATTACAAATCCACCGCTGTGGACTTATTGGAAATGATACACAGAACAATTGATTAAATTGTGGGGGTGTTTCTGAGTCCCATCAATTCCCGCTGCCCACTACATATTTAGGTCATGCGATTAGGTATCTGTGCATAACGTACACATGCACAACACCCTGTGCACAGGGCAAGGTCAGGAATGAACAGTCTCGGCAGAGTACTGTGCTCTCTGAATGCTTTTCTTGCTAACTGACGTGAAAAGCTATGAGCGTGTGTGAATACGTGTGTGCCAGGATGTGAAATTGCCACTGACAGATATGTCCAAATGTGATTCATTCAATAGTAAATGATCATTTTGTGCCTACCAACCACTTCATGTTAAACCAGTATCTGGCTGTTGCTAATTTCTCACCGTGGTGTGCCAGCTTGTGTAAATGGGTTGGAGCGTGTTAAAAAATTAGTTTCAGAATATATATTGTCAATTCAAATGTTGAAACATGTTCTAAAAGCTGAAAAATTGCAACTTTTAGAAATTGTCACTGTCTCCCACAATTTCATCGCAACAAATATGCTTAAAATATTGCAACTTACATTGCAGTTTTTTTAGAAAAGTTGCCGCGGATTCAGGCATTTTAGGCCACAACAATCTTGAAAAACACCTGGAGGGACTGACTAATCGTCCCTGAATCTTTTATGAACAGTAGCAATAGTTTTAGTAGTTTTCAGGAAGTATTTACAGCATATCATAGGACAGAGACAACCCTCCTGAATGTTTTCAATTATCTACCGTATTTTTGACCGCTGATAGAAGTAACTACATTTTCCTTGTGCCTTTAAAACGAAGACCTTAGAAACCTGGTTGGTGATAAGGGAATAGCTTTGCATTTATTGTGCTCATACCTGTCAAATTAGACATTTTCTATTACCACAGCAAATCCAATTTCCTGTACTGCCAGATTTAACTGTGATGTTTCTCAAGACTCTACCACAGTTGTTGTAATGCAGATCAGATCATTCAGACTTAAAGATTTATATAACATGCAGTTATATGTCCCATTTCAAACCAACAACTGTAGTAGCCTGGGCAATGTTGGCTGTGTCAAAATGTTTCAAAATTTTAAGATGATACATGTAATGTTTTGTCGAGTTAGTTGGTCCTCATAGTTGTTCTCCTCTGACCGACAATACTACGTAATCTGTTGGAAAATTTTTGGGTTAGTTTCGATGTTGATCTCTCTTTTGATGCACGTGGTAAAAGTGTTGTTCAGTCGTGTTTCTTTCAACAGAAACAAACAAATCAAAAGTAGAATTTTCCTGTCAGCCACTTATTTGGGTAAGATTACACATGCATTTTTTTTTTTTTGCCTCTATTCCTGCAATACACTTTATGCTGGCATCAGCCTGGGCTCCCTTCACTGACTCCATGTGGTTCCAAATGCAGCTGACCAGCTCTTAAGTGACTCTAAGAATATAATCATATGACTCTGGTATGTGACAATTTAGACCAACTGCCTGTAAAATCCTGCATTGTTTTTAAAATTCTGATAATCACCTTTAATGCATTGAGTGACCTTACTCCAAATTTCCCTTGGAGACCTTTTAATCCCTTATGACCTAGGACGCTCTCCATGATAGGTAAATAGGGCTTTGCTGGTTATTTCATGGGCTGCACAGTGGCGTGGTGGTTAGCACTTTCGCCTTGCAGCGAGAAGGTCCCTGGTTCGCGTCCCGGCTTTCCCGGGATCTTTCTGCATGGAGTTTGCATGTTCTCCCTGTGCATGCGTGGGTTTTCTCCGGGTACTCCGGCTTCCTCCCACAGTCCAAAAATATGCTGAGGTTAATTGATTACTCTAAATTGCCCGTAGGTGTGAATGTGAGAGTGCTTGTTTGTCTGTATATGTAGCCCTGTGACAGACTGGCGATCTGTCCAGGGTGTCCCCTGCCTTCGCCTGAGTCAGCTGGGATAGACTCCAGCCCCCCCCGCGACCCTAATGAGGATTAAGCGGTGTATAGATAATGGATGGATGGATGGTTATTTCATTTTTTATTGAAAGGCCTTTGCAGTGTTTGATAAATGGTTATGTTTATGATCCTCTTGTGTCCGTTCTGTTTTATGACCTGATTGTTTGAATGATCTTTGTTTTGTGACCTCTGTACTTCTGCTTTCTGGCTGCTTTTATGGTCTTTGTTTATATTTTTGCTAAATATTATTGATGTTCATCATCTTTTTATTTATTTTTGTTTCTGTTTACAATCCTACACATACAAGATATCATAATAATAATTATTATTATTGTTACTGTTGCTGTTCAGGATATTATTATAAGGTAAATCAGGCTTAGATAATTTCACAGTACCTGTTAGTAAGATGCATTCAATGTAGGTCGCAAGGGATTAGTTCACAATAAAAATACAGCATCCTTTGATTGGAAGTTGCTGCCTGAATTTGTAATGGTGACATGTAACAGCAAGCTGTCTTGTTTGTATGCAGCTATCAACGCAGCGGCCAGTCAGCACTCCCTCACATTAACCTACATGTTGCTGCTGCTGAAATTCTCCTGTGAGCTGACGTTACCTGACCCTCTGGTACTCCTAAACACATGGACATCTACCTGAGGCACCAGCTCTTTAATGATACTCCTCCAAACAACTGCAGCACAGTGCTGCTGGAACACTGAAGGAGCAGAAGGACTCCACCCTTAGAAAGAAGACGGCTTCTGATACAGCATGAGACAAAAAAGACGCTCTATTAAACTGTGAGCAACTTTGCGTTATTCTACTTCGACTGACTGTGAGTATGTAAGAGGCTCGAACTGCATCATGCTGGGGGAATTCTGGGGAACCTATAGAAGTCTAAGGGGCTCACATTCAATCAGAGAGGAAAACACAAAGTTTTGGGAAGGGTAGTCCTGATAGTCTAAAGGCTGCCCAATCTGCACAACCAGCTATTATGCTGACACCAGATGAGGTGTGTCCCATGTAGATACTCTTAGGAGCATCACAAAAAAATGATTGCATGAACCTCTGGAGAGCAGTCAGAACTAGATAAAAATGACTACAGTGCCCACGATCACCCAAAAAGAATTGCCAGACCAAAACTTGCAGACCCATCAGGTAATAATCGGTTTGGGCTGTTATACTATGGGATCTTTTGAGAGAGATTTAAGCTTATTTGACTTCTCTGAAACCAACATGGCATTGTGTTCGATTATTTTGTGCAACACATCTAGAGCTGCAAAGTGACTGTGTTGTTTTGTTTTTTCTTTGCTTTCCAAGTCTCTGAACACTACAGCACAAGCTGTTATTCCTGAAAAACAATCTTTGATTCATTTTTCCATTTTCTTTTTAAGGGGTCATAATGTCTGCAGATACTGAGGCAGGATCAATCATTTCATCTTAATGCCTGCTCAGGAAGAGGTTAAGTTTTGAATGTTTTTATTTAAATTGGCTGGACCCACTTTTGTTTCTTGATGATTCTGTCTGAGCAATACAGATTCTTAGCTGATAGAATATGTTGCAAACCTGTTGAGCTGTAAGTGCCACTGAACAAAGCCATGCAGTTACAGTAGTACAAACTGTGACTACATTCCAAATTACATTCTTTTCTTTTTTTTAAAATCACTTTAAATGCTGTTTCATGGAGTTTGCATACAAGTTGGACATACTACTCTTTCTTAACGTTGTGCAGTATACTGTTGCAGTCAAAAGTGTGAAATAAGCTGTGCACTGTCAGCAACTTCAATTTGTTTATGCTTGCATGTGAGACACTGTGTACTTCCACACGACGGAACTGTGTATATGATTATGGGGCACAATGATTAGGAGAGTGTGCTGGCTTGCATACTGCAAAATCTGACTAGATATAGTTTGACATCCTGCTATTTTTGGCGCAATGCATTTGACATATATTGGGACATACTAAATTTTCTTCATGCACACTATATGGTAAAATAGTATAAATATTGGAATGCATCCTGTCTGGATATTCAACTGTTAGAAATGTGTTTATTTCATCAAGTGCTGCTTCTTTTGTCCGTAAATATACCTTTCCTAAATAAGACTGAAAAGCTCAGTTTCAACTTCATCTGTCCACAGTGTGTGTTGAACCTCCAACTTCTCCAGATGTTGACTTTAGTGATGCTGTTGCAGGTAAGGTTTCCCTTTAGAGATTGCTGGATGCAGACCCTGTTGTGCATTAGTGCTGCCCAGTGTATTCTTTCTCTTCCAGATGTTGTCTTGAATTCCCCTCAGTTGTAATGGTAATCATATTTCAAACAGTTTCAAACAGTCAAAGCTAGAACCACAGGGACATCTTTTTAAGAGCCTTCGTCTGCTTTATGGGCAGTGTAGGCAGTTTTTAGGTGTGTAGCACAAAATGATGGGTCCTATACATAAAACAGTCTCTGAGGGCCCTTTCTGTCCTGACCCAACATCTTTTCACACTTTGCAACACATCATTGAGCCAACAACTGCACACATGAATCTGTAGTAGTTGTTAGGGAAGCCATTCAAGCTATTCACAGCACATTTGAACAGATAATTTAATTTGTGATATGTACACAACTCTTGCATGCAACTCTAAGTATAAAAAAATGCAGAAAGTTATGGTTTTGTAGACATGTTTAATGAACTGTCAGTTCACTGTCAGTGCTAAAAGTTATTGCAGGAAATCTTTGTCACGATTTATTGCAGTCGAAAGCATCCGTCCCTGTTCCCATCTATTAATATCACTCACAGAATACAACAAATATCGTATTGGTAAAGCTTGGAAAAAAACTGTCACCACACAGTGGATGTGTAAGTCTGGTAATTTATTCAAAGCAGTGTTCCCCAAACCTCCACTGTGTTTCAGTGCAATTTATTCTCCCCGACTTCAACTGATAGTCTCTTATACTCAAAACTGAGTAACAAAGGCAGTTTGTCACAGTTTACATTATCTGCTTCTGTTGTTATTCACCAAATATCATCATTATTACAGTATGTACACTGGTTTATAGTATTGGTATGTAGTTCTATTTACAATCTTGTGTCTTCACAAACATATAGAACACCTGTATGATGTGTACAACTGCTGAACACAATAGCAGTCTTGGAAACACAGACAACTAAATGTTTTCTACATATACAAAGTGAAACTAACACTGTCCTGCATCATATGTTTTTAAAGTCACCCATATGTGCTTTCAAACATCAGGTCATGTGTCCAAATCCAGTGCTTACATGTCTGAATATTCCCTTTGTTGGAGTTTGTCAAATGCATTAAAAACCTATGGCCTGCAAAAATAAATGACAATTCTTGTCCTCTCAAGATTTTAGAAAAGTCCAACGTACACAACTGTACAAGTCATCATCAGGACTCGAGCAGTAAGCAGTCCTCATTCTCACTAGCAGGCAGCATGAGCTGCTGCTCGTAGTACAGGCTCTTGGCATAATTAATTTCTTGAGAGATTTTGATGGCAAGGCTCTCACTCTTCACATGGACCTGTGAGAAGAAGAGTCACACAATTACCAACACAGTAAAAACAGACAGCTGAGAGGCATTGAAACAGTGACCCCATTAGCCTCAAATTACTGACATTCCTAATCCCTGAAGTCTGTTTCTGGCTAAATATTCTCTGATCACTTTTGAATGCCACATAAGCCCTAACTTACTCAATATTAACTGTGACACACAATCAGTCACAGGTTCTTGCTCGTGACTAACTCTACATACGACCTCAACCAATCAGACCTCACTGCTGTTCACAACCTGTGTGACGTACAGATAGGTGATGAGTGTGAGCAGCAGACTCTTCTATGTATAGGGTTGCATGGACTTAAAGGAGAATAACTCTGATCTAGTTCAGACTTGGTGCGTGTATTACTGGTGATCTCACAATGAACTGCAGTGTCAAGTGTGGAGTCGTTCAGGTGAGTGGTTCTCAAGAAGCTTCAAAAGAAACTAGATTACTTGCGCATTTCCAAAAATTGGAATACTGTGAAAAAATGTATTATTTTCAAACAGTTATTCAGGAGAGTAAATATTGCACATATTCTAGAGTCATTACACAAAAAATTAAGTCGGTCAAGCCTTTCTTATTGTTTTAATTTTCATGATTATGGCTTATAGGTAATGAAAATGAAAGTCCAGCATCTCAAAATATTACAAGTTTTTGATATGATGATTGGTTATATTAAGCAAGTATTTAAAAATGTATCTTTAGAGTTGCTAAAAAATCAACTGTTACTTGTTTTGATGAAAAAAATAATGGTTATACTAAGAGCCATGCAGAGTGGGGGTTATGGTTAACCCTCTGTCTCGGCAGTGCTGGTTATACCCAGCGAGGTATTGGCTGATTTGACTTTTAACAGAAAAATGCTGATGATAAATGAACTGGATAGTGCACTGGTATGTTGTCACTCTCAGTTGGGAGGTGATAAAAATTTGGACACTCCTGTGTTTTTGGTGGAAGTTCTCACGAAGCATTCCCATATTCACGTATGTTGCAGAAAGCATATTGTGCTTTTTGACCAATACAGTGGGGAAAAAAGTTTTCGGACACCCCATGCATTTATGAAGAATCACTCTTAGGTCTTCAAATGCAATTTCTTTTAGTAACCAAAATACTAAACAAATCCCAAAAAAGCCATTAAAAATTAAAATTGATTGGTTCCATCAAAATACAAAAGAAATTTTGAGTATTGGGTCATTTTGGTACCAGTGATCCACTAATGAAGGTCATGTTCTTTATTAAAAGACAGAATTTTTGTTGCCGTGCTTCGGTGTCTATATAAAGCCAGTACATTTGAAAGTTCTTCAGAGACAGAAATGACTAAAATGCAGGAAACATACCTAAAAATACAGATTCTCAACCAGGAAGGGTACAGCCACCACCAGATAGCCAGGAAGCACAGATGCAGTCCTTCAGCAGTTGGATACACTCTGCAGAAATACAGACGAACCAATAGCTTGGAAGGCAAACAAAGATCTGGGCATCCGAGGGCTTCTTCATCAAGAAATGACCGCATCCTGATCCGCATGTTAAGGGAAAACCACCGAATGACATCACAGGAGCTTGCGCAGCAGTGGTCAAACCAAACTGGTGTCCAGTGTTCCATCCACACTGTATGTGGCCGACTTTTAGATCATGGCTTAAGGTCCTACAAGGCTGTCAAGAAGCCCCTGATCAATGAGAGACAGAGGTTAGCCTGGCATTGTTGGGCCCAAGCACACAAGAACTAGACAGCCAGGAATTGGAAGAAGATTCTGTGGTCAGATGAGTCCAGTTTCCAGCTTTATCTTCCTCCTGCAAATGTGAGGGTACGCAGAAGGCCAGGCGAAGCATCATCTCCAGCATGAACAGTACCTACTGTCAAGCATGGTGGAGGCAGTATCATGGTCTGGGGATGCATGAGTGCTGCTGGTGTTGGTCATCTCATGGTCTGTGATGGCACACTGAACTCTGTCAAGTATTGTGCCATTCTCCAAACCCACATGCTTCCTTCTGCACGTGCAATGTTCCGTCGAGGTCAAAACTGGATGTTTCAAAAAGATAATGCCCCTTGTCACACATCCAGGACCAGTAGAGCTTGACTGCTTGCTAGAACTATTTGTGTGGGTTCATAGAAAAACAAATTCACGAGATTTTCATTTCCCATGACCAATATACAAGAGCAGTAGGGATGGGTACCGAACCCCGGTATTAAACGCACCAGGCAAATTTTTTGCTTTGCTCCCAGCTGATGTGTCTTGAGAAGAGGTAGCCAACATGGTGCCTGCGGGCGCCTGGTAGCCTGCAGGGACCATGTGAGTTGCCCACATGGCATGTTCTAAAAATACCATTAGTAATGATGGAGAACACCCGCATTAATGCAGATTTTAAAATGATATTTATTATAAAATTTAAGAAACAAAAATGTTTAATGTGTAAATGAACTCTGACCTTGTCCGCAGTCAAAGTTCAAAGCACATGTCAAACCACCACATTACTCTTTGTAACGATGACACGATGGAAAACAAGATGTGGTTTTTACCCCCAAAACATGTCAGAAAAGCAAAAGAGAAAACACTATTTTCATGATGATTGGGAGAAAAAGTTCTTTTTTTACAACAGTGAAAGAAAAATGTGTGTGTCTCATTTGCGGGGCAACTATTGGGATGGTAAAGCGGCACAATATGGAGAGGCACGACTTGACCTGTCACAAAAGCTGCCATGCTAACTACCTACCTGGTTGTGGACTACGGACAGAAAAAGCCCTGGACTTAAAGGCATCTTTGGGTAAACAAGTCTTTTTTCATGAAGCTTGTGATAAAATCACAAAAAGCAACTAAGACTTTGTTTAGAGCTGCAAATTTTTTGATAAAGAACAAGAAAGCTTTTTCAAATGGGGAGGTCTTGAAAGAAGCAATGATGATGGTTGCAAACACTGTGTTCAGAGACGAGAAGAATGGTCCAAATGCCACCTCCACTCTCTCTGCTGTCCAACTGGGGGCAAGCACAATGATTAAACGAATGTCTGCTGTATCCGAAAACTTGACAGAGGAACTGGACCGGGATCTGGCTAAGTGCAGGTGGTTTAGTATTCAATGCGATGAGTCCGTGGACAGCACCAATACAGCTCAGCTGATGTTTATCTGAATGGTGTTTGATTTCTACACAAAAGAAGAACTCCTGACACTGTTGCCCCTGAAGACCATGAGGGGAAATGACATTTACAAAGCAGTGAAAAGTTTCTGCATGGAGAAGAATGTACCACTGGAAAAGCTTGTTTCAGTGACGACGGACAAGACTCCCTCCATTGACGGGTTAGCATGCAGGCTTCATTGTGTGATGCAGAGGTGATCTATACTTCTCATAATTTCTACATTACCACTACATCATTAACCAGCAGGTGATATTTGTAAAAGTGACTAGATTTGACCATGGTGATGACTGTCGTGAAGATCATAAATAGTATCCGCTCCAAAGCCGAACAACACAAGACATTCAAGGTGCTATTAGAGGAGTTGTCAGCTGAATATGGCAACCTGTTACTACACACAGAAAACTGATGGATCAGCAGGGATGAGTTTTGCAGCGTTTTTTTGGTGACTTTTGGGCAAAAAGTTCATGCAATCCAAAGGGTGAGCTGCTTGAAGACACTGGATACTTGACCTTGGCATTTTTAACAGACATCACTGGGAAACTGAACCATTTGATCTGTGAGCTGCAAGGCAAAGATCAGGCTTTCGCTGACATGATAAGTGCTGTAAACGCATTTAAAGCTAAGATGAACATTTTCTCTGTGCATTTACAGAGAAAAAAAGTGCTGCACTTTCCCTCCATACAGTCATTGTTGAATGACAATGCTTTTGCATCCGGGCTTTTGACAAAGCTGTGGAAAGGTACTCCCATAAACAGACTGGGACAAAAGTTTGAGAACAGGTTTTGTGACATTGATCAACTTGAACTATTTGTGTCATAGCGGCAAGTAGACATGGCACGCATTGCTGAGCAACTAAGTGCTATATTCAGCCTGGATGCTGGGCAGGTGGAGATGGAAATCCTAACGTTGCACAATGACCGCCACCTCAAAACTCACCAGTCTGCACCAAACTTTTGGTGCCTTGCGGACACAGAAAAGTACACTTTTTGGTTCAACTTATCTCTGTGAATCAGCCTTTTTTTATATGAACTTCACCAAGAACAAACACAGAACACGCCTCACTGATGCACATCTACAAGACTCTCTCAGAATTGCAGTGTCAAATTATACCAGATTACAGTACTTTGGTGAACAGAATGCAATGCCAGGCTTCCCACTAACAGGCATTTACAGACAATGTTAGAGGCCTTAATTTGCACAACAGGTGTGAACTGTCAAGAAAGATATTTACAACAACTTCAGAGATGTGATACCTCTGACTTTCAAATGTTGGAACCGATTAACAGAAATAAATAATGTTGCATGTTTTTAAGTCTGTTTCTCAGTGTCATTGTTGTGGAAATCATTGTTATTAATTATTGTAAGGAATAATTAACATAAATGTGATCAGACAGTTTCTTTACATATTCTTCTTATTAGTAAAAGGTGATTGTGCAAGTTTGCTATTCAGGAACTTTGTATCAAGCAAGTCACCTTTCGCACTACTTGGTTGCAGATCCAACGATGGCTAGTGCTGGTGTCCCTGGTCTGAGCTCCTCTCCTTCCTAGGGTCCTGCTGTTAAGGTCACCAAAAAGCTCTCTTTCCCATCCTACAACTTGTCTTGCATCAGAGGCAATGACATTCCACTCTCAATTTTTTTCTCTCCCTTGGCGATGTTTTCCTCCGAGCCAGTCTCTCCCCCTCCTGCATGCAGGGTGGCCAGGATCTCAAAGAGTTCCTCTCCCACCAGTGTCACTTCACCCTAGGACTCGTCCGTCTAGGGGAAAAAACCCCGATTTTATTGAGCTGATCCCAGCCCTCCTTGATATGCACCCCTCCATTCACACTGTGATTTCACACTCAGGTTGTAATGATGTCGTGGCTGGACAATCCACAGAGTTGCACTATGAACTATGCTGAAAGTCTGGGGAGGAGGAGTGTCCTTTCTGGTTCCACTCCTGTCACTATTAACGACTGAGCAGTTCAGCCTTCTCTTCAGTCTACGTAACTGGATGAAACATGTCACTATGGCCACCGGTGTAGGGTTCATCAGCAACTTTGAATATTTCTGGACCAGATGGGACTATTTAAAGCAGGATGGATTGCATTGTATCGAGAGGATGGTGCTGGCATACATCAAGAGAAGCATCCCTACAGATTTGGACAGCCATCAGTTTACGTACCGGACGAACAGATCTGCAGAGGATGCTGTCTTGGTTGCACTTCATACAGCCCTAACCCACCTGGAGCAGCCAAATACCTACGTCAGGATGCTCTTTGTGGATTTTAGCCTTCAACGCTGTAATCCCCCATAAATTGATACACATACTCACCAACCTTGGACTCTCCACCACACTATGCTTATGGATTATAGAATTATGGACTTTCTGACCAACAGGCCTCAGAATGTCAGGATGGGGAACCTGTCATCCAGCACCATAACCATGAACACAGGCACACCGCAGGGGTGTATGCTTAGTCTAGCACTCTTCACCTTCCTCAACATGGACTGTGCTAAGTCATGCAGAGAAGATCACAGGCCATCAGCCACCCAGGACACTCCCTGTTTGTCCCACTGCAGTCAGGGATGAAAAACACAGATGAGCAAGCTGAGTAACAGCTTTTTCCCCAGAGCTGTAGCCATTACACCATTATACCACCTCCCTCCCTCTCCCCCGCCCACAAACAAGCACAACCCAGAGGTGGAACCCTTACCCGCACCCAGACACCCTGCTCTCAAACAGAGACTCACTGACAGACCATAAACATGTCAATATGCAAAAACCATCTCAACCCAAGCATTTTTTTTTACGCAGACACTTCAAAGCAGAGATTGCACCTCATTGCACTGTTACACTTTCTACCCTTCAAAAAAAATTGTTTGTTTGTTGTTGTTCTGTTATACTGTGTTGTTTAAAAATGTCAACAAAGTTTTGTTGTAGAATTGCAACGACAATAAATATCCTTGATCTTAACTGGATTTGTTCAAGTAACCTGCTACACAATTTTGTTACTGCTTGCGCTGGCCTGCCAGCACTGGCAGTGGTCTTCTAGTGTGGGAGTTCTGTCAAAAAATGTGAGTGCAGAGGCCCACACTCTAGATGTCATTTTTGATTTAGAACTACATCTTGATGCTCAGGTAGCCAAGGTGGTACAATCCTGCTTTTCTCAATTGAGACAGCTAACAAAAATCTGACCATTCCTTTCTCCTCCACTTTTTGAAATTGTCATTCATGCTTTTATCTCCTCCAGACTTGACTATTGCAGCGCACTCTACTCCAGTATCAGTCAGCAAAACATTGGAAGACAAATAAAAGTAAATCAAAATGGTGTTGCTGGGATTTTAACACACACCAAGAGAAGTGACTGCATTATACTAGTCCTCGTTGCCCTTCACTGGCTACCTGTGAGTTCTAGAATTGATTTTCAGATTTTACTGCTTGTTTTTAAAGCCTTGAATGGCCAGGGTCTTGCCTACATCCAGGAAGTGCCAATTCCCTATGCAGCCAGAGATCCACCGACAGGGTCCTATTTGGTCACTAAAGCGGAGCGAACCTTTGCAGTTCGGGCCCCCAAGCTCTGGAACACACTGCCTGAAGATCTCACGCAGGCAAACTCAGTGCCTTCTTTTAAATCTCCTCTTAAAACTCACTTTCACTGGATGGCCTTTTCTTAACTGCTGCTTTTATTTTATGATTTTACTGTATTTTTATGGGATCTTACAGGTTTTTAAAATTTGTATTGTTTTATCCTATTTGTTCTTACTGTAAAACTCTTAACTGTGTATTCTGAAAGGTGCTACACAAATTAAGTTATTATTAATATTATTATTTAATACCGGAGGATCAATAAGCTCTGATGTTAATAACTCTGGTAACGATACTTTAGAAAATATGAGGGCGTTGTGTTGCACATTCTGTCTCATCACTGGAAGACATGTCTGATGTCTATGTGTCCATGATGCCCATTGGCTTTCCAAATCCAACACAGTGTTCTGTCTGTTGAAGCTACAAGCTCACCCGCAGCTCCGTGCAGCAAGCACAAGTGACTGATGTTCAAAAGTATAATTACACTCACTATGGTTGATGCAGAAAATGGTTGTTGCTGCAAGAATAGCAAACTGAATGTCAGAGCAGAAACACGATCAGTCTGTGGAAGCTTTCAGTAAATGTTCATCACGTACAGACGAGAAATGTTTGACTGCTGAGCTCGTAGATCTTCCCTCACTAACCAGGTTAGTTTGTTAGCAGCCCACACACAGAGTTAACAAAAATATACAAACAAATGCTAATGATTAAAAGCAAGCATTCTCCAGCCATTTGTTTAACTGGCTGTGTTCATAAATGTAGTCTGAGTCAGAGGATGTTCTGCTCTTAATTTGTTTCATTTTGTCCTCATCAAAAACAAAACAAAAATAATCAAAAATTTGATAAGCAGTATCAGTAAAAGTAGAAGTGGTGTTACAATCTTGACGAAAACCATACCTATAAAGAAGTCTGTCAGAACATATATTATGAATAAGAGTTCTTGGATAAGGAAACTTTTTAAGCGTAGTTTAAAAGACGCAGACAAGCAGGATCCACATGTACACAGCAAAATGTGAGAAATGGTGAGAAGAAAGAGTTGATGACAAAAAAGAAAAGTTGCAGGGCTGCATAACTAATAGAATATTTTGTATGATTTTGGCTTCCCACAATTAAATGGACATGATCAACTTTAACATTGATGTTTGAAATGCTCTTCTCATAGATAACAGTTTATGTAGATAAAATCCCTTGCTTTCAGTTAAATGTGGCATTGAATGCCTTATTCATTTTTGGTCTCACAGTTGTCTGAACTGCTGTGCTGCAGTAACTGAGAGGACACGAGAAGTGTTTCTATGCACAGCAGCTTTTATCGTAGCCTGTATGTAAGGCCAACATCAGTAAATTGCAGTGTCTATCGATAAGCAGATGTTTAGCAGGAGAAGCATTTTGGATGCACTTTATTTACTTGTATATTTAGCCTCTGGGCGATACTCTGAATTCAAGTGAATAACCTTATTTGAAGTCCTACTTTAATGCAGATTTGTACA
Organism: Amphiprion ocellaris; assembly: GCF_022539595.1. Classification (NCBI taxonomy): domain Eukaryota; kingdom Metazoa; phylum Chordata; class Actinopteri; family Pomacentridae; genus Amphiprion; species Amphiprion ocellaris. The sequence goes on along the minus strand of NC_072773.1, from coordinate 8,510,047 downwards.
TTAGCAGGAATGTAGCACAACATAGACTTGAGATCAGTGTTCTATTTAAATAATTTGTATTATCAAAAAATCCTGATTATTATTTCGGCCATAATTTTGCAGCCCTCATCAGCTGTGTAGAAATTTTTCAGTTTGAACATTTAAATTAGCTGCACAAAGCTCTATAAGATGAGTGCAAAGCCAGATCTAATACCTATACCTAATACTTATGTGCTATGGAAAAACTGTGTTGGCTCAAATTAGTCAATAATATAGTCCATAAGATTCTAAACTTGTAAAATGATGTTCATAAAGAACTTCTAGTTATAAGTCCCCTTTTGGAAATGTGTATAATAATTCTGCATGAGAAATTCCTATTTCTACATGTTTAGTAAAGATTTTTATTTGAGGGAAAAAAAACATTTGTGCATTTGCAGACAAATGAGTGCTGTGGTAACTATATGTACCGCTATAAAGCAGACAAGTGCATGTAAAACTCAAACTTGGAATGTGAGTGCTTCTCATTATACTAATGTGTCTACTTGCTTCCTTCACTTGTGTCTCTTCTATGCATCTTCTCCATATTCCAGTAGGGATGTGAGAGAGAGAGGTGTGAAAAAGAGACACAAAGGCAGAGGAGCCAGAACTACAAATGAGAAATCTTTCATGGTGTAGTGCTAGTCTGAAGCCACACAGCTGTATTACCTGTCAAATTAATCTGACACCCACAACGATGAGGTATTTGCACAGGATACAAGTGTGTTTCCTCACTCTACGCTCCTGTGAGAGTTCTCTCCACTCATCATCAAGTGCAGTTAAGTCACATAAGGAGGCATGGAAGCATGATTTACATCAAAACCTGACTGGATTGTCACCATCACAGGGCAGAGTCAAAGTGTCCAATCAGAGTGCAGATGTTTCCATTGCCGTCAGGTCTGTTACAAGTTTTGAGAGATGTAGCAGATTCTGAAGATAAAAAATGGCACAGCCTCTTTCAGAACCTTTCATTTAATTATATTACAAGAAAGATTCCGGTGTAAATATAGGGTTAAAATCTGTAACTCCTAACTTAAGTGTTTTACAGAGTACGGGAATTTTGAGTTTTACACGCAGTTTTATGCCTTGTATCTGTAAACAGACATTCACAAAATATATTTCGGCTCAAAAACACAATGTTTCAAGAATTACAAATCTTTTCTGCACAGGTACTAACAGGACTTTCTCATGCAAATTGTAATTTTTTTAATTATTAGTGAACACCATTTTACAAGCTCAAAAGTTTATTAACCCTAATTCAAGAAAACATTTAATATTTTGTGTTGTTCGAATGATGCCAAACCAACTGTACAGTGTGGCGATGTCAATGAAAACTCAGTGGCTCACCATGGGTTTCTGGTGGGAGGTGCCAGAAATGGCCACACCACTGCTGGTGTTTTCAGCCTTCTTGGTGAGCTGCACATATACTTTCCCATGATCCTTCGAGACCAGACAATGGTAGAGGTCATCATACTTGACCTCCAGGAAGATGGCCTCACGATCCACGTAGTCCCCAGGTTTCAGGAAGTAGACCACTTTGGAGGAGATGAGGACACAGTAGGTGTCGATGGGCTCCACTGCGATGAAGCTGGTGTGCAAGACAGAGAGTGAACTCGGAGTTGAAGGAACTGCTGTTAATCGGGTATAAAAACATAAACAATGACTGGAGTGAGACTTACAACTCAGAGTGGATGTTGTCAGTGAGGCGGAAAAGCTGCTCCTGACCATCCGCCTGTGTGGCTGAGTATCGAGGCAACAGACCCTGAGGTCCCTTACAGCATCTAGGCTTCCTGACACGCTGCACATTGAGCCTGAGCCACACAACAGCAAAACACTTCACACACAGCACAGTAAACACTTTCTGATCAGACAGGAATTAGGACTTCAAGGTTTTACTAATGTCAAGAACTCTTTTTTTGCATTGTGTAGATGAATTTATTTTTTAAAAAAATTTGTTGATGTGAGTTTGTGTAAACTGCACTATTTCTATGGGTTCTTGCCACAGTAACTAGTGCTGGACAGTGTTGTCTCCTCAGAAAAAAATAAAAGTTTGTGTTTGAACTTTATGGTCGGCCGGGGCCTTTCTGTGTAAAATTTGTAGTTCTCCCTGTGCCTGCATGAGTTTTTTTCTGGGTTCCTTATACAGTACAATGAGATAAGCTAACTGGCAATCCTAATTGGTCCTTGATGTAAGTGTAAGTGTGCATTGTTGTGCTCCTCTTTGTGTTACCCCTGCAACAGAATGGTTAACTGTCTCGGGTGCACCCTATTCACCCAATGTCAGCTGGGATAGGCTGACAACCCCTTTACCCACTACAGGGTAAAGTGGTGTAACAAATGAATGAAACAATACCAGTAAACATTGTTTTATACTTTTTCACTTTCCTTTTATACTTCTTTTAAAGTCAGATGACAAAATGTCTGTTTGTCTCTTAATCTGTTTGCCAGTTCATTTTCTGTATTATTGTATGCTGCAGCATAATCATATCTCCATGTTTTCTCTGCAAATTCCTGCAAATCTTACTGAGTCGAATTGAATATAGAAGGTGAACCAATTTTTCATGTCATACAGTTACTGATCCACTCAACCCACCTGTGGTTACTGAGACTAGCCATATCCCGGACTGTCTGGGCCGTCTCTGAGGCAAAATCCAGAGCTCCAGCCACTGGTTTGGTCACAGTGCCGACCAGACCCTTACCCAGGCCTGAGAAGAAGCCGCTGACTCCACCCTCTGTCTTCACTCCCTCCACTGTGGAAGTGATGATGCTCGTCATGCCTCCAATGATACCTGGGGGAAGGAATATGTTTACACTGCTACTTCTGAGATTACACAGTGCAGACCTGCAGTGACGTAAACTGTAGAGACACTTGATTCATCCTTGAACACTAACACCGTACAGCAGTTATTTGTTATTAGTGGAATTCAGTGGGACAAATTAAATCTCACTGAGGATGATTTGATGTATGTTCAATGTGGACTGTGGTATTTGTGAACTGCACTTGAATCTAATAATATGATTGGTCTATTTTTACATGTTATACATTTTGTTCTCTGGGATGAAGAGAAAAAACACAATTGATTTCTTATTGTAAATTATACACTGTATAAAAATTTGGATGAGTTTGAATCAGGGATATAGTAAACTGACTGCCATGAAAGCAGGTAGTGAAAATAAACTGCAATTTTCCCAGATATCAATGGACAGGTTCAAGACACGTGTCCCCTGACGCAAGTAATATTAGGTTAGCAACAGGAAACAACACAGCAACAACCTCCTGGTTAGCAACCAATCAGAATGAAAATTTCAGGTTTTACCAAGGATTTTGATCATGCAGCAAGGCAGCCATGCTTGTTTTTTGCCCTGAATTTTAAAAACATTGCTCTTCTCCCTGCACGCAAATGTTCCACTTGTCAATGACTTGAGGGAAAACTGACATCACATCCTACGTTTAGGTCCAGTCAAGACGACTGTGATTGGTTCAAACAAATACAAACAAGTCAGAGGCTTTTTCCCCCATAACAGAATAACAGTGAGGTGCAGCCAGACCATTATGTAACAGAGACTAGGCTGACTAAGCGAGACTAAGCCAGATATAAAAATGTTGTACCATGAGCTAGTCCATGGATCCCTGCTACCAGATGGTCTCCACTGGTGGCTCCATGGTATCTGATGTACTCCCGCTCACTCTGGTGTCGGTTGTCCATGGTTTTCCCCAGTCCGTCTGATAAAGTCCCTGCAAACTGACAAAGAAGCAGAGGACGTTCACACTACATGGTCTATTCCAGTATTCTTTACAAGTATTTGTTTAATATAATACAACAATGCAGCACAGGGATAAATTTATTCATTTGCACTAGTGAACAAAAAATAATGTAAAAACTACAAAATATACAGTTAAGCAAGCAATCAAACACAATAACAGTGTCAGGTATACATAGGGGCATACCTTAGCAGCAGAATTGGACACACCATGTGTCACATTGCGTATGAGACCACCCACATTGCCATATTTGATGAGTTCAGACACACCCTCAGTGACATCATTGAGGAGGCCCATGGGGTTACCCAGGAAGTCCACAGAGCCGAGGATCTGAGCGGCCTGGCTAATGAGCTCCTGTAGTGAGAAAATGCTGCAGCATAAAGTTCTAATATAAACCAAACACTCTACTATATCACAACACACCTGTGTATCTTTATGTAAATCTGTGTAGCAGGACCTATTGGGCCATGAATAGAACTGTACACATGTCCGTGATCAGCTTTCAAAGTCCACATAGGTTAATGTGGAAACCATGAATTGGCCTTTCGCTAAACTAATGTGACCACTTGATGATAGCTGCAGAGGCTACAGAAATCAGTGGCATTTAGCACAGCTGTTAACTGTTTTTACATTGATAGCATCACAGGGTATTACAGAATAGCTTCATGCACCTCTACACACATCTGCTGTTCATGCATGAGATATTGGATTGCCAGAGATCTTTATTCCTGTTTAGTGCTCAATCGATGCCTCATTTCAGATCTCATTTTTATTCTTCACATGCATTATGAAGCAAATGCTGTTGTATCACATTTCAAGATGAAATGCGCTCATTTACAAGGTAAATATCCTTATATCCAACCTTTCTTTTTTTTATATACAGAAAAATGAATAGAATTGAAAAATGTTGGGACAATACTGGCCAGTTAGAAGTAGGTTCAAGGCAGTACTTCCAAACACGCTTAATCCAACTGTGTGTCCTTCTTACCTCTCTGAAATGCTTGAGGATGTCATTGATGATGATCTCCTGGGTCTCGTAGGGATGAACTCTGGTGAATGGGTACATGTTGATGACAGCATCTTCGAAGCGAACCAGAGGAAAGCCCAGGGTGCCTTTCAGAGCCTACAGTGATGAAAAAATATAAAAACATAAAACAAAAAACATAAAAACAAAACATGTCATGACAGAGCAGCTGGAATTGGAAGTACCACAGGAAGCAGTAACATGACGTTTCCGTGATCACATATGGACAAAACTTGTGTGAAAAGTTTCAGGTGCCAGAACTAAAATCGCTTTAACAAACAACCTTTAATTAGTCCTGTTTTAAAATCATTGGTCTATTGCTCTTTTAATCATTTGATCCTCATCAGAATTCCTGAAAATGTACAAAGCTGTTGACTGTTATGGCTTTGCTAAATGGGCAGTTATTTTATCCTTATGTTCATTTTATTAAGTGACAGATCCAATATCGCTGTTTAGCCCTGCTTTCAGTACTAATGCCATGCCAGCAGAATCATATCCTGACTCGTGCCGTACAAAAGAAACAGGTATGAGACCCATCTGAACACCTCATTCCCATAAATTTTCCCCCAAATGCTGAATTATTACTATGCAGTGCAAACAACCCCACTCCACTGTTTTTCACTGCATTATTTTTTTCTGTCTAGTAGCATGTTGTTATAAGTGCAGACGTTCATTGTTGGTTATTGGAATCAGGTGACATGCTGCTCTCTATCAAAACATCTGTTTTATGATGCTATTAATCAGCATTGTGTGGACATATTTAGCAAGGGCTTGGGTGGAACAGATGTTCATTTATATATAGAAGTTCTGCATTCTAGCTTTAAAAAGAGAGGTAAACTAAAGACCATATTAGCCTACCTTGAGGTCAGGAGGCAGCTTGTGAGAGGTAAAGACACTCAGTTTGACCTGAGGAAGGCTGATCTTCAAGTTCTCGAAGTAGTAACGCTTGGGAGGTGTTGCATCTTCGGTGGGCTTCTCATGGAGGCTTTCATCTAACTTCTCAAGCTCTGCATTCATTACAAATATAACTTTTTATTTATTTATTTTTTTACATTTAAGCAAACATTACCTGCCTACTCTGGGCATCACACAAATAATAACAATAATGTTCAATTAACCACCCACCAGCATCTATCTGTCCATATCCAAAGAAGCTGAGCAGCTTCAGCAGCAACTTCTCCTCAATGATGACAGTGAAGTGTCGGGCTGTCACCATGAGGTGCTGTGAAAACATCATGGTCACCATCATTGGTCACAAGTTTGTGGTATCGCACAGATGCAAGAGAAATATCTATTTTCTGATGAAGATATAATATGATGAATTATCTGGTGCTCAGCATAAATCATCTGCATAGAAGTATTATGTGACTGATTTATCAAAGTCTAATTTTCTACAGCATCAAGTGGTTTAGTGTGACAGAGCAGTGTGCGACACTCACTTTAAAGAGATCAGTGAGCATTAGGCTGCTAGGAACCTTAACTGAATTGATCTGCAGGGCTGGACCACTGTCATTGACACTGCTGTCACTGGAAGTTGGAGTCACACACAGCATCACAGGCTGGGTGGTACCCAGCAGCTGGTTGTCCACCTGGCAAACAGAACATGACAGATAAGTGTTAATACAGCACTGTCCACTTAACACTCCAGGACTTCCAGCACACTACTGACTGGATATAATAGTTAATTTGCATTATTAACCAAAAATAAATAAATAAATGAAAAAACAGGTCTAAATGAGCCCTGATCATATTGTATTCTCACCGGTATACATGTGGAGTGCAACTATGTAGTACTATTGCAAATAACACTAGCATAAATCTATTGTTAAGTCATTTCCTAATTGCTGTATTTTGTAAATAGTGCTGAATGTGACTGTGGTGAATATATTAATGAACTAAAAGGGTGTTTCTGATACTATTCTTCATTGGTTGGAATCCTTGCTGCATAACCAGAACTCAGTGATTTTTATTCCAAAAAACATCAAATATAGCATGCTTTGTGTAGTCCCTCGGAACAAATCATTTCTTCTTGGTCACATTCAGCAAACACAGGCTGTACGTAGGCACGTATACGTTTTTCTCTGCTTCTTGCTTGTATTGATATATTATCATGTGGAGCTCCGTGAGCTGCTTTTGGATGAAAGGGTGAGACACGAATACAGTTTGAACTTGGTCTTGAATACTTGAATGTTGTCACAGCTGTGGTGAGCTTACCTGGACATTCTGAATGCTGAGCTCCAACACCTCATTGGCAGCAGTACGGGTAAAGTGGACATCTATACCAGACAGTGTAGTGAAAACAAGCTCCTCAGGAACCTTGTTGACCAGAGACACACCCAGACCCTCCTCCAAGCTCACCAGCACCTGGGCATGAATACAGTGTTGTGATAGGTGTAATTGCGTATTCTGACCAGCAGAGAGCAACAACATATGTTAAGCTACGTACATGTAGTGTGAGGAAGAAGATGACCAACTGGGAATGCATGTATGTTTTTAATGAGAGCTGCTGAATAAAAGTTAAACTACTTGAACCCAGTGTCTTCATTATATTAGAAGCAATACATGGTACCAGGAGGGGTCCGAAGTCCGCAGTGGTGAAAGTCATGGAAAGTGTGACGCTGCCTCTCCGCATAAGTTGGACTGGAAATCTGGATTGTGAGATTGAGATTTCGGTGGAGGCTTCGCCCAATTACGTTGCAATAACTGGAGATCACTGGATCTCAGCTGGCAACCACAGCTATTTGGGGGTGACCAGGCACTTTACTGATGGTGAGTGGAACCTCAACTCATTTGCACTGACCTTCATGCTAACAGAAACCAGGCACTTTGTTGATAAATGCACCCAACAGTTCCTCGAGGTGGCAAATGACTGGGGAATTGAAAGCAAGATATCCACCATCAGTACAGACAGAGCAGCAAACATGCTGGCTGCTATCAGAGCCCTTCCATACGAGCACATCGCCTGCAATCCTCACATTCTCCAGAGGACCATCACGGTCTATTTCAATAGCAGCGGGCTTTCCGGTGTACTAGCCAATGCCGCAAGATTGTTGGCCATTTTAAACAAAGCCCTGCGAGTACCTCAGAACTTAACCAGCAAAAAATAGCACTTGGAAAAAAGATTGATCAACTTATACAAGTTGACTGACAATGTGGAATTCGACACTCGCAATGATCTCACACCTCCTACGCAACCGAGAGGCTGTCCAGGCTATGCTGGACCAACAGAACATCCAGGTTATGCCTATGTGGTAAAGTTCGAGAATGCCTTCCAGAGGGACATGGCAGCATGGAGAACTGATGCCAACCAGACATGGTTCAAGGTGCCCACAGCACTGGATCCACGTTAGAAGGATTTGAAATGCCTTCCAAAAGAAAAGAGGGAACAGGTAAAGACTATAAGGGTAAGCTGGAATATTGAGTCCAATTTATCAAATCCAACTTTATTTATATAGCACTTTTCATACATAAGAAATGCAACACAAAGTGCTGCACAAAATAAAGTAAAACAAAAATAAAACAGCCTACTGCACTTAGTTCTCCAGACTGGTCCACACCTGAATGAATGGATGAATGGATGAATGAATGGATAGACGGACAGGTAGATGAATGAATGGATAGATGGATGGGTGGATGAATGAATGATTGTCATTAATACTCCAAGCAGCAGAGCCCAGAGGAGCAGCTACTCTGCAAGCCTCCACAGAGGATGATGAACCAGCTCAGAAGAGGAGGAGCTCTCTCCTGCTAGGGTCTGACTCTGACTCTGACTCAGAAGAAGATGGAATGGAGTGTGGAGAGCTGCTGCGCTACAGAGCCCAGCATCCGTACTGATGACTATCCCGTGCAGTGGTGGTATGCTCATTAAGGAGCTTATGAAAAGCTGTCAGCCCTAGCACGCAAGTACAAGGCCTCCTCCGGCAACCTCTATACCTTGTGAGGGACTGTTTAGCCTCACAGACCGCATAGTGCAAAAGAAAAGGGCAACCTTGTTCTCAGAAAATGTGACCAAGCTGGTCTGTCTGCGACTGGCTGAAGAAGAAGAAATAAGAGGCATGAGGTCAGCATAGCTGCTATGTTCTCTGTAGCCTAATAGAAGTGACTGCTTGATGTTATTTCAGCACTTCATTTTGTGATGATGAACAATGTTATTTTTGATATGCTAACAAACAGCACTGTGATTGATGGATCTGTTTTCTTTATTTTTGTATTATCTGAAGCAGAGGAAAAGCAACAAGTTCAGTGGTCAATATTTGTATTGCTCAAAAAAGTGTTACTGTTTTATGATGTGTTAACTTACAGCACTTTATATGGACCTGGTGTTTTATTTTATTTTTGTTTTCTAATTATTTGGAGATTGACAACAGAACACAGCAATATTCCCCTGGTGGTCGAAACTAAAGGTTGCACGCTGCACTTAGGACTAGTCTCAAATACAGCGGAATGTAAATGGCTAGCACTGTGTCTGTTCAAGTCTGTTAAAAAAAAATAAATGACTTTACAAAGCCATTTTTTTGTGATATATCAGTCTTTTTATCTGCCACAATAATGTAATGAATTTAAATGAAAATAACTCAAGTTGAATTACTTATCAGTCCCTCCAGCAATTCGTGATGTTGCAATCACGTGAATTCACGCGAATTCAACCAATCTCCGTGAATTCTGCACGACCTTGCAATTTTGTCCAATCACCGCAACTTTGCCACAATTCTGGCCCGCCTTCCGTGAGTTCCACCAATCATAGCAGTCCCCAGCGCAAACTTAACGTACAGCATCGAATTCACTTCTTGTTTATGGTTTGAAGAGGCAGACATGTCCGATTCTAATGTCTCTCATTCACCAACAAAAATTACTGCTGAAGACTGTGAAAAACAATTAATGCCCTGATGCTCATTCATTCATTCATTTATTTATTTTTAAAATGGGACAGTTTGTATTAATGTACATTTCCATGTAAATACGAGAGATTGTAGCCATACGGCTAATTTCCATCTCGAGTCCCATTGGCAGATCAAAAATAGACAACAACATAAAACCATAACTGAACAACGACATACATATAAAAAAAAAACAAAAAAAAAACAACAACAACAAACGATAACACTTAGTGGACATAACAGACAAAAGCTGAGATATCAAGGCAGCTACCAATTACTAATTAATTAATTACTAATTAATTAATTAATTACACATGATTATATTGCAAATATCTCTTTGTTGCCATTGCACATATCCCTCTACATTATTGCACTTGTCATACTACATTCATCCCTCTGTAAGGGTCTGCTACATATATCCCTTCACCTAAGCGGAAGTAGACTGTTTTACACCCGTGCAATATTGTGGTGGAATACAAAAAAAAGAGAATCGATTGATAAACACTTTTCTACCACGAAACATATCAGGAGCACGGCTGAAATGAGTGGACCACAGACCAGACAAATCACTGTGATGGAAGCTGTTGCATCCAGATCTGTTGGAGATCTGAAAGAATGAAAGTAAGTTAGAGTAATTATTCTGCCAAGGAAGGGTGGCTTTGTCATGGTGCCCCTTTATTAGCAGGGAAGGTCAGAAATGACACAAGGACCAAGTGATTTGATTTTGGCAGCGATTTGGCTTAAAGTCTGGATCCACGGATTTGTTAAGGATTTCCCATTGAGATAGCGGCATGGCGTCTGATAGCGGCACGGTAACCATGGCAACAAGTGAACGCTACTTCAGCGGCCTGCTGACGATCACATGATTGCGATCCTACTACAAATCCACCACTGTGGACGTATCAGAAATGATACAAGGAACAACTGATTAAATTGTGGAGGTGTTTCTGAATCCCATCAACTTCCGCTGCCTACTACATATTTAGGTCATGCGATTCGGTATCTGTACATAATGTACACATGCATAACACACGCCTGTGTTCAGCACAAGGTCAGGGAATGAACAGTATTGATGGAGTACTGTGCTCTCTGAGTGCTTTTCTTGTTAATTGACATGACAAGCGTGCGTGTGTGAATACGTGTGTGCCAGGAAGTGGAATTAACTTTTTTGGCCACTGACATATGTCCAAATACGACTCATTCAATAGTAAATTATCATGTGCCTTAAATCTACCAACCACTTCATGTTAAACCAGTATCTGGTTGGTGCTAATTTCCCACCATGGTGTGCAAGCTTTTATGTAAATGGGTTGGAGCATTAAATAATTCATTTCTGAATAAATATTGTCAATTACAATGATGGAACATGTTCTAAAAGCTGAAAAATAAGAAATTTTTTAGCAACTGTCACTGTCTCCCGCAAATTTCATCGCAACTTACATCGCTATTTTTGAGAAAAGCTGCCGCGAATTCAGGCATTTTCGTAAGGTGGCCGAGAGGTGCAAACCAAATTTACATAATGCAAAACACTTTTATAACCTCCAAGACAAATTTACAAGCGACAAAACACTTTTACAAGTTCGAAAACACTTTTACAAAGCCAAATGTAACAGGAAAGGGAATGTCCCAACTCCGGGGCTGAAGCGGAAGTGACGACGAGGAGCGGCTAATGCACTCTGTCGGTCTGATCTGCACCATTTAAACACTCTAAAGACCGACCACACGAAAAACAAAACCGCGTCAATCGGTTTATATGTTCCCCACAAAACGGGCAAAACATCACCCGCTCGTTGTCCGTTGCATTAGCCGCTCCTCGTCGTCACTTCCGTTTCAACCCGAGTTGGGACATTCCCTTTCCGGTTACATTTGGATTTGTAAAAGTGTTTTTGGATTTCGACAAAACACTTTTACAAATCCAAATGTAACCGGAAAGGGAATGTCCCAACTCCGGGTTTGAACCGGAAGTGACAACGAGGAGCGGCTAATGCAACTTTTGGTTGTTGTTGATGGTGAACCAAGCGAGCGGGTGATGTTTTACCCGTTTTGTGGGGAACATATGAACCGATTGACGCGGTTTTGTTTTTCGTGTGGACGGTCTTTAGAGTGTTTAAATGGCGCAGATCAGACCGACAGAGTGCATTAGCCGCTCCTCGTCGTCACTTCCGCTTCAGCCCCGGAGTTGGGACATTCCCTTTCCGGTTACATTTGGCTTTGTAAAAGTGTTTTCGGACTTGTAAAAGTGTTTTCGAACTTGTAAAAGTGTTTTGTCGCTTGTAAATTTGTCTTGGAGGTTGTAAAAGTGTTTTGCATTATGTAAAAGTGTTTTTGGATTTGTAAAAGTGTTTTGTCGCTTGTAAATTTGTCTTGGAGGTTGTAAAAGTGTTTTGCATTATGTAAATTTGGTTTGCACCTCTCGGCCACCGTATTTTCGGCCGCAACAATCTCGAAAAATGCCCGTGAAATCCTGGAAGGACTGAATTACATATCATAATTAATCTCTCAGTTTTTTAAATCTTTTGACAGCACAAAGTTTGACACAGTCATCCACAATTTGATAAACACTGTTCACCAAAAAAGAATGAAACATTTCAGAGGTATGTGTTTCGCTCATGCATGCAGCAGCCTACACAAAGTTTTGATGCCTTTCTCACAAATTTAAAGTTGAAAGCTAGAACCTGCAACTTTGGAGTCCTCCAAGATTCCATGATCTGTGACCAAAATGTATTCGGAATTAAAGAAGCAAAAGTAAGGGAGGAAACCTGTTGACCGGCCCACCAGGACAGTGCCCAGTATGCCAGATGGCCAGTCCACCCCTGGCCCCCACCAGTGTCGGATGAACACTCAGCTGAGCAGACACTTTCATCACCGGTGCTGAGAAGATCTATACATAACACTGAAGCACCTGATAGACTGTGTTTATAAGGGACAAGTATTGAAATAGAGCCTTTTTCAACATGGGCACTTGTGAAATGGTTACAGAGGTTGCACTGTTTGAAAAAAAGTAATACAATTGTATATGTTTAAAAGATGTTCATAGCTTTGATAAAACAAAACTGCAGTAGTGTTAGTGCTTTTTGGCAGTATTTCAGTGTAGCTTACTTGAAAGAAAAGGGAAATGCTGAATAAAAGTTAAACTACTCAAACCCAGTTTCTTCATTATATTAGAAACAACACAGAAAGTACACAGCAGATGTCAGGATTCACGGAATCACTTCAAATATTTGTGGAACTGCACACAATGAATAAAACACGTTACTCAGTCACTCACACCTACACACCTCTAGCTCCTGTTGAGGTTCAGGCTCTCTCTTCCTCACACCCTCTGTGATCCTATCCTGTTCTTTGCTTGGTGAGTTCCGGATCATTCTTCTTTGATTGAAGTCACTGATCTACAAACAGTTTTAAGAACAACAATTTAAACAAACGTCTGATAAGGTTTACCATGAATTGTAATGAAAAGCAGAAATCATCAGACATTTTATTAGATGCCAATGGCATCACAGACTCTGCTTTACAGTACGTGAACACAAGCATTCTGGAGAAGAGAAAAAACAAACACAGAAAACACAATCAAACTGTGTATCATGCAAATGTTGCGTATCAACGGGGCAGAACAACATTTTATGGTCAAGCACATTCCAAAACACCACACAGAGAATCAACAGGTCGTTTCTCAGAGCTGTAAATTTGGTAGGGGACCATCTGAGTCAACAAGTATCAGTTCTGAAGATAACCACACCTCTGGATTTCTCCAGAGGTGTGGTTATCTTCAGAACAGAGATCATACACGATGACCTCCTAACCTTTCTCTCTCCCTAATACACAACTTTTTATATAAGAATTAACTGAGCAGTTTTAAACCCCCAAATTAAAGAAATCCATGATCACTGGAGTGATGAGGTTTTCTCAGTTTTCAAGCGACTCATACACTCAGCACTCCTTGGTCTTTCTTGGTCCTTAATTATTTTTTCAAAGTTTTGAAGTGTGTTTTACCCTGCTGTTGGACGAATCCTTCTCCACAAAGATGCAAACCAGAGGGTGGAGCATGTCTCTATAGAATGTAGGGCTGCTTCTCCTTGGTCAGGGTGAACTCAACTCAGAACAGGCTTCCAATTCCAGAGTAGCAAACCTCCCCAGACTTGATTGTTCCCAGCAGCATGTTTCAATGTGGGCTTGACATAATGTAGCATCACTGTCTCTCTGGTTGGTCTCCTTACAGACACCCTTTTGTTACTGTCTTTAAATCTCAAGCAGCCATGAGCTGTAGCTCAAATGATAGAGTCTCAAATGAGGTTGGGTGTTTGATACCTGACTTCTCTACACACCAAAGTATCCTTGGGCAAGATATTGGACCTCAAGTTGCTCCTAATGGCCAGCAGAACTTTGCATGGCTCTGCTCCCATTGGTGTGTGTGTGCATGTGAATGGGTGAATATAGCTCTTTGTAGAACCTCACTAAGGTTAAAAGGAGCTATATAACCATAACCCAGGCCATTTACAGACTATTTACTATTTTCCATCATCCTCTGTGACATACTTGTTGTTCACCTCAGGTGTTTGGCCTTGTTTCCTGTCTTGAGGATTGGTTTACAAATACCACTCATCTTCTGAGACACTATTAGACAGACCCTTTTTCATGGGACTTTTGCTAACTGATGTCTTTTGTTCTTTGTTTCAGTAAATTCAGTATCTGGAATGAAGCTACTTTTCTATCTCTCAGCAAACAAGGCTTGATGTATAGATTTAATTATATGCTGTGCTCATTTTTTGTGTGCCTGATCCTGCTCTGGATACAACTAGTGCAGTTTCCAGAAAATGCACTGCCTATTTAGAAACCGTCAGTCTAACTATGATGAACCAACAAAGTCTCACTTTGCTCAGAATAATCTGACTTCTTACGCTGCTACTTAGCTCTGATGCAATGTTTCCCACTATCACAGTGGTGTTTAGTGGGCAATGGTGAACAATGATGGCTGGTCATTTTCATTAAACAAGCCTCCTCTGAATAAATCAATTATCTGAATAGGCCTCTGACCTTTGGTACAGAGGCTGCAACTAATCTCATCAGTTTGACTTTACACATTGAACTTGTGTTTGTAAATATTTATTTTTAAAATAAATAAATAAATAAATTGAACATTATAACCTTCATTCTGCATACAGCTGGTACATAATGCTAATTTTTTTTCTTTTTTCCTTCCTCTCTCTCCTAAAAAATGTAATATCTTTAAATTAAACAAGACATTAAAAAAGAAGAAGAAAATTAAATTAAATTAAATATAAAAATTATTTTACTTTAAAAATCAAATTAAAGAATGACCATACCTTTCCAAGTACACAAATAAAATTCTGCTCAGGACTTCGTGGTTCCACCACACATTTTAACTGGTTAAACTAATAGTTTTACTATGTTATCAGTGCAGCGAATATCATAAAATAAAATAAACAAATAAAATAAACAGGAACAAACATTCCAACTTCTTCAGCTATGAACTAGGGTTTTTTCCACAATGTACATCTCAGATGAAATCAGACCCAATCGGTTCTATGCACTCTATGCAGTTTTCCCAGATTTTTAAAAATCTATCCACCTCCAGTCTCAAAGAAAAAGTTAGCTTTTCCATCACATATGTATTGTGTATTACCTCAACACAGACCTTAACCCTAGGTACCTCATTCTTCATCCATTTTCTAGTAATTGGTCAGCATTATTCTATAAATATGTTTGTCCCCAAATCTTGTAAAATTTATGACTGGTTTCCCCAGGTATAGTACCTCAAATGTATGTGGAAGGTTTACCTTCTTCTTTTAGCCATACAATTCTTAGTTACTGCCAGTAGCTGCCAATGGAGGGACAATCCCAGAATACATGGAAATGGTCCGTTTTATCAGTTCCACATAATCTTCAACATTTTGTGTCATGATACTTTGTCTGTGCTGGTGTTCTAAAGTGTCTTACGATGTTCTTCCACTTGTGTTTATTCCATGACAAGGAGCAAGTTGTTCTCCACTGCTGTTCATTTCTGTCTTCCCATTCATCCTCTGATATGACAATATTTGCCTCCCTCTCCCACCTCTTTTTGATATACACTGTGTCATTTCCCTTTAAGTCTTCCACTCCCTTAAATAATTTTGAAATTAACTGATTCCCCAGTTTTGATTCATGTGCTGAAGTAAACATCTTAATCACTTCTTACCCTCTTCCCCCAATGGTTCCCCTTTGCATTTGCTCTAGATAATGCATTAATTCAGTGTTTCTCAAATAGTGGGGCGCGTCCCCCTGGGACGGGCGTAGAGGCATGATAAGAGCCCGAACGATTGGGAGGAAAAGGTCCATCTACATGGAACTAATTAGCTGAACTATAGCTTTAACGTCGGCCTGTTTTTCGCGGCACACAAACTGCGTTGGCCGTTGTGGAAGTCTGTACTTGCGTACTTGGTAAGCACGGACTCCCGATAACGAGAGAACGCATCGTTAATGTGCAATTGGAACACCAGCGTACTTGATCATGTCATCACCTCGGCCCATCTACTCTGATTATTTTTACCAGGGGTGCGAAACATATGGCCCGCGGGCCAAAACCGGACCGCCAGATGGTCCATTTTGGTCCGCAGGACAACTTTACAAAGGGGAAAAATTACAAAGAACACATTAGCTGTAAATTGTAAATTTGTAAAACTGAAAATTTTAAGTCATTTCTTCATTTCTAGACATTGACAAGTTGTTTTGATCATAAAGTAAAAGACTAGATTGTTCAGCTCTAGATAGCTGTGACTAAATGTTTTGTGCCTTTGTAGATAAACTGTGATCCGTCAGTTGTAATGCACATGTGGAAATGATAAACTGAGGCATAATATTGTTGAAATTGAACTTGTTTTTCTTAAGAAATTTGAGGGTGTTCATAATGTTTTGTGAAAAGATAATTCATTAAATGTGAATATTTTCAGAATGTTCCTTCCGAAAGAAGGAAAAAATTTGAGAGCCACTGCCTTAAGTGCACGTACCTGTATTAATCCAGATTTATTAGACTATATTGGTATTTTATCTCTTGCAAACTTTAAATCTCCTTCTTTCTTAAGAGTTCCCAGAGTATCGTAGGTCAGATGTCCCAATTTTAAAAATTCTTATCAGTTCTATTTGGTGTGAATTCAGAATTATACCCAATCCATCTTAATAGTCTACTTTGTATTCTCAAGTCATTTTTCACAATTAATTCAAACCAAAGCTTCAATGATATATCCAACCATGAGTTTGTCCCTTCTCTAATGGGTTTCCTCAAGTTGTTGTCCCCTATTATAGCCTGTATAGGAACCCCATCTGTTGTGCTAGTCTCAATTTCTTTCCATCTTACTGAGTAGGAAGGGTTGTATATATTCAACAATATTTTTATTTGTGCGGCTTGATAATAGCTCTTCAGGCAAGGAAGTGCTAGCCTTCCTTTGTTTTTGGGTAACTGCAGCGTTCTGTACCTGATCCTCGGTCTCTGCCTCTGCCAAATGTATCGTGAGATCATTTTATCCCAGTCCCTGAATTAATTTTCTGTTACCTCCACTGGTAGACTCGGGAACAGGTACAGCAGCCTTGGCAGTACATTAATTTTTATCACCTCCACTCTTTGTGTAGTGCTCTTATAAGGTATCAGATTCCATTTGCTAATGGCAGATTTAATTCTGTTGAGCAACCGATTGTAGTTGATGGATTTTAATTGTCCTAAATCTTGAGGTAGATTAACTCCCAAACATTTTATTTATTTTAACTCCCAGTTGATCTTGTACTTGTCCCTAATTGAATGATTTGGTGTGTAGCTGAAAGGAGTAGCCTGAGTTTTCTGTATATTTATTTTTTAGCCCGATAGATGACCATATTCTGTAAGGGTTGTCATAAGTGCAGGGAGGGACGTAGTCATGCTCAAGAAATATATTAATACGTCATCTGCAAATAGCGCTATTTTTTGAACCCCTCCCCCATGTCAATGCCTGTTATATTTTCATTTTGTTTTATCCAAGTGCTCAGGGGTTCCAGAAAAAGGGCAAAGAGAAGAGGACTCGCTGAAAAGCCCTGACGGCAGCCTCGTTCTAATGTGATAAATTTTTAAAGACTCCCATTGATCTGGATCCTATCTGTCGGTTTATTATACAGGGCCTGTATGACCTTAATAAACTGATATTGTCTTGCGTCTGTCTTCGTTTTATGAATCCCGTCTGGTCTAAGGGAATTATTTCTGGCAGAATTATTTCTAAACGTCTTGCTAGAACAGCTGTAAACGGTCTAGAGTCTTGATTAAGGACACTAACAGGTCTATAACTGGAGCATTCTTGCTCATCCTTCCCCACCTTAGAAATTACAGAGATAATGGCTTCTCTCCATGAATGAGGAATTTCTCCCTCCTTCAGCACCCAGTTATATTCCTTCCGAAGTGGGATTAATGATACCTTAAGTGATCTGTACCATTCTGCAGTGTACCCGTCAGTCCCCGGGAACTTGTTGGCTTTAAGATTTGATATTGCTTCATTTATTTCCTCATCTGCAATTTCGGCAGTCAGAGCTTCAGTCTTATCTTCTGTTACTCCTTAAGTTCTCTAAAAACGTACCCATCTGGGTTTCAATACAAGCCTTAGGTCGAGCATATACATTTTTATAATAAGCCTCAAGCACTTTTGAATTTCCTCTGTTTTGTCCACTGTTGTTCTTGTATGTGGGGCCCTTATTTTGTAAATATTGTTTTTTGCCTGCTGTCTTTTCAGTTTATGTCAACAATTTAGTTGATTTACCCCCTACTTCATAATATCATTGTTTTGTGAACAGTAGATTTTTTTTGGGATCTGTGTGTAGATCTCATTCATCTCTGCTCTTTTTTTTTTTTTAATTTCCTGATTTATGCGCCCTTTCACTTTGTCCTTATGCTTACTTTCTAGCTTTTTTAGGTCTGATTTAGTGTGTCAAGTTTTAACTGTCTTACTTTTTAAAAATATGCTGGTTACTGGAGGTGATCAGAACCAAAGACTTAACTCACAGCTAGACTCCTCAGGAGGTGGAATACAACCCTTGACAGATCCCTCCATACATCTACAATTCCCAATTCAGACATTAGACCCTTCATTTTTTTACTTACTGCACGTTTTTTACAACCCATGTCTGGGATCTGCTTTTTTCCTACAAAATTAAACAACTGAATGAACATCCTCCAAGACTGGTGATTCTATCATTTTTGCCAGAAGTTGTACAAAAAAGTGCGATAAGTAAAAAAAAAAATGAAGGGTCTGATGTCTGAATTGGGAATTGTAGATGTATGGAGGGATCTGTGAGGGGTTGTATTCCACCTCCTGAGGAGTCTAGCTGTGAGTTTAGTCTTTGGTTCAGATCACCTCCAGTAATCAAAACTCCCTCTGCCTCTGATGTCATCAGATCAAACATCTGTCTACAAAATCTCCAATCAGAGCCTGGTGAAGCATAAATATTAAGAAAAGTTACCACCTCTCCCTCTAGTTTCCCCTGAACCATGATACACAGTCTGATAAAGTTATTGACAGCTCAAGGCAAAGAGGAAAAAAGGCCAGTTGTGTGAAACTTCTGTGATTTTTTTGTATTTTGTGCTTTTGTTTGTTGCTGACTCACCAAAAAAAAAAAAACCAAAACCAAAAAGCAAGCAAGAGCTGTTCAAAGTCAGCGTTTCAATGTTTCAAAACAATAATCTGTAGTTTTACTGGGTGCTGTTCTTACCTGCAGGACACGTGTGGGTCCATCTGGCAGCACCTGGACCGACAGCACACCAGAACCAGGTCTCATCTTCTGGTTGACAAACTGCTGCTCTGGGCCAGGCTCCAGCAGCCCTGAATCTGGTCCCAGTACCACCTCTGCTCCATCAAACAAACCTGCCACCTCACCCTTCACCTGTAGGGTGTAAGTCGTACAATGAACATTAGACTGAAAAAATTACAGGTAAGACAATTAAAAAAGTGTACCACAACTTAAAATATTAACATCTTAGGACCATGCAGCAGTGTACCGAGCAGAAGCATTCTTGAAATCTGTTCAACTTAACATTACCAGAACTTGGGGAACTGACCTGTACCACTAGTCGGGGAAGGCCACAGGTCAGCATGCCTGAGCTGAAGTACCATGTCTGAGTGGTGCTGCGGCGTGAGTCTGGCCTTCTCAACATCAGTGGCTCGAAACTGAGAAAGATGAACAGACAGCGAGAAAGCAACTTACACCAGTCTTCCACGATACATTTCCTTAGAGGTTGTGGTTCAGTCAAAGGGATTCTAAAAGTGATGTCTGTAGTGTTGAGCTTAGAAGCAGACTACATGTGCACAGTACAAACCTGTTGTCACTAACTGCTGCAAGCCCAGCGATGTCCAGCACCAAAGAGGAATCTAATGGCCGTGGTTGGGCGGGTTTGCTCTGCGGTGGAGATGAACCTTCATGACAAAGCATGCCAGTCCCTGTCATCCTCCAAAGCTGGGAGCGCTTTCCTGGCTCCTGCACAACAATTTATAGTATTATAAATTTGCTACAGAAGACGTTTTTGTTGGGATTGTAACTAATGATTTTTTAATGTTATTTTTGTTACATATTTGCTTTCACCATGACATCATTTTTTAAAAAATCTTCTCTTAATCACTTTTTCCGAGGGCCCATGCCTTGTTTTGTACATGTAGAAGTAGAAAAAAGCAATGCATTATCTCACTAGGGAAGCTTCAGTCTGAAAATTTAAGATTTTCCTTTTCGACTTCAACATTTAATTAATCTTGGAATATGCAGCCAATTAATTATGTCTGACCATCAGTTGATAATCAAATGATCAAGTAGGTGCACTTTTTGTCTCGTTTCTTCTAAAACTGCATGACAATAACTCCATTTAATGCTTTTTCCAGCTTCTAAAGAAACAGCATGACTTTTGGGGAAATCTTAACCACCATTACACTGAAGTCTGGCAGTCTATCCATTTAAAAAAAAAAAGAAAAAAAAAAGAACCTTTTTTTTCAGGATGATCCTTTGAGTCTTGGTGTCCACATCAAGAACCAGTTCAGCACAGTTCATCAGACGTTTCTTCCCAACAGGTCTCTTCTCAACAGTTCTGCAGATATAAATTGATACTGCTTACGTTTACAAGTTTAACTTTCTAAATGTAAGAAAGTGATATAAAATTATGTTTTCTCTTAGTCATGACATTGGTCCATACTGTGAAAAAGTGTGTGTGGCCGCAATGTAGATGAAGTTCTCATAATAGAGCTTGTTGTATTCTCTGAAGAAGTTCATGTCGGCTGTGACCTCAGATGAACCTGCTCCCTTTACAGTGAGCGAGAGGTATGGTGGCAGTGTAGGCTCATCACAGGCATAGTCTAGCACCGAGTTGGCCTTCACCTCAGTGTGCAGTCGGATGTCAGCCACACCATGCTGCCAGAATTGGATAGGCACCTGAAAGGATTTAACCAATCAAATCTATTAAATTTATTTAATAGATAGGGGTGAGGGGGTCTTTCATTTGCCAGAACGTGTGAGTAATAACTTCCTTTGTCATACTTCTAGTCTGTACAACAGAATCAAAGACCATAAATGTATTTAAGGAGACTGTATTTCTGTCTGTGTACTTGTTTTTATTCCCAGTTGAATTACAGTGATCCCTCACCATATCGTGGTTCACTTTTTGCGGTCTCAGTGTATCGTGGGATTTTGAGGTATTTAAGTATTTTGATCTATTTATTATTGTGGGGAGCTGCGTTGAAGAACAACGCAGGAGAAACGATATCTGCCTTTTTTGCACTCTGCAACTGACAGGTGCTTTTATTTTGATACTCACAGAGAGGGACAGTGTGGAAAATGTGGCAGGAAGTCATCAAACACACTACACTTCACACTCACGGGCCTGACAACATAACACTTAACCAAATTAACTAGGCTGACTAAACCACAAAAACACAATAAAACACAAACACTTGTAACACTGTAACACTAACATAAACCACAATAATGACATTTAAACCCCCAACACCCCGAACCACCATGGTGCACTGCAGCACAACAGTTCAGTCATAGCGACCAGCTCTGTGATCGCTACATTATTTAAATTGCTTTTGTGGTAAAATAAACATCTTCTAGCCTAAAAAAAATGAAAACAATATAAAAGAATAGAAAAAAATAATAATTAAAACATATTGCAAGAATATTAAATGAAAAGAAATGCGTAGTGCACAGCGCTGGGCACTGATTGGCTCAGCGACCGTAGCATCAGTCCCTCTGTCTCCCGTGTGTAGCAGCATTCAGCATCTCGCCTTGTCCATTTCACATAGACGTCTGATCGCTGCGCAGTATTGCTCTGTGGTGTTGTGCAGTGTGTGGGGAGGGTTTATAAAGCCTTAAAAAAAATCTAAATAATAAAATATATATGGTCGCTACTTTGCGGATTTTTGCCTATCGCGGGGGGCTCTGGAACGTAACCCCCGCAATAGACGAGGGACCACTATATTCATCCCCTCCAGGCTAGGAAGACACAGGAAAGAGTACATGCAGAGAGATCAGAGTATCCACTCAGAGTTATGGGCACAGGCCTTCATTTTGATTAAATATGTTCACAGCTTAGTAATAGCCATATTACTGAGAGCTGTCATAGCAGTGGCTTACCTCAGAGATGTTGTTAATGTGGAAGGGCGGGGGCAGATGGTCAGTGTCAGTGAAGGAGATCTGGTAGGTGGCTCCCTTAAGTGTGATTTCTGTCCGCAGGAAGAAACACTTTCCTAGTATGTCCCTGTTCAAAAGAAGATCCACTTAAAACCTCCTAAATACTGCACAACACACAGGTTGACATAGGATATAGCATGGTAAACAATGATGGCAACATTCCAGTAAAGAGTGCCATGTGTCATAACGCAAGGACTAAATTTATGAAATATTTGGAAATATTTATGATTCAAATGTGTCTAGTTAAGAAGTTCCGAAATAACCACAGACAGAATTCAGAAATAAAATGAGAGAATTAGAGTTAAACTTAGACATCCAGGCACTACTTTCAACATCCAAACTTAATAATAAACCATGTAGTAACCATGTAGTGAAATTATTTATGGTCTATTGTATCTTCTTCATTTCCTATACAATTTAATTTTTAAAGGAAAGCAATCACAGATTTACACGTGCTTACAGAGCCATTGTACGGTAAACAACATTCATTTGTTTCAAAGTGTATATGTAGCTCACCTCATGTTTACATGGAACGACTTGGGTTTGTTAACCTCAAAGCCTCCAGACCAGGTGCAGTTGGGGGTGTCCATGAGGCGCACACACAGCAACTGGTCATAGTCATTTCGAGGCCAGTGGAAGACAACACTGGAGCCCGGCAAGGTGGAGATGTAGCCCTCCGGGTTGGCAGTACCCTAAGACACGGATTAATAAAGGCTGCTGTCATACTAAAGACCAACAGATACAGCTTTTTCATAGCACAACTGACCACTTACCAAACAAAAGAATAGATGTAACATTATTAGGTTCCAGTTTCAGGGTCATAATATTATATGTGCTTGTTCACTGGAGTAAGTTACTTAATCACCTACTTACTGAGCAGAACAAAGCAGACATTAATTTTATCAACTATGCAAGGTCCCAACCTAGAAACTAACCAGAACTATTTCAGATCTTCATGAGAGATGAAGAACTATGACCAGCTCATATTTTTTGTTTTTTGTATTGTGCCTCAACGGGTGACCACAGAGATGCAGACAGGATATGGGTACAGATCAGTATGACGTGGTATGAAAAAAGGTGCCTGCCTACCTTGAACTAAACTGAAGATGTTACAGTCACTGTATAAACCACTTACTCTTAACCACTAGAAACAGTACCAGAATGTGCTGTGAACTGTTAATTTCCCCTTCTATTTCTCACCTTTCCTCTTGCAAACTCTCTCTGGGCAAAGGCCAGTTTGTGTGTTGACCGGTTGTCGAGCAGGTAGCGTGGGGCAAAGGTCACTATGTGAGTGTCCCTGTAGCGTCCTTTTCCTTTGCGCACACTGATGCCTGTATTGATAAGACAGGGAACAATGAGTGCATGAAAAACTCTTTTAGCAGTAACAATTGACACATTTTAGCTTGGAAGGTTTTATATTTTGCCCTATCAGGAAAACAATAAAGCCTCATGTCCCCACGATTTTTCGTTCAATATTCAGCTCAAAATAAGGCAAAGATGGTTCATTTTGCCATGACTGTGTAAGTCCTGGTTAAAACCTTGATCAAAACGGGCTGTTTCAGTGTCTCTAGTTTTAATGTCAGCTGAGCTGCTGGGGTCCTCAGTCTCTCCAAGAAAAAGACTGTACACCTGCTCTGTTCAGTGAACTTTAGTCTTATAAAGTTTCCAACATTTCCAAGTGTCCTTCAGCGTTACAGTTTCCAAAGAGCTCTGACCTGTGAGCATAATGGTGACATTAGCCACATTAGCCTGACAACATGCTCACAGTAAGTAGCAACCTATGGTTTTACAGGTACTGCTATCAATAATAACAGTCCATTGGGTCTTCAATTCTTCAAATGCAGGGAGTGCATGAGGACTATTATGTTTACTCTAGCAGGCAATAGCAGAACACTTGTTGAGCTTTGCTCATGGCCAAGACATATTATTGGTAGCAGAAGCAACGTTAGAAATCGTAGATCATGTGGCAACTGCTCATTGAGAAAGTTTATCTTAGAAGCACCAGGCAGTGTTGTCGCAGGATTATGAAAACTTTCAGCTTGACAACCACTGGCTACACAGTTTCTTTTTTGAAGTTGTATTTTATGCCTTCAAGTATATAAAACCTACTAAACACAATAAAAACAGATTTTCATCAAATGGGACCTTTGAATTTCAGCAGTCAAGAACTTGACAAATGGAAATGAATTGGCAAGATGTATTGAACAGAGCTACAGATTCAGTGCAAAAGATTATTCTAAGTGATGGACAAAAAGAAACACAGATGAAATTTATTAATGGTACTAATGTATACAAAGAAAGAGTATTATTAAAAGGATAGTATTTGAGTCTTGATCGACAAATAAAACAGGGACAGCTCATAAATGTAATCATAGGAGAGGAAATTAAATTTTGGGGTAAGGCCACAACAACATCTTGCGAGACAAATTTTAAAACCATAGAGGGAGGTCATTAAAACATTTTAACAGGCTACTGCAGTTACATGCATTTAATTTCTCTTTTTACTTGAATTTGCCAACATTAGTTACTCTATGGGGCAAAATAACCTAACTGCAGTCCTTAACACAGCCTGGAAAATTGCTATGTCAATAAACTATGCCTTCAATAGCAAAGCAAGATGTAATATAGATAGTTAGTTCTTGTAATCTCTATTTAAATTTTTCTAGTTTAAAGTTAATAATTTGCCATCTCCAGTTCAATCAAATAATTCCAGTTTATGCAATGATTGGACACAGGACTAGCTTGATCTTGAGCCTATGTATCGTGTTCGATACATAGGATCAAGATCAATCATTAGTTTAGCTAGCACTGTCCACTACCAGCAGTATTCATTTGTACAGACTCTGAACTTGCCTATGTTGTAGATGAGACCGGGCCTGTTCCCATGCTGGATCACTTTCACTGCTCTGACTCCACTACCTCCATCCAGGGAGAAGCCTTGGCACCAGCCTGGAACTCCATCTGGATGGATCCCTTTTCCAATCCGCATTGTACACCTGGGGATCAACATAGGTGGGGAAAAGGTGGTACATAAACAGAAATGAATAAAACACTATAACTGTTGATTGGAAAGTCAGGCTCACTCAGAATTCTGGTCACTTACATAGCAGGCTGTTCCTTGTCAGTGTAGCAGAACAGCAATGGACTGAGGCTTCGAGCCAACTCATGCTCCTCAAACTGGCCTGCTCCATCTGTCTTGCCATTGTCCTGACGGAATATTAGTGGCAGTCCTGAGAGAGGGAATGGTAACAGACACTTTTGTTTAAAACAATCAATGGACAGTTTTTTTCCTTGTAAATCACTACAATGGTTTATTCATATATAAAACATTACCAGTCTTATTGATGAGCCAGTAGGGGGCAGAAATTAGGATCTTCAGAGCCCCTTGCGCCCGTAGTATGATGCGAATGGTGAGACAAAGGAGACGTTTGTTGGTGTCATATAGCCTCATGCGAACAACATAATTCTGAGTCCCAGGAGGGATCAGCAGCTCCTTGCACATGGGGAAGCTCTCCAGCAAGATTCCTAAAGGATGTAGATCACAAACACTGTGAGTGAGAAGAAGGATAATCTTGAGGAAATAAAGACCAACCAAAAACTGTTGCTTGACGAGTCATGACCTAGCTCCATGTTCTGTGAGGTGTCGGCAGCATGAAGCACGGCCTCTTTTCCCGGCTTAAGTGAGCCTTTGATTGTCGTTCCTTTGATGTAATAGCTTAGATCACAAGGCAGGAGGTTGGCCAGCACCATGGTCGGCAGCAGGTAGATAGTATGGCCTGGCTGTCGATAGATCTGGTTTGCAATACCAGAAACCTGCCTCTTGGCAGGCTGTTGATCTGGGTAGTTTTCCTTTTTGATGACCACACAAAACCTGTAAAATGCAGAGAAATGAGGGGAATGCAATGGTGTCAGTAGAAGAAAAACAAGATGCAAGAACAAAAAGTCTGACTGATTGCATCTACCTGAAGTTACGCTTGAGGTTGTCATCAAAGTCTGCTGAGTGACATTCCCTCTTACTGCTGCTGATTTCTCCAGGCCTCTCCACACTGGTCCAGTGGATGGGAACCTTGCAGAAGAACAAACCCAGGCCTTTGGGCCGACCCTGTAGCCGCCAGGACGTCAGGTGAAGGGGGACTGCCAATGACTGGCCAGGCAGGATAGGAGGCAACACCACGGGTTCTGTCAACACAGAGACATAGCTGGATTCGTTAAAATGACACATTAGCAACATGCATACAAATTTCAATCATCACATTTTTCTTCATTTGGAAGCTATTTTCTCAGTGTGTTGTCATAGCTTAGCATTTTTTCCTACGTCCGACATTCCTCTTTCAAAATCAAATATCGGACTTCACATAAAAACTAACAAGATAAGTATTAACTTAGACTTGCATATATAAAATATCTGATTAACAGGAAAAACAATTTACTATTTAGGTATGCTGGATCATGCAGAAGGCCATTCACAGTTAATGAATGAATTGACAAAAGACATAAAGATTGCTCTAGGACGTTAGGTCACATGTCTGTGGCATTTGTGGCACCCACTATGGGATGGGCTCCAATTCTTTATTAGACCTATTTCTAAACACAGCCTGAACATATCGCTACGATTTATGATGATTATCCAAATTGGACAAGCTGTGGCCTATTTCCTGCTAACCCTCACCCTTTACAAAAGCTTTTGGTTAATGGTGGCTATGTTTATGTTATTGATTTTCTAATAAAGCACATAATAATAAAGAATTTTGTTGCTGATCCCTGCAGTACTGTGTACCACATTTGGTGTTGACAGAGTCAAAATCTCAGAAGCAGATGTCAATTTATCACTCTGCAGATGAAGCACAATGGCGAAAAAATCTTTCATGGCATACTTTCAAAGAGTTTTTTCTGACTTATTCGTGAAAATTTTAAGTCAATTGGACTTACGATATGAGGGGCATGACCTTTCCAAAACTATGGTTTTGGGTCTTAATTACAGCACTATCATGGGACACATTGGGTTAATGTTTCTTGCTCACTTCAGCTCACTTGAGCTGAACCTAAAGGAGGAAATTAATAATAAACCAGCAAAAAACTTATGTAATAAATTATTGTCCAATTTCAGAAGTGGTAGAAACCTAATTAAATACTATTGCACATGGCAATGCAATAAGACAATGTGATAAAAGAAGCATAAAACAAAACAAAATCCGATACATAATGGAAAAATACTTTAAGGCAATTTATAGTGTTCAATTCAACACACTTGCTCTAATTTTATATGCTTCCATGTCACATGTAAATATACTGAAATACCATAAATTAAATGACAATCAAATTAAACAAATACAAGAAGAAAAACACAAAATAGGTCAAAATATATAAATTACCAAATAAATACATTGTCATTAAAAGAAATTAAATTAAATAAACACATACCTTCGGATGACCCTGGCTTCACATGTATATAGTATATTTAGTATAAGGAACTGTATAGCAGAACTGAAACAAATAAAACAGAGTAGCGTCTTACTGTCGGGGGCAGAGGGGCTGTCGAGTCTGACTTCCATTGGAACATCCAGCCGGTTCTTCACCATGAGGGCAGAACAGACAGTGATCACCTTCCTGGCACTGCCCTCCATCGTGATGGAAAAGACCACTCTGACAGGAGGCAGGGCCGAGAACTGAGGGGCCAAATGGGTTCACACACAAAACAACAAGGCATCATAAGGTTTAAGTTCAGATTGTATGTGCTGTTTCAGATATTAGGTTGCAATGAATTGCTAAGGACATTAAACCGGGCCTTAAATATCATGCTAATGTTTTAATTAGCTGTTAATCCAAACTCAACATTTTCTCCATGTTTACCTGTGGTCTTGATACTTAGAGTAAAAAGTACATTGTCACCTCATAAACTCCAACAGTTTTATAATACTCATTAGTGGTGATTTCACTTTTCTCCTCCAACAATGCATCCGATTTTTAATTTAATTTTACACTTCAATGTCTTCGTTTTTGCAGTTTAGGTGATGTTAACAAATCTTTTTCAAGCAAAAAAGCTCAATTTTTGGAATTGTGATGATTTTCTGTGTTTACTTGTCTTATTTGATAATAAAAACAATAAAAAATAGATCATGCTAGGCCGACGTTAAGCAACTTAATTACAGATATTTCCATATTATGCCAGACCTTTATTTATACACATGCTTATTTTCACTGAACCAAGAAGTGTCTGACTCACATAAACATGTGGGTGAATGATGTTAGTCCTGCTAATAGGGCTGCCAACCTGTTGGAAATTAAGGGAGGAAAAAGAACTGTTTAACATCAAAAGCAAACTCAATCAAAATTGCAGAAAGCCTTGATATTAACAACATAAATTTAGTTTTCTAAGTTGTGCTCACAGTGTTGGAAGAGTTGTTTCTGTCTGGTGCTGCGTAACGGAAGAAAATGCCCACTTTGTCCACAGACACTGGCTTGACTTGCTCCCATCCACATACCCGGACTAGCAGTTGGTGCAACTTCAGCTCATGAGTGTGTCTGCAGAAAAGGGTTCATGGATCAGCGACACATGCCAACAATTTCCTAAATGCCTTTGTGAAAAAAGCATAGATCATCACTCCATCCAAATACATTAGATGTCCTTTTACAGTTAGGGTCCACAGATCAAAGAACTGCATAGTTGTGTAGTATACTGTTATAAAATTATTCCTCTTAAAAAACAAAAAAAATCACAATATTTTGTCAAAGTTTATGCAGGCCGAAGTAATTGGCATCTCTTTCTCTCTGTTCCATATTCAATGACTTTGGATTTTCAAAGCTAAAAACTTATTTTAAATAATACAACAAATAGAAATGGCAGAAACAGAAGTACTTGGACCCTTAATCAGTGTTTCCTCTACGATTTTTTTCAGGAGCGGCTGCAGGCTGCGTGGCGGCATAAATGAATGGCACTTGACTGCATATTTTACTTGTACAACCTATTTATTGAATGGCCAGTTGAAAATAGCTTTTTAAAGGCTGAATGTAAAAAAATATATAAATAAATAAAATAAAATATTTGAACAAGCTCCTCTGAGAATGCAGTCAGCATCTACATCATGGGGTGTAGATACAAGCTTAATGCTATCAATTAGTTAACTCACATTAATGACACTGAGTTGGCACCGGGCCCAATTAACTTAAACTACCACTATGTTACGTAACGTTAGCTGGCCATCAATATTTTGCGAATGTCTATGTAACTTGTAAAATTTATTAAGAGTTATCTTGAGCTAATAACTTTTCTCTGGTAAGTCGCAGCCGTATTTTCCAAGACTTTGACTCTCTGAACTGGTGTCTGGGTGCTTGACGTGATGTCATTTTCTAGCCGCATTCTCGCGAGTAATTAACGTCGTATTTATCCAACGTATCAAAGAGTAGATACTAAGCAAGATAGTTATCTGAGTTTACCTTGGTACTTGCGAGTACCCGACACAGTGCAAGACTCTGTTGTGAAGGTGGAGACATGGCGTGGTGTATTTGCAACAATAAAAAAAAAAAAGAAACAAAAAAAAGGAAAGAAATTTGAAGGAGCGGCGGCTAGGATTTAGGAAAGGCGGCCTGCCACTCCTAAATTAATGTATAGGAAACACTGTTTAATGTAATATTTCACTGCACATTTTTAGGCCTTCTGGGTCATTCCATCTGAAATCACCTAATTTTTTGAACAATTTCTGTCTGACCATGTCGGATTTGCCTAAAATTTTTATAGCATAAAAAATACATACTTAGAAAGATGTAATAATATATCTTGAGAGAGCTGGTGTCTCTTCAGGAAGATGCCAGGAAGATGAGCATTTCTACATTTTTGGGCAAGAGTTAAATCCTGGTTTTGTTCACAATGTAGACAGCCTTTTCTCCAGAAGAGAAAATGCATTATTCCAGTATTCCAACTGAGGACAATTGCAGGGTCCGATAAAGTCATAAAATCATAAAATGTGTCTAAAAAGTTAAAAAGTTACTGGCAAGCAGTGGCAACAAGTTGCGTCTGTGTTCACTCGTTGGCCATCTTGCCTATAAGCCTCCCTTTCATTCCTATTAATTTTGATAGCAAGTCTGTCTGCAACTTCAATACAGAATTACTGCTGCATATTCTACTTAGACTAAGAGCATTTCAAACTGTTATAAAAAACCAACAGAAATGATGGACAACACACATCAAATTGGGACACCTCCAAATCCCTGCAATCTAACTGATTTATCACATTATAAATATATTGGCAAAGAACAAATACAGACAATTTAAAAGAAGACAAACCTGAGGAATGCAGAAACCTTGTAACAATGAGTTAGCATGCATATTCCTCACACATATCATCTTTTAAGCAAAGCAGACCGACATGTAGTTAGCCAGTAAACACAGCAGTCAAGTTTCGGTATTAATGTAATCAAACTAGTGAGAATAACAAGTCAATAGAAATATATTCATTGGATAAAATCCACAAGTACTATATGTGTGAATCAGAGTGGTACCTGTGACGAAGTTTCTCTCGGGCCTCAAATTCAAAAGGAATCTCCTCCCCAGGCAGCACCTCTCTCCACTGACTGACACTGTGGGTGTCATCAGTTCCTGGACCATGGCCATCTGAGATGGAGTCTGCACTACTGCTGTGAGACAGTGCCACCCTGTGGGAAATGTATAAAGAAGTTTGAGGTCCCATATGATGAAGATCAACTTTTACTGTTTTGTTGTTTTTTTGTGTTTTAGTTGTGATAAACTTGGAGATTCAAACTAAAAGCTGTTAAGATATTGGGACATTTACTTCTGCTATTCCTTAACCCCCCCCAAAGACTAGATGGCCTCCCAAGTTTTACAAGCCACTGATAATCACGCGCTACGTAACACTTAGTGAACCAATAATCATCCAGCTCCAACTTTGCATAATCCTGCCCTCTCACTGTCTGCTGCTTCCAGGTGAGCCATCCTGAAGGAGCAGCTGTCTTGCAGTCCACCAGGTTTGCTTATGTGCTAGAGCTCCTTCTGCTAACTCTAAAATGTCTCAGCCACAAGCAAAGCTCACTAAATATTCTGCTGTTGGCTGTAAGAGTAAACAAAAGAGTCTTCGTGCACTCACAGCATCTGAGAAACAACATCAAGTGGATTACTTTTAATATTAATTATTAGGTCACCAGAACAATAGGAAAATCGCAAGTGTTACCGCTTGCTTTGATCGTATGTCGACATCATAGCTCTGCTGAAACTGTAATGTTGAGAAATATTCAGAAATGGTGGAAAATTTAAGACTGATTTTAAACCAGTAAACAAGGACTGCATGTTTTTGATGTCACCTGTTGCATTTTAGTGTCATCAAAATTCAGTTTACATCCGTTTGCTTCTTTTATTTTAATAGAGCTGAATTGTGAATGAAACAGTTCTCATTTACAGAATTTTGTGTTTCTGCTGTCAGACAATGGACCAAATATGAAATAGTGACTGAAACGCAGCCCATTAACACTGCATGCTAACTGACAGTCATTTAATAATCATTTCCAATCTGCTACTCTGCACCACTAAACTGTTGATTTTATAACTGAGACATCAGCTGGCAAAGTCACCATACAGGAGTTGGACACAACGGCTGTACTATGAATTTAGAGATACTTCACTAAAGAGTAGGGCTAAAGCAAGGGCTTATACAGTCACTGTGATGTAAATCATCACTTACGGTAAGTGTTTTAAGGTGAAAAATTGAAAGAGCAATACAGAGCAATATATGTAATATGACATTGTTTCCTTATAATATCAAGATGGCAATATTCAAATTTGACATTGATATAAATTTGTCACATCAGTTTTTTTTTTCTTTGCAAAATAGGTGGTGGCATAACAGATGTTTTGATACTGCAGTTAGAGAGTTTTAGTTCCAGGTCATTCCATATAACATCAAATGTGTAACATGCCAAATGTGCTCTCTATAAATTTGCGCAAGTCAATCAGACATCGGTTGTCATTACATTGTACATATGCCACTAAATTTGGTATGCACTTCTAGTAAGTTCCTTAACAATAGTAGACCAAATCTGGGAAAAAACCAACAATGTTCAGTGTTTTCTTACATTCCTTACGATGTGAAGGCATGATTCATTAGACACACCCCATGCAAAGACTGAGAAAGCTACGGTGTTCACAGATTCTTGTTCATGCAATCAGCTCTGACTGGAAATGGCATGTTTACTCACTTCTGTTGCAGTAATGAGAGGCAGGGCTTAATATTTAGGCTTGTCCCCTTATCCAGGACAAGTGAATTGTTTTGTAAATGCGCCTTTGCATGACATTTTTTTAGACTGCCTGATTGTGTCATTTTTATACAACACATTTCTAAACATAATTTTAAAAAACAAATGAGCTGGGTTTCTCCTGCACAGAGGAATTTTTGGGGAGCCCTAAAGACAAAAGAATAATAATAAAAAAAGAAGCCTTCTCTCAGTTTAAATATTTTTGTTTGTTAAATGCTAAGATATAAGAGGAAAATGCTTAGAATTCTGCCTGTACTATATGGCTCACTGTTGAGTGTACTCAACAGTAGCGCTTCAAGGTCCATTCTGAACAGGAAAAAAACAGAAAAGTGATGAATTTTATGATTGATTTTATTTAGATTCTGCATTTGTAAACAAAATGAGAAAAGGGTTATTCCATCTCAAATAAAAAAAAATTGAAACAGTTTCTTCTTGTATAATTTCTCAGATTTGCTTGTAATGTTTTCAGCATAAGTTATGGGCACTTAAAATGGCATCTGTGAAATGTCAGCTTGATATATCAAATATTTTCTGAGATAACATTTCTTTAAAAACTGCTGGTTGACCCATTTTGGCATGTTTTTGCATGTTTTGTCAAATTTGAAAGCATGCAAAGCATGAACATGCTTTGAAATTTGAGACACGTTTGAGCCACAATATCAACCTATCATTTCACAGATACCATTCTAAAAATCCATAGTTCATGATTTAAAAAAAAAAAAATCTATAAAGCAAATCAGAGACTGAAGGTGTACTGGAGCTTGTATTTTTCAATGAAAAATATCTAACATGTTTGCTTTAAACAATACATCAGACCGAATACCTTTCATTCAAATTAAAAATAATGCATTTCTTATAAGCAATTTTGAATCATTAAACATTTTTGTGATATCGCACCCGGTTGTACCTAATTTTGCTGTTCACTATATAACACAACTTAATTTTCCAAGGTCTCATGCTGCCATCTCATGGTCTTTTTGAGCCTATGACACTAGATGGAAAAATTGTTCCAAAATTACAAATGCACCTGGCTGCTTGATTCAACCAACTCAGTGCACTCACTTTGCATGCTCATATGCAAGTTTGGAAATGTAAGTGGAAGGCAATTGTTACACTCACCTTGTAGGGGTTGTAGTCAGAGTGGCAAAACACATGGTACATCCTGTGTGGTTGCGTAGAGCATATGGCACAAATGGCTGCCTCCTCTTGGACAGCTTGACATCTATAGGAACCGAAATGAAAACCCAATGAGAGAGAAGACAGCTGTGCTTGGACTTTTACATTTTAATTAATTTGTTTTTGTTTTTCAACTTTGCACAGTCATGCACTTGGTTTTGTCTCCTGCTAAAGCACAGCCATGGCATAGGTGCATTAAAAATTTTTGTTATAAGGGGCACTCCACCAGTTGCACACACCCGTTTCGTCATCAAAAGGACAACTGGTCAGACTGTGAAAAGTGCTGCACAGTATCTAATGTACCTATGGAGGTTCGGGGACAGCATCAAATTCAAAATTGAGGATGTGAAAAAAATGTTATAACAACAACTTATAATTTATAAATGATAAGTTATAATTGTCTAAACTTCACTGACTGCTCATTTTTCATGTTGTACACATGATCATACAGTACGTAAAGATCCATATCTCTATACTGGAGACTGTGGAATCAGCTATAAAGTAAAGGTACACAAAGATAATTGCCTATTTGAAGGGTATTTCAAAACATATATTACGTCATGTCAAAAAAACTTCCAGCTTCACCCAGAAACAAGGGCCATAACTTCTTTATGTGGGTCATTCCACCTCAATTTCCTGAATGCCCCACGCCTAACTATCTTCAATATGGCAGTGTTGAATACTGATTTAGTTGACCATGTGTAAAATCTGGGGTCACAGGTAACATTAGTTTTTGAGGTAAAAATTCTGAAAGAGAGTAGACCCCACATTTTGTGCCATGTCAATTTTTGCATCATTTCCTTCACACCAACCTGCGGAAAAATGTGTGTAGTGGCATAACTTGAGAAATAATGTAGCTAGAGTCCTAAAAGTTTGCAGGCTCATTGATATATACACATTGTCTTCAATGTTTCGATGTTACAACCTTGTTTTGACAGAACATAAAATCAATGCCAACCAGTTATAGGATGGTGCAAAAAGGATATGGCACTTCAAACATTGCTCCACAGATTGGCATAAAGAAAACTACACAAAAATGGACATGAGACCAACTTCTTAAAGAATTTCTAACTCAAAAAGTCACACGTGACCGAAAGTCGCCCGCATACACACGCACACGCACGCGCACACACACACACACACACACACACACACACACACACACACACACACACACACACACACACACACACACACACACACACACACACACACACACACACACACACACACACACGGGTCAGCAGGATGCTGAGGTGCACAGTGCATAGAAATCATCAGCCTTCTGCAGAGTCAATAGCTACAGACCTCCAAACTTGGTGTGGCCTTCAGATTAGCTCAAGAACAGCATAGAAAGCTTCATGGAATGGGTTTCCATGGCTGAGCAGCCGCATCCAAGCATTAGATCACCAAGTGCAATGGAAAGTGTCGGATGCAGTGGTGTAATGCACACTGCCACTGGACTCCAGAGCAGTGGAGACACGTTCTCTGGAGTGACAATTCACGCTTCTCTGTCTGGCAATCCGATGGACCAGTCTGGGTTTGGTGGTTGCCAGGAGAACGTATTTGCCTGACTGCCAAGTGTAGGGTTCAGAATAAAACAGAATAGCCACTTTATTGTCAACCAGAACATACACTAGTTGGTGCACATTATGACTGAAATTTTAATGCAAAAAGCTCGCCATCGGACTGATAAAAAAACAAAAAACAAAAATTATTCTAAATAAAAAACAATTCCAATATATACATATATATATATATATATATATATATATATATATATATTTTTTTTTTTTTTTTTTTTTTTTTTAAATATATATATATATATATATATATATATATATATATATACATATATAAATATGTGTACACATGTATCAGAACCTCCAGGAATTTGCGATGTTGAGATTGCATGAAATCACGCGAATTCAACCATTCTCCATGAATTTTGTGCGACCTTGCAATTCTGTCCAATCACTGCAACTTTTCGGCAATTTTGGTCAGCCTCCCATGAGTTCCACCAATCATAGCAGTCCCCAGCACTAACGTAATGCATGTACATCACCGAATTCCCTTCCTTGTTTTTGGTTTAAAGATGTAGACATGTCCCATTCTAATGTCTCTCATTTACGAACAAAAATTACTGCTGAAGACTGTGCAAAAGAACTGATTCCCTGATGTTCTTCACCAAAGCGGAAATAAACTATTTCATACCTGTGCAATATTGTGGGGGAATGCAAAAATGAATAAATAAAATCATCGATTAATAAACACTTTTCTACCACGAAACATATTAGGAGAATGGCTGAAACAAGCGGACCACAGACCAGACAAATCACCGTGATGGAAGCTGTTGCATTCAGATCTGTTGGAGCACTGAAAGAATGAAGGTAAATTAGATTCATAACTCTGCCAAGGAACATGGTGAAGTTAAGTGACAATCGGCATATGTGAATCATTCCTCTGTCAGCAACATTACTCAAAAACAGACTAAGGGATTTGGATGAAATTTTCAGGGAAGGTCAGAAATGACACAAGGACCAAGTAATTCGATTTTGGCAGTGATGCGGCTTACAATCTGGATCCACAGATTAGTTAAGGATTTCCCATTGAGGTAACAGCGAGGCGTCTTATAGCGGCACGGAAACCATAGCAACAATTGAACGCTAACTCAGCGGCCTGCTGACAATCACATCATTGTGATCCTACTACAAATCCACCACTGGGACATATTGGAAACGATACAAGGAACAACTGATTAAATTGTGACGGTGTATCTATTAGTCCCATCAATTCCCGCCGCCCCCTACATATTTATGTCACGTGATTCGGTATCCGTACATAACGTACACATGCATAACACACGCCTGTGCTCAGCGCAAGGTCAGGGAATGAACAGTCTTGGTGGAGTACTGCGCTCTCTGGGTGCTTTTCTTGTTAGTTGACATGACAAGCCGTGATCGTGTGTGTGAATACATCTGTGCCAGGAAGTGAAATTAACTTTTTAAGCCACTGACAGATAGTCCATATGTGATTCATTCCATAGTAAATTTTCATTTTGTACCTTAAATCTACCAACCACTTCATGTTAAACCAGTATCTGGCTGCTACTAATTTCCCACGTGGTATGTCAGCTGTTGTGTAAATAGGTTGAAGCGTTAAAGAATTAATTTCGGAATAAATATTGTAAATTACAATGTTGAAACATGTTCTAAAAGCTGAAAAAAAAGCAACTTTTTAGCAACCGTCCATGTCTCCCACAATTTCATCGCAACAAATAAGATACACCCACAGAAATTTGGTGCTGCTGACCACCTCCACAGATTTATTGTCGGTGATGAGAGGTGAATGACTGCGCTGCTTCCTCTTGAAGTCGATGACTAACTCCTTGGTCTTCTCGACATTCAGGAGCAGATTGTTCACGCTGCACCAGTCCACCAGCTGCTTCACCTTTTCTCTGTAGGACAGATCGTTGTCCCGAATGAGACCCACTACTGACAATGGAATGTTGCAGAGCAGCAGTCATGCGTTAGCAGCGTGAACAGTAGTGGGCTCAGAACATACCCCTGTAGGGATCTGATGGAGACAGAGATGGAGCTGGAGATGGCGTTTCCCACTCTCACTGACTGTGGTCTGTTAGTGAGGAAGTCAAGCCGCCAGTTGCACATGGGGTTGCTGATACCCAGTGGACTCAGTTTGCTTACCAGCAGCTCGGGGATGATCGTATTAAATGCTGAATTGAAGTCAGCCAGCAGCATTCGCACGTAGGTGTTTTTGTCCTCCAAATGTGCCAGGCTCAAATGGAGAGCAGAGGAAATGGCATCCTCTGTGGAGACGTTGGGCCGGTAAGCAAACTGATGCAGTTAAAGTCCAGAGGGCAGTGTGGAGATGATATGGTCCTTTACCAGCCTTTCAAAGCACTTCATTATTATGGGTGTAAGTGTCACAGGGCGGTAGTCATTGAGGCAGGTGATGGTGGATTTTTTGGCCACCGGTATGATGGTGGTGGATTTAAAATGTGACGGAACAACAGCCTGTTCCAGCGAGGTGTTGGGAGTGCTGGTCAGCACACTCCCGGAGTACTCATCCTGGAATGTTTTCAGGGCCTGCTGCTTTGCGCACACGTTCCCCAGGGTCTTACGGCCCGCAGCCATGCTGAGTCAATGCTGTTTCACCAGGGAGGGGGCTCGATTTTGTTGCAGGGTTGTTGGTGTTATTTCCAAAACGACGGAAAAAATTATTTAGTTCGTTGAGGAAGTGCAGATTTTTGTCACAGTGGAGGAGCAGCCTTGTAATCTGTTATTGCCTGGATCCCCTGTCACATGCTCCTGGTGTTGCTGAGATCATGGAAGAAGCTCTGAATCTTCCTAGCATGTGTACGCTTTGCTATTCTGACAGCCCGGTTGAGGTTGGCTCTGTCTGTTCTGAGTGCGACCTCATCACCGGACTTGAAAGCAGCGTTCCGTGCTTTTCAGCTTCTCCCATATCTCCTGCATCATCCATGGCTTCTCGTTGGCCCTGGTGGAGATGTGTTTCATGATGCAGAGGTCCTCTGTGCACTTTTGGATGTGGGCAGACACAATTGCAGCGTACTTCTCCACATTGGTGTGTCCATTGTCAGTTGCAGCAGCTTTGAACACATGTCCCAGTCTGTGCACTCAAAACAGTCCTGTAGGGCTTCCATTGCTCCCTCAGGCCAGACCCTTATCTGCCTCACAGTGGGTTTTCCTCAGGTCAGCAGGGGCCTATATGCTGGTGTTAGCATCACAGACATATGGTCAGAGGAGCCAAGGTGGGGGCGGGGGGCAGCTCTATAAGAATTTCTGATATTTGTGTATGCCAAGTCCAGTGTTTTGCATCCTCTAGCTGCAAAGTTCACATATTGCTGGAAATGGGGGAGAATGTCAGCCTGATTAAAATCGCCAGCTACAATGAAAATGCTCTCTGGATGTGTGGTTTGCAACTTTGTGATGGTCTGGTACAGAACACTCTGGTCTCCTTTGTGTTTGCACTGGGAGGGATGTACACAGCCATGAAGGAGAGCACTGACTAGAGACCACTACTGTGTTATTTGACCATATATCTATGTGTGTGTGTGTGTGTGTGTGTTTGTGTGTATATATATATATATATATATATACACACACACACACACACACACACACACACACACACATGCGCGTTGAAAGGTTTTTGTGTGTGTGATGATATAAATCAGGGCTATAGTCCCCGATGCAGCGGTCGTGGGTTCGAGTCCATCCCATGGCCATTTGCTCGTCTCCCCACGTTTCCTGTCACTCTCCACTGTCCTATATATTAAAGCCTAAAAAGGCCAAACAAAAAAGAAGCACAAACATGGACTTCACAGACTAAAAAGTCTTCTGCACAGTCAGTCCCAGCTGTGGACTTTTTTGTGCTTGATCACTTCACCTCATTCTAAAAGGGACAGCTGCTACTGAACATCGACTGTTTCTGCTGCTCCCTGATAAAAGAAAATGTTTCTGCTGGTACCCGTTCAGAAAAATAAGAATACAGATTTCTAAATGTTAACTTGCTGTTGCTAGAAAGGTTCCTGTTATAATGTTGTGATCCTGGTTCTGGACTCTGAGGGGACCTTGGTTTTTTTTATAACAAATCAGATAAAACGTTAATGCCCTTGCAGTGGCAAATAACTTTGGTTTTATTTGATTTGATTACATTCATGTTTAGGTTGAAACGTGAAAGAAATGTTTTAACTGCTACTGTGTAAATGGAAGACTGCTGTTAAAAAAATCACTTTGTTTTAAGTGTTTGCAAACCAAAGGTTACTGCATTTTTGTTCATACAGCAATACTTCAAAAATAAAAGTGCAGAATACACTACTCTTAAATTCATTACTTAAATTTACGCATAGTATTACCATCACAGTATTTATTATTTGCTTGATGGAGAAAGCTCGTATCACATTGAGACTCCACTGTGTGTATTTTTTAAGCAAAATTTACAATTATGTGAATAAGTTGATGTTATAAATCACTCTGATTGACTTCTTTACAAAAGACTGCTAAAAGGTGGTGTTTGGGATTTATTTTTCCACAGTCAGTGCTATCCGTTCATTTAATATTTAGCAGATGAAAAAGAAAAGTCTGTCAAAATATCTGTCCAAAAGATACAAGATTCAACAGGCTAAAATCATCATAGAAGACCACTGTGCCATAACATCAAGTGAACTTCACAATGCATTCACAAATACTGGCCATGCAGTGGAAAACATAAACAAATCATTCTGGTTAGTCAAAATGGAAAGCAATGATGACATAAGGTTGATTCATAGACTTGATTAACTCCCTTATTTTGAATTTTGGATCTCTATGCGTGCACGTTCTTTTTCCTCTTTCCCTTTGTTGCAAAGCAGTTTGATTCAATGGGAGTGCCATAGACTGCATTTAATGAAGCTGACTGCCAAAAAAGAAAGTGTGTTTTCCTTTCTGTTTTACAGAGTTTTATGCCCCTTGTTTAGGCACTGGCAAATTATCCAGAGCAATAATTAGACAAGCACCCCGTATTCCTCCTCATTGTATTTTTTTGCTTTGTAATTTGCTGCTTTTTCATATTCATTTAAATGCTAAAAACACATCAGATTATTAAAAATTATTTTGGGGCATTTAAACCTTTAGGAAGCACTAGTACGTAGAAGGGAAAGTGAGAAAGAAAGAAGAAAGAAGAAGCTGGACTCAGACTGCAGAGGGTATGGTTACAGTTGATCTCTTGACTTTTGACTTTCTTTGATTCACGTTTGTACCAGCATCTCATGTTTCCCAGAAGAACATTGCACTGTAATGTATTCACTTCATTTGTCTAAGGTTTTAGTATTGTGGCTGATTGGTGTGTGTCCCTTCATTACATTGCAAGATGCTCTAGGGAACAACACATGAGGACTGAATGAGATATCATAGCGAGTGTACTGCTGAAGGAGGCTGTCTGGGCAGCTAAACTCTGAACTGTACCTCTGGAATGAATCTGTTGCTCGAGGCATGCCAAGCTGGCTGTGCTCCTAGTTCTAAGGTGAGCAAGAGGTGCACCTAACAGTAGAGAGAGACAGTTACTGCACAACAGAGACACATGCAGAGGGAACATATTAAAGGGTTAAAGGTTCATCACCATTAAACAGAACTCTGTGCTGGCACAGCAGCACTTCTCTGCAACCAAAATTTTAATGAATAGTGCAACTCATGCTTCACTTCAAATCATCCTCTCAAACAACAGATATATTTATTCTTTTCCTATTCAACTGAGGAATCAGAGGAACCTGGTGGATAGGTGGCAGGTTTTGTGATTAATTCCACTGACACTACCTATGTCATTAGCTCTTCTTTGCTAATGCCAAAAAAATATAAAACATTATAAAAACCTGAAATATAGCAGCTAAAACCTGTTTTTCAAAACAGAGACACCCATCAGGTAAAAACAACAACCTAGTCTCTTTTGAATGGGTAGATACACAAATAACTGCAAGAATTACACATTATTCACTGTCTAATTAGCTGTACAAAGTTGCAAGAGTGGAAATGCTGTGTACCTTATGTTGCCATATTTACATGGTAGTTCTAAACAGTACTCGTGTTTTTTTTAACTACAAAGACATTTGAATCACTTATCTTTTTTGTTGGAAACAATTTTTTTATTATTTTTTTTAAACCAAAAATAAATCTAGTTTCTTCATGAAGAAGTTATGCACTCTCTAGTGATGTATTTGTGTCACTGGAACTCACTCTGTCCAAAGCTCGGTGGGTCAACTGAGGAGCCTATCCAGGCAAGAGGGGGTGAAGAGTGAGGAGTCTGTTCTTCCTCACTACAGTAGTCAGCTATCCAGGAGCTCTTGGTGGTGTTGTATTGTTCTAGAACGACCAGATAAAGGCACGTTCAACATTTCTGGTCTACGTGACAAGTTTAATACCATCATTGGAAACCAGTTTAATGTGTTAACAACCAAAACACTATTCAGTCGGCTGTGCACGTTGAGAAGTAAAAGATATTCGCTCATTTACTTACCCAGCAGGACAGAAGTAATGTTGACATCCAATCTCTGCTTGGCTCGAATCTCCATCTTGAGACGTGGAGGGTGGAGACGGCCAGCAGCCTGCTGCTGCCAGGACAGGAAGCAGGGCCAGGGCTCAATGAAGGGCTCCCAGCCTGACAGTCAAGCAGACACACACACACACACACACACACACACACACACACACACACACACACACACACACACACACACACACACACACACACACACACACACACACACACACACACACACACACACACACACACACACACACAAAATAAAAAAGCCAATTCACATGTATATAAAGTCAATGAATTCATGCTTAAAAGACTCAATAATAATACCCCTATTTGAGAATTCTCCAAGAAGTCAGCCATAACTGGTCTTGATGATTACCATTCTATAGCTTTAAACTGAGACAAGCGTCATTCATAAAAAGCAACGTTTCCTTCTCTGTTTATCCACTGCAGTTTGCTTTCAGGTCCAGTCAAGCTATACATAATAACCTTAACAACTTATTAAATTACAAAATACTATTAAATGGTTTCAGTTCTAGTTTTAACACAGTACCAACTAAAGTCAATTTCACACATTCCCCATTCAACATCTTTTTGTTGGAAACAAGAATAATGTTTTGGGCTTTGCTAGGTCTGAACAAACATGAAGCTTAACTGCTTTCATTGCCAGAAAGACCAACTGAACAGTGTACAATACATCGTGTAAACATTAAACACATGCAAAATGCTGTAAGGAAATTTTATTACCTGACAGTTCTCTGTTGTAGTAGTCACCAGACAGAGTGAAGCTGGCATTACCTTCCTGGGTGGAACCAATGCGCTGAAGAACATAAAGCCCTTCAATAACAAAGACAGAGTAATTATGATTATTATCATGTTGCTGCACCATTTCCACTGTAGTTTCACATAAAATTATTAAGAGACAAGCAATACCATTAAGTCATATTGTTTTAATTATTTCAGTCAGTAAACAATGTAAATTCCTCCCTGTTATATTTGTCAGATAATCCTGTTCCTGGCATCAAAAATGAACTGAACAGACAGCTTTAATTGGTTGTTGTGTTGTTGCGTAAAGTGTGAATCACAAAATGAATTAAATTCAAATTCAAAATCTGTCATTATTCTGAACTTTATCAACTCAAACCAGGTTGAAATAACACTTCAGGCTAACCAGATCCGAACCACTGTCCAGAATCACCAGGGCATGAGTCACTCTCAACAACTGCAGGTGTACACTGCTCCAAACTATCAGTCTGTTTACCAGTGTGTATAACCAGGGACACCAAAGCCCCTCCTTGTCTGTTAATGCAAGCCACAACAGTGGAGCTGTCTGTCCTAACAATGCATGATAGCCCCTCAGCCAAGGGAAATTTTCAGTGATTTGAACAGCTCAAGCAATTTATATTGAAAAATTGCATGTGAGGCCCCGACCTTCCATTCACCGATTTTCCTTCATAAGTGACACCTCACCCCACCAATGAAGCATCTGTGGTGATCACCGTTCTGGCTTAGACTGTTACCGTAGCAATGACTCGAGCCAAGGAGCCTGCAAAGCTGCCTCACTCATCAGTGGGTCTGGTTCTCACAGCTTGGCCTGGCAGACTAGCCAATGATACAGCAGTGTCAAAGGTAAAGCAGTCCCGTGGGATTCAATCACGTGTGGAGGTTAAGGTAGGCTGGTTACGGAGTAGGTCCAGACACACTGCAAACACGGGATGTGTATCCCAACTACATCTGCTGTTGTCACAGGGGCAAAGTTTAGGGCACATCCCATCTTCACTGGGGTTGTTACCCATAGTCATGGTGAGTTAACGGGCTACAGATACTGGTATGATTACGAATAAACTTAATAGCCCGTGCAGCTATGAGGTGGCCATGGGGAAAACATTTCTAGCACAGCTTGTTTTATATTTAGTGATGTGATTTCCTAATGTTTCACAATGTGACTGTAGCTTAGGTAAATAAGGCTTACTAGAAAAGGTAAGCTCTGCCAGTGGTATGTCACAGTCCAGGCAGTCATCAATGAAGCAGATGCAGACACTCTCAGCCTTTACTTCCACCCCTGACAGAAGAGCTGAGGGGTTGCTGGTGCCAGAGTCAGCCCTGGTTCTGGGATGTCTCGCCATGTTCTCAGCATTCTCCAGCAGCCAT
Organism: Amphiprion ocellaris; assembly: GCF_022539595.1. Lineage (NCBI taxonomy): Eukaryota > Metazoa > Chordata > Actinopteri > Pomacentridae > Amphiprion > Amphiprion ocellaris. The sequence continues at coordinate 8,466,042 of NC_072773.1, read as the reverse complement.
GTGGCAGCCTGGTCCAGCTGGCCTGAGTGACAAAATATTCTACTTTTGTAAAGGTTCCATGAAATAATGGTCAAGTGAGTTCTACTTGCTACCAGGTGAGAAAAGCGTTAAAGGTCTTACTCACCTTTACAGTGGAGCAGGGCACGTTTGCAGTCCTCTTTCCTGAATCCAAGGTCTTGTAAATGGTTCAGTTGGCCCTCTGTAGGGACAAAACATAATTACATACGTAGCTTTTTGTAACAACAATAGCAAGGTCAAGTCAAGTTTAACAACAACAGAAGTTGACCCAAAGTGTTTTCCCTTTGATTAAGAACACAACTATATGAGTCCATGACTAAAAAAAAAGAAAAAAGCACAAATTAAAATAAGGAGTAGGTCATTCATGTTAGAAACACTGTCACATGAATATGTAAAACTGATATTACTACAGACAAAAATCTCAAAACATTACTAACGGAGTATGAAGTACAAGATGAAGAATAGGAGTATAAGAAACAAGTAACAGGACAAGTCCAAGAACATGATAGCCGAGGCAAACGAAAAACAGATAAAACAAAAAAAATTTAAGTTAAAAAAGAAGATAGGAAAAATTAAAAGACCTGATTCAAGCCAGGAAATGCTCGATTGATAAGACACTACATTCCATTCACTGCACACAGCCACCAACTGACTGCACACATTTCTCAAAAACAGGACTCTGCTGTCAAAACCTTGAACACTATTCATGGTTTGCAGTTTCCAAAACTCTTGCACTCTTTTTGCAAAAGACTGAACATGTTTTTTGCTCATTTAAACACACTTTTCACTCATAGCACACACTTTTCAAAAAGTGAACACGAGGAAGCAGAATTCGGACACTGTTCCAACACTGCTGTCACAATTAAGACACAACAGGTCAAAACTGAAAACACTTTTCCCAGTGAACTGCACACTATAAAACCTGCTGTGAAGCAGAATTAGCTGTTCAGAATGGATGTCAGAGGAGCAAGAGGTCATGTTGGAAGAAGAGGATGTGGACATGGACGACCCAGACCACATCCAGGAACCAGATCCTGGACCTGCCCCTGCACCTGGTTCTGGACGACTTTACATGGTGACCAACTTTTTCTCTATTTTGTGTGCATTTGTTTTCCAGAGAGTTTTTCAATTGGACTCTGATGATAGGCCACATGAATATATCTTTGTGGATGAGGCTGGTTTCAACTTGGCCAAGAGGAGGAGAAGAGGGAGAAAAATCACTGGGCAACGGGCTATAGTCAACATCCCAGGTCAGTGTGAGGGCAATGTAGCCATCTGTGCTGCAATGAGCAATCTTGGAATAATTCACCGTCATGTAATTCTGGGCCGAAACAACACCCAACATTCGTTGACTTTCCTAGAGTGACTTGGCGAGGGCCTACTGACACGGGTGCAGCAGGGCGTTTGGCAAGAAGACAGTTTTTGTTGTTGTCTGGGACAATGTTAGTTTTCATAGAGGACTATTGATTCGGGAATGGTTCAATATGAACCCTCAAGTTATTTTGGTTTTTCTGCCACCACATTCTCCCTTTCTGAATCCTATAGAAGAATTCTTCTCTACATGGAGGTGGAAGGTATATGAGCAGCAGCCATACATTCAGGAAAATCTCTTGCAATCAATCATCTGGCATGTCAGTGATGTTTCTGTTGATGCATGTCAGGGCTGGATCAGACACACTAGGTCTTTCTTTTCACATTGCTTGGCCAGAGAAAACATAGCTTGTGATGTTGATGAGGTCCTGTGGCCTGACCAGGCTGAAAGAATTGATGTAGACGTGGTGTAAATATTTGCAAACTGTACTGTGTACAATACAGTGCTGTATTTTTTGGCAAACATTTTTTTTATTTTGTAATGTACAGTCAGGCACTGCAATGCCCCCCTCTGATTCATTTATAGGATGCATGTGTTAAAATTGTCATTTTTGAGGACTGTATCATTTTTTTATGCTTCATGTGAAAACACAGTAGGAGAAGAGTGTTTTGTGTTTAGCAGTGAAGTGTCCTACTTTTGCTTTGTGTGTTAATTTTGAAAACAAAGTTTGAATTTTGACAATAAAGTGCACTTTTGACACAAGTGTGCAGTGCTTTGCAAATTGTGTCCTAATTAAGAAAACAGGGTGCAGTGTTTTGGGAAATGTATGCTGTTTTTCAGGAACAGTGTCTTATCAATGGAGAAAAACTGCAATAGGGTGACCTTAGGACAACCTAAAAGCTTGGGAGAAAAAATGAGAATTTAATTTTGATTTAAAATTGTCAATGGTGGGACACAATTTAAGTAACTGTTTCAGGGCCTGGGGGTGATTACCAAAAAGGTAGATTGCCTTTGGGTTTGAGGCATGAATGAAAGACTGAGAGGAGTAATTGTAATGGTGACCTAAGTGACCAAGGGGCAGACAAAGAAGTTACCATATCAGTAACATGCCACGATAATGACAGTAATAGTAACTGCTTTTCATTAATAACCAATGCAAATGAGCCAGAACTTGAGTGATGTGCTGTCTTTTCTTTGTACCAGTGAAGATTTGAAAGCTGCATTCTGAACTAAATGTAATCAGGTAAGGTTGATCGACGTCAACTTCACATACAGAGAGTAACAGTACTACAGCAGAAAGCATATAAAGCATGGATAACTGTTTCCATGTGCTTGTAAGATAAAACTGGCCACAGGGGGGCAATGATTCTGAGCTGACAAAAGTGTGCAGTCTCGACACTGCTGACTTCTTCTGTTAAAATTAAAAGTGAAGTCCAGGAAGACAATGGGATTTTTTTTAAAGGTATCTTTATTGCTTTTTCTATTAATACAAGAAAAGTATAGTACAAAAAAAAAATGACAGTACCTCATATCACACCAAACATGGTGAACAAACATGCTGGAAATTTCTTTGCCAACCTTTCTCCAGAAATTTTGAATAGAGAGACAATCATAGATGCAATGGTAGTATGACCTTTCTGAAATCTTGCATTTATTACAGTATTTAGAAAGTGTAGGATTAAATTTATTCCGTAGCACTGGTGTAATCTGGAGCCTATGGGTAATTCTGAACTGAGATTCCTTAACTTTGTTGGTGGACAAACAGCCAGATGAACTCAGCCACACATTACCCCACTCATCATCTGAGATTGTTACCCCCAGGTCGGCCTCCCAGAGCAGTTTAGGATGACCAGTGCCCCCCACTGAAGGAGACAGAGTATTGTACAGCTTGGTTATCAGCTTTCGGGGTTCAGGGTCTTGCAGTACCTCTTCTATAGAAGAGCGAGAGAACCCACCAGGATATAACCTTGCTTTTGAAGAGACAAAGCTACGGATCTGCAAATACCTAAATAAATGTCTGGAGGGGAGGTTGTGTTGTTCAATTAGCTGGTTAAAAGATTTGACAGTGCCATCAGAGATTAAGTCTCCTATTCAATTCAATTCAATTCAATTTTATTTATATAGCGCCAATTACAGTCAAATTGTCTCGAGACGCTTTACAGAACCCACATACCTGACCCCCAGAGAAAGCCAAAAGGTGACAGTGGCAAGGAAAACACCCTTTTAACAGGGAAAAAAACCTCAAGCAGAACCCGGCTCTAATGTGGGGGGACCCATCTGCCTGCTGGCCAGGCGGGTTGAGCGGGACAGAAGAGGTAGAGAGGTAGAGATAGAGGGATGGAGGTAGAGGGGAAGAGGTAGAGGGATAGAGATGGAGGGGTAGAGGTAGAGATAGAGGGATACAGATAGAGGGATAGAGGTAGAGGGGAAGAGGTAGAGGGGTAGAGATAGAGGTGTAGAGGTAGAGATAGAGAGGTGGGGGGTGGGACACAAGGACCATAAAACACAGCCACACATCTGAAGCATCCAGCTCTGGGACCAGGGACACTCGGAGAAAGGACACAGAAAGAAACAGAGTGAATGTAATGCAATAATGGCATATATAGTAAATACAAAGGTAGTTAGAGAAGGGCTCAGTTCATCAAGAGAGGTTCCCCAGCAGCCTAGGCCTATAGCAGCATAACTAGGGGCAAACTAAAGGGACGTCAAGAGGGGAAGTCAGTTGTGCAAATGAAAACACCAGCTCACCCCGTCAGGGTCCCCCAGTCAGCCCTAACTATAAGCTTTGTCAAAAAGGAAGGTTTTAAGCCTGGTCTTAAATATAGAGAGGGTGTCCGCCTCCCGAACCCAAACTGGGAGCTGGTTCCACAGGAGAGGCGCCTGGTAAATGAAGGCTCTGCCTCCCATTCTACTTTTAGAGATTCTAGGAACAACAAGTAAGCCTGCAGTCTGAGAGCAAAGAGTTCTGCTAGGATAATATGGTACTATCAGGTCTTTAAGATATGATGGAGATTGGTTGTTAAGAGCTTTATATGTCAGAAGCAGGATTTTGAATTCTATTCTAGATTTAACAGGAAGCAAATAAAGAGAAACCAATATAGGAGAAATATGATCTCTCTTGCTAACTCCCATCAGTACTCTGGCTGCAGCATTTTGGATCAGCTGTAGATGTTTCAGAGAGCTATTTGGACAACCTGATAATAAGGAATTACAGTAGTCAAGCCTAGAAGTAACAAATGCATGGACTAGTTTTTCTGCATCACTCTGAGACAGGATGTTCCTGATTTTCACAATATTTCTCAGGTGGAAAAAGGAAGTCCTACAGATTTGTTTTATGTGCGAGTTAAAGGACATGTCCTGGTCAAAGATAACACCGAGGTTCCTCACAGTAGTACTGGAGGCCAATGTAATGCCATCCAGAGTAACTATATGCTTTGAAAGCAATTCTCTAAGATGTTTGGGGCCAAATACAATGACTTCAGTCTTGTCTGAATTTAGTAGTAAGAAATTATAGGTCATCCAGGTCTTTATGTCCTTAAGACAATCTTGCAGTCTAGCTAGCAAAAACACAGTCTGTATAATGTATAATGTGAACAGTATTGGTCCTAAGACAGAACCCTCAGGAATTCCATGATTAACCCTAGCATGCTCAGAAGAGTCATTGTTGACATGCACAAACTGGAACCTGTATGATAAGTAGGATTTAAACCAGTCCAGTGCTGTCCCTTTAATGCCAATAGAATGTTCTAGTCGCTGTAATAAAAGTTTGTGGTCGATTGTATCGAATGCTGCACTAAGGTCCAATAAAATAAGTATAGAGACCAGTCCATTATCTGACGCTATGAGAAGGTCATTAGTAACTTTCACCAGAGCTGTTTCTGTGCTATGATGCACTCTGAAGCCTGACTGAAATTCTTCAAACAAGCTATTCCTTTGTAAATGTTCACATAATTGATTTGCAACTGTTCTTTCCAGGATTTTGGAGAGAAATGGGAGGTTGGAAATTGGTCTATAGTTGGCTAAAACTTCTGGATCTAGAGTGGGCTTTTTAAGTAAAGGTTTGATTACAGCAACCTTAAAAGCCTGTGGTACATAGCCTGTTACTAGAGAGAGATTAATCAGATCTAACACTGAGGAATTACTTAAAGGTAAAGCCTCCTTGAACAGTCTAGTTGGAATAGGATCTAAAAGACATGTCGATGGTTTGGATGTAGAAACTATCGAAATTAGTTCAGAGAGATGTATGGGAGTGAAAAATTCTAAATATCCATCTGGTCTTACAGCCAATTCTAAAGTATCTGTACTCGATGATACATCTGTGACATTTGCAGGAAGGGCCAGATTAATTTTTTCTCTAATCGTAATAATTTTATTTCTAAAGAAGCTCATGAAGTTGTTACTGCTCAAAGCTAAAGGAATACAAGGTCCTATAGTACAAATACCCTTCTCAGACCATAAGAAAAATGCACTGTCTTCAAGGCCAGGGGGAAAATCTGGGTTTAAATGAATAGGAGTGAATAGAGAGAGAGACTCCCCCTGAGACCCTATTTTATTAAAAATTCTCCAAACCTTTAATGTGTTTTGGAGGAGGAGATTGGCCCTTACTCTGTTTGCCACCGATTTTTTAGAAATATACAAAATATTACGAAGAGGAATTGGATCCAGAGGGGTGGCCTCAATGCTAAGCCATGTGGATCGGGGATCATTCCTAAACCATTCCCAGAGATAGCGGCCGAGGCAAGCCAATTGATAATATTTAATATTTGGCAGTGCCAACCCTCCATCTCCTAAGCGAAGTTATAATTTTTGTAATTTCAACCTGACCCGTTTGTTCCTCCACAGAAAGGAAGATAATGAACTATTTAGGATAGAGAGTGACCTTATAGTCAGAAGAAATGGGACCATTTGGAACATGTAGAGCAGACGAGGAAGTATGTTCATCTTAAAAAGATTTACCCTACCTATAAGAGATAGTGGAAGGCTGGTCCAGCGTGCCAGATCCTCTTTAATTTTAAGGATTAAAGGTATAAAATTGGCTTTATAAAGACCAGAGAGGGACGGAGTTATATGTACACCCAAATAGACGAACCCAGAAGGGGACCATCTAAAGGGGACAGCGCTAGAAGAGGTTGAGTGGGTATGACGGGTTTGATTTTGAATAATTAACCTTGCAGCCCAAAAACTGACCAAAAGTTTTAATAATTTCAATAATTCTGACCATAGAGACTTCAGGGTTGCTTAGATCTTTCTAAGCAACACGTCATCCGCATAGAGGGAAACGGTGTGCTGTTGAGGACCTATAGTAATGCCAGCCACCTGAGCCACCAGTCCTTATCGCCTCTGCTAAGGGCTCAATAGCGAGCGCAAACAGGACAGGAGAGATTGGGCAGCCCTGGCAAGTACCGCGCCCAACTGCAAATGTGGGAGATTTCCAACCATTTGAAATTACGGACGCACGAGGGGGGTGATATAAGAGAGAGATCCATTTGATGAAGCTATCTCCTAAATTAAATTTAGAGAGGACCCTCAGCAAATATGGCCACTCGACTCTGTCGAAAGCCTTCTCAGCATCAAGAGAGACTACAACCGCTTTAGCTTCCAAATTGGTGCCATATTGAATAATATTCAGGAGTCTCCTAATATTATTACAGGAATTACGTCCTAAAATGAAACCGGTCTGGTCCATCGAAATAAGGTCTGGGAGGATGTGCTCTAATCTTCTAGCTAAAATTTTTGCGATAAGTTTTCTATCTACATCAAGCAAAGCAATTGGTCTGTATGAGGAGCAATCCTCTAATGGTCTGCCCTTCTTCAGAATCAGTGAGATGTTGGTATCCATCATAGTATTTGGGAGGTGGCCAGAGTCAAACGAGTGACATAACATTTTAAGCAGAGGGTCAACTAGCAGGCTCTAAAAAGATTTAAACAACTCAGGAGTCAGGCCATCAGGCCCCGGGGCCTTGTTGTTTTGCAGTTCATTAAAAGCAGCAACGACTTCTTGTGAGATAGGACTGTTTAGCAGATCTTTCTGGGCCTGAGAAGCCTGAGGTAGATTGATGGCTGACAAAAAGTTTTGCATCAGGGCCTCTGACTGAGGCTCAGTTTCAGGTTTATATAAAGATTCATAAAACGATTGAAAGCATCTGTTGATATCCTTACCATAATTAACTATTTTACCTGTCTCATCTTTTATGGCTGAAATAGCGTGAGTCAGACCTAGCCCTAACTAAATTTGCCAAGTATTTACTGGACTTATTCCCAAACTCATACATTCTGTGTTTAGCAAAAAACAGGGATTGCTGGGCCTCTGATGACATGAGTGTATCCAGAGCTGCTGTTGTGGTATCGATTTGGGATCTCAAGTCATTGGAAGGGTTAATATCAAATTCTCTCTGAAGCTTCTTTAATTGTTGTTCCAAATTCCGCTGTTCTGCCTTCTTCTTATGTTTGAGATGTGCAGAAAAAGAAATTGTAAAGCCCCTCGACACAACTTTAGCAGTCTCCCAGAGCACAGTAGGAGAGACTTCTGGGGTATCATTCTCAGCCAGAAAGAGCTTGAACTGCTCTGTAAAATATTCTATGAAATCAGGGTTTTTAAGAAGATAGTTTTTAAATCGCCACTGTGGCGGAGGATGCTGCTCTTTACAGGACATAACCAAAAACAATGGAGAATGATCTGAAATAACAATATTACCAATTGAGCATGAGATCACTTTTTGAAGGGCATGACTAGGTGTGAAAAAATAATCAATCCTCGAAGAGGATTTATGTACCTTAGAATAGAAAGAATATTGTTTGTCTGTAGGGTGGAGGGCCCTCCAGGTATCAATAAGATCTAAATCTCTGCAGCAGTCTAAAAGAGTCTGACTAGTACGACACTAGATCTTGACCCAGTATGTGATTTATCTAGGCGGGGATTGAGACAGCAGTTAAAATCGCCCGCAATTACTGAGGATTCAGTAATCCAATCTGAAAACAAGGACAATACTTTGGTGTGGAAGTCAGGAGGACATACTGGTGGAGCATAGACATTTAAATAAGAGACATTATCCCCATATAGCGTCCCTGAGATCATTACATAGCATCCAAGTTTATCACTTTTGACCTTCACTTCAGTAAGGGGCAAGGCTTTATTGATCAGAATTGCAACCCCTCTGCTTCTTGATGTAAAGGAGGAATGAAATATCTGGCCAACCCAATCTCTTTTTAGTTTTTGGTGCTCTTCATTACTCAAGTGAGACTCCTGGATGAAAGCTATTTGAACCTTTTCCCTCTTTAACAAATTAAGAACTTTCTTCCGTTTAACAGGGCTCTGGATCCCATGTACATTCCATGAGCAGAGTTTAATCGTTGAGTTATCAACCATAATGAAGCGGATTTCGAATAGACAAATGCATGCCTGAGATAGTCACAGAAGTATGTTTAACCCCAAATGTCAATCTGTAGAAGGTGCTGAACATCAGACAGTCAAGAAACAAAAAAAAAACAAAAAACACCTGTGTGGGAGAAAAAAAGCAAATAATAATAAGACCCGATCCATCCCCCCAGTGCTTCCCCAAACAAAGCACCAAAATCCAAAGCTACTACTGTGCATCTAAACTGTGCACTAAACCAGTGCTCCAGATGTATACATGTGCATTAGCAAAACTACAATAGGAGGAATAATTTAACACAAGTACTTGAACTGTAAAAATATAAACAGAGAAGAGAAACAATATCCCATGGTGGCACCTCAGACGGTTTGAAACGACAGATTGTCAAGCAGTTTAAGTTGTCAGGCTTATTTTAAAAAAGAAAGACAAAAAGAAAAACAGACCGTGGCCCACTACATAACCGGTAGAGCACACATATTGGCTGCTGTGTAACAAATACAGCCGCCAGAGTTTCGAACATCATATGGCATAACAAACAGTTTGTGGAGCCAGTTTGTCAAGCAGTTCAATTCGTGAAGCCAGCAACATGTAAAGATGTAACTCAACCTGAAGCAGAAATCTTAGTCCCAAACATTAAGTCCACGGATTTCTACCTGGCCAACATGGACCCTGAGTGGAGAGACGAGCAGGACCGGGAAGAACTTAACTATTTGGGGCAGGTCCCGTTTCAAGTGGCCGGGCTGGGACGATTGTTTCCTCGTAGTATTTTTCGGCAGCCTCTGGGGTGTTGAAGAAGTGCTTCTCATTGTTAAAGGTGAGCTGCAGCCGTGCGGGAAACAAGAGGCCATATCTGACCTCCGCAGCTCGGAGTTTCTGCTTGATGCTGGTGAATGCAGCCCTCTGTTTAGCGATGTCCACGGTGAAATCCGGGAAGATGCGCACCTGGTGGCCGCGGAAGATCAGCAGGGCTCTCTCCCTCGCAAGTCGGAGGATCCGCTGTTTAGCCTGGAAGTGATGGACCTTGACGATCATCGGGCGCGAAAGGGCTCCTGGTTTGGGCTTGGGGTCCAGCGAGCGGTGGGCTATATCTAGCAATGGAGAGGCTCCGGAGTTGTCTATGCCCAGCAGCTCAGCAAAAAAGTCCGCCATAAATGAAGTTGTCTGCGGTGCCTCGATATTGTCCGGGATTCCCAAAACCCTCAGATTTTGCCGTCTGCTTCTCGACTCCAAGTCTTCTGTTTTGACACAAGCACCATGTTGCTTTTGCTCAGCGCCTCACATTTAGCCTCGAGTTCGGCGACCCTGCCATCAATATCTTGAAGTGAAGATTCAACATCAGTGAGACGAGAGGCAAATGAATCAATTGTGGACTGAAGAGTGCCCATGGAGGCGCGTGTCTCATTCCGAAATGATTCAATCAGCCTTACCACGGAGAAGAGGGACGGCTACTCGTCTTCAGTCTCGTCGTCGCCATTATGTGACCGAGGGCTAGCACCGCTATCAGCCTTGTCCTTATGTCGTGATGGGCGGCCTCTCTCTGCTCGTTCCTGGCGCATATTGCCCTTACCAGTCATCTTGTGAACCTTCCTGACAAGACTTGGGCCGTTTAGGAGAGCGAAGAAGTAGTTTGCGAACTTATTGTAACAAAATATGCAGGAGCTGGTCAGGACGCGTCTACTCCCTACTCATGCTTCACCACGCCCCGACAATGGGATTTTTGACTACTCTGCACATTTTCAGACTGAGGGTCAAGCACATCGCTAAGGCTATAACCAGAATTGGAAGCAAGCAAATATAATTATCTCAGTTAAGTTTTCACTGAAGGGTATTTTCTGCCTTCCAGCATTTGATGATGTGAAGCCAAAGAAACGAAACTCGTCAGTGAACAAACACGATTTAATGCAACTGGAAGGTAAAACAATGTGTTGTCAGCCTCAAGCACGTCCCGTATGAAGCAATTTGGATTAATTGTCAACAAACGGTTAAATGTTATCCCAGCAGTTGTAGTAAATCTCAGGGTTCACCTGAGGAGGGTCAAGGTGCGTGTCCACTAGATGCGATTTTCCCGTACGGCACCGCACCGCACCTGAAAATCGCATGGATGGCGGGCGGTCACTAGCGGGCAACAACATTGTCACATGACAGCGCTCGAGTTACAACGGGCCACTATGTGGTCATGTGACCGAGCTTTCAGCTTGACGGTCCGGCAGATTAATTGGATAAACACAGCGGCTCGACTGCAAACTTTCCCTTTTATTTCAAAAACACTTCAGCGGAAAGTATTTCTGAAAGCATTTTGAGGCGAGAAATAAGCTGTGCAGTAGCTGAATCTGTCCTCGTTTTAGGTCACTGACGGCTAGTTTAGAAGTTTGAGGACAGTTTCACAATGCGTGGGATCTCCGCATGCCGCATCGAATTTGCATAAAGCAGAAGTCGAATCTACTTTATGCAAATGAGCTGCCGCCCGCTCCATCTGGTCTGGTCTGGTTGTGGTGCGTTTCCTTCTAAACTAGCGGTTGGTGACCTAAAACGAGGACAGATTCAGCTACTGCACAGGAATGCCTGCCTCTACTGCGGAGAGGTCGGCCACTACGCGGCAGGCTGCCCGGCCAAGCTGGGAAAAGGGCTGGCTTGCCAGTGACCGGGGGGATCCTGGTGAACCAGACCTCAGTGTCCTCCCCCCGCTTCAGCTATGAGTTTCCACCACATTAATGTGGGGAGATCAGCAACTCACCATCTCTGCCCTCGTGGACTCAGGCGCCGAGGGGAATTTCATCGATGAAGCCCTGGTCCATCAGCTGGAGATCCCCACCGAGCCACTCTCCTCCCCATTGTTTGCACGGGCCTTGAACGGTCGGCGGTTGGCCCAGGTCCGCCTTCAAACCACCCCCATCCCCATCCTGATATCCGGCAACCACCACAAACGCCTGTCATTCTGCGTTCTCCAGAACCTCCACACCCCGCTAGTTCTGGGATATCCCTGGCTCCAGCTCCACAATCCCCACATCGACTGGGCCCAGGAGAGAATCGTCACCTGGAGCACCCAGTGTCACACCACCTGCCTGCACTCCGCCCCAGCCCCCGGTAATCCTGCTCCAGCTGTCCTGCCCAAGCCGGTAGACCTATTCTGCGTGCCGCCCGAATATCATGACCTCGCCCCAGTCTTCGATAAAGACCAGGCCCTGTCCCTTCCCCCACACCGCCCCTACGACTGCGCCATTGAGCTGCTCAGCGGAGCCTCACTACCTAGTAGATGACTCTACAACCTGTCCAAATCGGAGCACGCAGCAATGGAGGCGTATATTCGTGACTCCCTGTCTGCTGGATTAATCCTCCCGTCCTCTTCTCCCGTTGGAGCTGGGTTCTTTTTCGTGGGGAAGAAGGACGGGGCCCTGCCCTTGCATCGATTACCGGGGGCTGAACAATATCACCGTTAAAAACAACAATCCTCTCCCCCTCATCAATTCCGCTTTCACCCCTCTGCACGGAGCCACCATCTTTTCTAAACTGGACCTTAGAAATGCGTACCACCTGGTCTGAATTAGAAAGGGAGATGAATGGAAGATGGCGTTTAACACCCCGCTTTGGCCTCACCAACACCCCTGTCGTCTTCCAACATCTTGTGAATGACATGCACCGGGATCTGTTAAACCGGACTGTATTTGTGTATCTAGATGACATCCTGGTCTTCTCCCGCAGCCTGGAGGAGCACCGTCGGCACGTCCGGCAAGTCCTGGAACGCCTTCTCCGGAACCGACTTTTTGTCAAGGCCGAGAAGTGCGAGTTCTATGTGCCGACGGTCTCCTTCCTAGGATACATCATCTCTGCGGGAGAGATCAGGATGGATCCAGCCAAAGTGGTGGTGGTAGAGGAGTGGCCCCAACCCGAGGACCGCAAGCAACTTCAGCGGTTCCTCGGGTTTGCCAACTTCTACCGACGTTTCATTAAAGACTAGCATTGCTAGGCACTGCTGGCCCCCTCACTGCTCTCACATCCACAGCCCGGAGGTTCTGCTGGTCCCCCGAAGCGGAAGCCGCCTTCAAGGACCTCAAGAACCACTTCACCACTGCCCCAATCCTCATACAACCAGACCCGAGCCAACAGTTTATCATGGAGGTGGATGCCTCTGATACTGGAGCAGGAGTGGTGCTGTCTCAGAGGGCACCCGGAGACGGTAAATTACACCCCTGTGCTTTCTTTTCCAGAAAGCTGTCGGCTACAGAGCGGAACTATGACATCGGCAACCGCGAGCTCCTGGCAGTCAAACTGGCATTGGAGGAGTGGAGACACTGGCTGGAGGGGGCCGAACAACCATTCCTCATTTGGACTGATCACAAAAACCTGCAATACATCCAGACCGCCAAGCGTCTGAACTCCCGGCAAGCCAGATGGGCCCTCTTCTTTGGTCGTTTCAACTTCTCGCTCTCATATCGCCCTGGTTCCAGGAACATCAAGCCTGACGCCCTGTCCCGGATACATGCCAAGGAGGAGGCTCCGCAGACGCCAGAACCCATCCTGCCGTCACGGTTTCTGGTGGGCCTGACCTGGGAGATGGAAACCACTGTCCGACAGGCCCAGGAACAACAACCGGACCCTGGAGGCGGCCCTCCTGGCTTGCTGTTTGTCCCCGAAACCACACATGCTGCCGTCCTCCAGTGGGCCCACTCCAGCCAGTTCTCCTGCCACCCAGGGGTCTCCAGGACGCTAGCAGTTCTACGTCGGAGATTCTGGTGGCCCTCCATGGACTCGGACACCAGGAACTTCATTTCAGCCTGCTCCATCTGTGCCCAAAGTAAGACCTCCACCCAACCCAGCGCTGGACTCTTGAGGCCCCTGCCCATCCCAAGGTGACCCTGGTCCCACATTGCCCTGGACTTCGTCACCGGGCTGCCCCCGTCCAACGGGAACACAGTAATCTTGACAGTGGTCGACCGGTTCTCCAAGGCAGCACACTTCCTACCCCTGCCCAAGCTCCCCTCCGCCCGGGAGACAGCCGACCTCCTTGTGACCCACGTCTTTCGCCCTCACGGTATCCCTGTAGACGTATCAGATCGGGGGCCCAAGTTAACCTCCCAGGTGTGGAAGGCCTTCTGTTCCACGCTTGGTGCTTCAGTCAGTCTCTCCTCTGGTTTCCACCCCCAGAGCAACGGCCAGACGGAGCGGCTGAATCAGGAGATGGAGGCCGCCCTCCGCTGCATCACCACCGAGAACCCTAGCTCCTGGAGCTCCCAACTCCCCTGGGTGGAGTACACACACAACACGCTCCCCAACGCCTCCACGGGACTGTCCCCCTTCCATTGTGTCCACGCCTACCAGACCCCGTTATTCCCTGTGCTCGAAGAGGACATAGCAGTTCCCGCTGTAGCCGCCCATCTCCGACGCTGCGCCCGGACCTGGCGGCAGACACGTGCCGCCCTGCTCCGGTCATCAAGGAGGATTCAGGACCAGGCCAACCGCACCGCTCTCTGTCAGGGCTCCCTCCTCTGTCCCAGCTTCAGCCCCCACCTGGGGCATCACCAATCACTCATCAACGGAACTCTGGGCAGCTGCGGTGCAGCACACCTGTTGATTATCCTCTCCATAAAAGCCAGCCTCACACTCCACACCCTGCCAGATAGTAAAGTCTGCTCACGCAGTCAGTTGTCTTGCCTTGCACTTTTGCTAAAGTTTACCATTGAAAAAGCCTTGCCTTGACTAACCCTGTTTTTTTTGTTTAGCTCCGCTGACCCAGCTGCCCAGTCCCACCTGCTCTGTCCCCCTCATCTCCTGCACTCCGGATCCAGCCCTGACCAGACCTCCCCCCTCCCTCCCTCACCTTGGACCTGCTGCCTGCTCCTGGAACTCCTACTCGGCGTGGAGGGTCTCTGCCTGCCGTGTGCCCCCCTTGGCTCTGGAAAACACCCCGCCTGTTGCCCCCTCTGGAACGAGGCTCTCCTGCCCGCTCTCCGCCGCCAACCTACCCCCACCACGGAGAACGCCAACCGGGCCGCCGGTTCCTGGTACAGTCTCCCTGAACCCTCCCCCTTTTTTTTTAGTTCAGTCACTCCAGACATCAGTTTTCCCACTCCATCCAGCACTCCCTTTACTTCTGTTAAAACAATAAAATCCACCTTTGTCCTTGCCTCAGTCCCTTGTCTGTGTGCTCTCTGCTCGGGTTCACCCCCACGCCGTGACACAGAAATACTTTTCGCTGAAGTGTTTTCGAAATAAAAGGGAAAGTTTGTGGCCGAGCCGCTGTGTTTATCCGACTCGGCTGCCGGACCATTAAGCTGAAAGCTCGGTCACATGACCACGTAGTGGCCCACTGTTGCGCGAGCGCTGTCATGTGACAATGCTGTGGTCCACTAGTGACCGCCCGCCATCTGTGTGATTTTCAGATGCGGTGCATTGCCGTGTGGGAAAAATCACATTTAGTGGACACACACCTTCACAGTTTAACAAATGACTCAACTGTAAAACTGTGACTGTTTACAGTATCCTTGGCTGTTAGATACTACTTAGTCTCCAAAGCTAGCTAACACAGCAAACTTGTATATGAGAGTGATGTCAGAAATGTTGACAGCAAAGATGAGCTGCTCCCACATTTTGATGTGTTTGAAGTGGTAAGAACCAAAGCCCTGGGCATTGTTTCCTCTTGATGAACTATTTTCACAATGGATACTGTAGACCAATTCCAGGCATTTTAATATTAAGTCATGGTTGACAGTATCAAATTTTATACTAAGTTCAAGCAGAACTAAATGACCATTGTTGCATCGTGGCCGAAATAACTTTGCACAACATTTCAAAGTTTAGTTCAGTTGTTCTACTGAAGCTCGTGCACAACCAATAAGCACATTTTTTTGGTACCGCTTTTTCTGTGGTTCTCTCACAACAGTAACATTCAGTAGGTAACATTACGCTTGTGCGCCCTCTACTGGAGAAACCGTATAACAACAATATAACATTGTAATAATTACTGTCCACAGTATACATTTACATTTAACTTGGAATAAGCCTTGGTATACCATTTAAAACAATTACATTAAATCTCAGTATACCACAACCATAAAAGAGAAGGCTGTCATTATGGACATGGAATGGAATTAGTCAAGGATGTTGATGGTCACCAAATAAAAGCAGACCTGGGTAAAAAACAATATGTTATGGCAACATTAGCACCACATTGGACTTATAAAAGACTATTTCAGTGAAACTGGTTGATACTTCTGGAGGCATCTTACTAGATGCAATCAGTTCATTGTTAGATTCGGTTGTTTTTCCCCCAAAATGCAAGTAAATCAACTCACAGTTTTAAATACACCATTGAGCTTGTTTTGACAGAAGGAATAGAAATTGAACATCTGTTTTTCAACAAGATTCTATTTTGTCTGATCATTTTTCAATAACATTTAAATTTCCAATAATGGGCTATGGAGCATCTACCAAGAAGATCCATTACAGCAGATGTTTATCTGATAATGCAATAATTAAATCTAAGCAAATGATCCCACTGTTATATACTTCAATGTCATATGCCAACACAATAGAGAGCAGCTCCTCTAACATTACTACTACACAGGTGGATAATCTCAATAGGAGTGCAGCTTTACTGCCTACATCAACTGACACTGTTGCCCATCTGAAAAATAAGGTAATAAATTATAATAAAATAGCTCCATAGTATAATGAATATCCTGCTATCCCCAGCCCAACCCCCGAGCCTAGTTCTGAGTTTTTTTTCTCTCCCCATTAAAAGGGGGGTTTCTTTGGTTCCTTCCTACCATCGCCAGCTACTTGCTCATAGGGAATCCAAAGGTAACTTTGGACTGTTGGGCTCTCTGTTCTTTGTTTAAAATACACTATATTGCCAAAAGTATTCGCTCACCTGCCTTGACTCGCATATGAACGTAAGTGACATTCCATTCCTAATCCATAGGGTTCAATATGACGTCAGTCCACCCTTTGCAGCTGTAACAGCTTCAACTCTTCTGGGAATGCTGTCCACAAGGTTTAAGAGTCTGTTTATGGGAATTTTTGACCATTCTTCACGAAGCCCATTTGTGAGGTCACACACTGATGTTGGACGAGAAGGCCTGGCTCTCAGTCTCCGCTCTAATTCATCTCAAAGGTGTTCTATCAGGTTGAGGTCAGGACTCTGTGCAGGCCAGTCAAGTTCATCCACACCAGACTCTGTCATCCATGTCTTTATGGACCTTGCTTTGTGCACTGGTGCACAGTCATGTTGGAAGAGGCAGAAGCCAGCTCCAAACTGTTCCCATAAAGTTGGGAGCATGGAATTGTCCAAAATGTCTTTGTATGCTGAAGCATTCAGAGTTCCTTTCACTGGAACTAAGGGGCCAAGCCCAGCTCCTGAAAAACAACCCCACACCATAATCCTTCCTCCACCAAACTTTACACTTGGCACAATGCAGTCCGACAAGTATCGTTCTCCTGGCAACCACCAAACCCAGACTCGTCCATCAGATTGCCAGATGGAGAAGCACCATTCGTCACTCAGAGAACGTGTCTCCACTGCTCTAGAGTCCAGTGGCGGCGTGCTTTACACCATTGCATCCAACGCTTTGCATTGCACTTGGTGATGTAGTATGGCTTGGATGCAGCTGCTCGGCCATAGAAACCCATTCCATGAAGCTCTCTGCTGAAGCACTGTTCTTGAGCTAATCTGAAGGCCACATGAAGTTTGAAGGTCTGTAGCAATTGACTCTGCAGAAAGTTGGTGACCTCTTCGCACTATGCGCCTCAGCATCCGCAGACCCCACTTGTGGCCTACCACTTGGTGGCTGAGTTGCTGTCGTTCCCACACACTTCCACTTTCTTATAATACAGCTGACAGTTGACTGTGGAATATTTAGGAGTGAGGAAATGTCACGACTGGATTTGTTGCACAGGTGGCATCCTATCACAGTTCCACGCTGGAATTCACTGAGCTCCTGAGAGCGACCCATTCTTTCAAAAATGTTTGTAAAAGCAGTCTGCATGCCTAGGTGCTTGATTTTATACACCTGTGGCCATGGAAGTGATTGGAACACCTGATTCTGATTATTTGGATGGGTGAGCGAATACTTTTGGCAATATAGTGAATGTGCAGAGCTATGAGATGGCCTAAGTTGTGAATTGGTGCTATATGAATAAAATGTAATTGAATTGAATTAGATAATGTATCTTTGTGTGATCAAAATTAGCGGTGAGATGTTGGACCTAATAATGCCAATATTATTGACAAAGAAGCCTCTCACAAGTTTCAGTAGTAGACTAGTGGCAATATTCAAGATTGAATTGTCGGAATTTAACAGTAGTATGCGCTGTCAACATTCTCATTGATTAGATCAGTAATATTGCCTCAACAATGTCTTGGAATTTCATATGAGACCTGAAGTTCATCTTTATTTCCCCATTTGCACTGCACTCCTATGAGCTTGTCAAATGGCACAGGTGAAGTTGCACTGCCAGTGGTTACTGGCAGTTAGCCTTGTGTTTTTGACTACCTTGTGTTTTTGTTTTGAGTACCTACACAATCCATGGTGTCAGTGGAGGATGAGTTAAAGCAATTAACTAGCTCCTAAATGTTGGTGCAGGGCAGAAGAGCATCTGAGAAATGAGGTAAGTGTATAGTTATGAATATGTAGTGGAATAACATCATGTTGTTATTGTAAATTTGTAATAGTCTTAAATACCATTAAACAAAAATCTGATGTTTGTTAAACATAGATTAAAAATAGTGCTAAAGAGGATTGCCTGCTTTTATTTGGGATGAAAACATTTCCAGAACAATATTTCACCACTGAAGGTTATAAACTGCTCTATACATTGACCTTTACCTACCTATAAGGCCCTCACTCTTCTGCCTGAGGCTGCCTTTGGATGTAGTGGTGGTCTCACTGGTCGGAGCAGTGGTGGTGTCAGAGTCAGGTGGCAGTGCAGAATTCGCCGTAGGGATAGATTTTGCGATGGCCAAGAAGAGCTGAATGTCATTGTAGGACAGACGGATGTCCAGAACAGGGAACTGAATCTGCCAGAGAATCATACCCACTATTACAGGGATCAGCCACACAGTTTACATGTCAAAACTGCCTCACTATTACTGGGAAAAAACAGTGATCCCATGAAAATATTTTCATAATGTGATTTTACTTTGTCAAAGCTCAGAAAATTACTGTACTTTCTGGACTATAAGCCGCTACTTTTTTCTCCGCTTTAAACCCTGCGACTTATATAATGATGCGGCTAATGTATAGATTTTTATGGGCGAGCTTCGTGCCATCAATACATTTAGCTTCGTCACATCAGAATGAAATTCCCAAACAGGTCACAGTGGACCACTGAAACTGTTCGATTTAAATCAAACACACACACTAAATTCTTCAGATCAGTCATTTTGTGCTTCATGCACACACTGTCATCATGGCAAACACGAAGAAATGCATATGATGCAGCTTTATATTAAATGCAATAGATCTGCCCGTCGAAGAAGGAAACAGAGCTGGAGCACATAAGCTAGGCATCAATAAATCAATGGTGAGACGTTGGAGTCAGCCGCGTGAACTGACTCATTGTGTTTTACTGCCTTGTTACTGTCATGCTACAGGCACTGTTAAAAAAAAAGCATTTATTTAATAAAAAGTTTTTAAAAATCTTTCTGTGTAAATATCTCATGTTACAACGTGGACACCTGTGGCTTATATAGTCAGGTGCGGCTTATATATGTACAAAACTTTTTTCTTTTTAAATATAGTGGGTGCGGCTTATATTCAGGTGCGCTCGGTAGTCCAGAAATTACGGTACTTGAGCAATCTTTATCTACAGGGCTTTGCAAAAGTCCCGGGGGTGGGGCTCGATGGAGAGCGTCTGGTGGCCGGGCTTCTTCCCACGGGGCCCGGCCGGGCACAGCCCGAAGAAGAGACGTGGGACCCCCCTCCAGCAGGCCCACCACCCGCAGGAGGGGCCATAGGGGTCCGGTGCCATGTGTGTTGGGCGGTGGCCAGGGGCGGGGAGCCTGGCGTACCGACCCCCGGCTACACAAGCTGGCTCTAGGGACGTGGAACGTCACCTCTCTGGCGGGGAAGGAGCCTGAGCTGGTGTGCGAAGCTGAGAAGTTCCGACTTGATATAGTCGGCCTCACCTCGACACACAGCAGGGGCTCTGGAACCAGCCCTCTCGAGAGGGGTTGGACTCTCTTCCACTCTGGAGTTGCCAATGGTGAGAGGCGCCGAGCAGGGGTGTCAATACTCATTGCGCCTCGGCTCGGTGACTGCGTGTTGAAGTTTACCCCGGTGGACGAGAGGGTGGCCTCCCTTCGCCTTCGGGTGGGGGGACGGTTCCTTACTGTTGTTTGTGCCTACGGGCCGAACAGCAGTTCGGAGTATCCGGCCTTTCTGGAATCCTTGGAGGGGGTGCTGGAGAGCGCCCCTTCTGGGGATTCCATAGTTCTGCTGGGGGACTTCAACGCTCACGTTGGCAATGACAGTGAGACCTGGAGAGGCGTGATTGGGAGGAACGGCCCCCCCGATCTGAACCCGAGCGGTGTTCTGTTATTGGACTTCTGTGCTCGTCACAGATTGTCCATAACGAACACCATGTTCAGGCATAAGGGTGTCCATATGTGCACTTGGCACCAGGACACCCTAGGCCGCAGTTCGATGATCGACTTTGTTGTCGTATCGTCGGACTTGCGGCCGCATGTCCTGGACACTCGGGTGAAGAGAGGGGCGGAGCTGTCAACCGATCACCACCTGGTGGTGAGTTGTCTCTGATGGTGGGGGAGGATGCCAGTCAGACCTGGCAGACCCAAACGGATCATGAGGGTGTGCTGGGAACGTCTGGCGGAGTCCCCTGTCAGAAGGAGTTTCAACTCCCACCTCCGGTCAAACTTCAACCATGTCCCGAGGGAGGTGGGGGACATTGAGTCCGAGTGGACCATGTTCCGTGCCTCCATTGCTGAGGCGGCCGATCGTTGCTGTGGCCGTAAGGTGGTCGGTGCCTGTCGCGGCGGCAATCCCCGAACCCGTTGGTGGACACCGGCGGTAAGGGATGCCGTCAAGCTGAAGAAGGAGTCCTACCGGGCCTTTTTGGCCTGTGGGACTCCGGAGGCAGCTGACAGGTATCGGCTGGCCAAGCGGGCTGCAGCTGCGGCTGTCGCCGAGGCAAAAACTCGGGTATGGGAGGAGTTTGGCGAGGCCATGGAAAACGACTTCCGGACGGCTTCGAAGAGATTCTGGTCCACCATCCGGCGTCTCAGGGGGGGAAAGCAGTGCACTGTCAACACTGTGTATAGTGGGGATGGTGCACTGCTGACCTCAACTCGGGACGTTGTGAATCGGTGGGGGGAGTACTTCGAAGACCTCCTCAATCCCACCGACACGCCTTCTGATTCAGAAGTGGGGCCTGGGGTCTCGGGGGTGGATTCTCCCATCTCTGGGGTCGAAGTCGCCGAGGTAGTTAAAAAGCTCCTTGGTGGCAGGGCTCCGGGGGTGGATGAGATCCGCCCGGAGTTCCTCAAGGCCCTGGATGTTGTGGGGCTGTCCTGGTTGACACGCCTCTGCAACATCGCGTGGACATCGGGGGTAGTGCCTCTGGATTGGCAGACTGGGGTGGTGGTCCCTCTTTTCAAAAAGGGGGACCGGAGGGTGTGTTCCAACTATAGGGGGATCACACTCCTCAGCCTCCCCGGGAAGGTCTATTCAGGGGTACTGGAGAGGAGGGTCCACCGGATAGTCGAACCTCGGATTCAGGAGGAGTAATGTGGTTTTCGTCCCGGCCGTGGAACTGTGGACCAGCTCTACACCCTCAGCACGGTCCTTGAGGGTGCATGGGAGTTTGCCCAACCAGTCCACATGTGTTTTGTGGATCTGGAGAAGGCTTTCGACCGTGTCCCTCGGGGAACCCTCTGGGGAGTGCTCCGGGAGTACGGGGTAACGGACCACCTAATACAGGCTGTCCGTTCCCTGTATGACCGGTGCCAGAGCTTGGTCCGCATCTCTGGCAATAAGTCGAACTCGTTTCCAGTGAGAGTTGGACTCCGCCAGGGCTGCCCTTTGTCACCGATTCTGTTCATAATTTTTATGGACAGAATATCTAGGCGCAGCCAGGGTGTTGAGGGGGTCCGGTTTGGTGACCTCAGGATTCCGTCACTGCTTTTCGCGGATGATGTGGTCCTGTTGGCTTCATCATGCCAGGACCTCCAACTCTCACTGGATCGGTTCGCAGCCGAGTGTGAAGCGGTTGGGATGAGGATCAGCACCTCCAAATCCGAGTCCATGGTCCTCAGCCGGAAAAGGGTGGAGTGCACTCTCCGGGTCAGGGATGAGGTCCTGCCCCAAGTGGAGGAGTTTAAGTACCTCGGGGTCTTGTTCACGAGTGAGGGAAGGATGGAGCGAGAGATCGACCGGCGGATTGCTACGGCCTCCGCGGTAATGCGGGCGCTGTACAGGTCCGTCGTGGTAAAGAGGGAGCTGAGCCGAAAGGCGAAGCTCTCAATTTACCGGTCGATCTACGTTCCTACCCTCACCTATGGTCACGAGCTTTGGGTAGTGACCGAAAGAACAAGATCGCGGGTACAACGGCTGAAATGAGTTTCCTCCGCAGGGTGGCTGGGCTCTCCCTTAGAGATAGGGTGAGAAGCTCGGCCATCCGGGAGGATCTCAGAGTAGAGCCGCTGCTCCTCCGCGTAGAGAGAAGCCAGATGAGGTGGCTCGGGCATCTAATTAGGATGCCCCCCGGACGCCTCCCCGGTGAGGTGTTTAGGGCACGTCCCACTGGGAGGAGGCCCCGGGGAAGACCCAGGACACGCTGGAGAGACTATGTCTCCCAGCTGGCCTGGGAACGCCTTGGGGTCCCCCGGGAGGAGCTAGATGATGTGGCCGGGGAGAGGGAGGTCTGGGCTTCCCTCCTAAAGCTGCTGCCCCCGCGACCCGACCCGGACCAGCGGTAGAAGATGGATGGATGGATGGGCTTTGCAAAAGTATTCATACCCTTTCAACTTTTACTTTACTTGGGAGTTGAACCCATACTCTACCAAAAGTCAGGATATCTGTTCCACTTGTTTTTACCTTTCTTTATGAATATATCCTTGACAAGTTTAACAACGTTATGATAGTAAAAAAACTAAATCAGTGGAGCAGTCTTTTAGGACCAGTGCTTCCAACAACATAGTTAACAGCTGAGGCTGAGAAACTTGAACACTAGAAAAGAAGTCAAAATGCCATTTGGTGGCTGCTCTTGCAGTTCCCTATGCCACCCACAGTTACATGCTTACTTTTTGTTCGTTAAGTGCTAACTCCTCACCTCAAGCAGTGGTGGGATGTCCTCTACATTGAAGGCGTCCAGTAGACCTGAGCTGCTTTGGTATGTGGGGCTCCCACACAGTTCCACCTGAACATTGACAGGGTCGACGATGGACAGTGCTGTCTCCTGCTCACTGCCCAGTCGACATGAGAATACCTGGGAGTGACACAATCCCTCAAATACAAAGCTAGTAATATTATGACCTGGGTATTAATTAGCACTGTTGGGCTTATTTACTGAATACTGATGTAATATCAAACAACAAAACATCAAATATTTATTATCTCTCTCTCTCTCTCTCTCTCTCCCACACACACTCACTCACACACGCTCGCTCGCTCGCTCGCTCGCACGCACGCACGCACGCACGCACGCACACACACACACACACAGTACTGTTCAAAAGTTTGGGGTCACTTTGAAATGTTCTTATTTTTGAAAGAAAAGCCTTTTCTTCAATGAAGACAACATTAATCAGAAATGCAGTCTAGACATTGTTAATATGGTAAATGACTATTCTAGCAGCAAATGGTTGATTTTTAATGGAATATCTACATAGAGGTACAGCAACCATCACTCCTGTGTTCTAATAGTACATTGTGTTATACTGTATAGATAAAGAAGTTTTTTTTTTATATATATATATATATATATATATATATATATATATATATATATATATATATATATATATATATATATATATATATATATATATACACACACAACAGTCCAGCACCACTTCATTCCCTAAACAGTGATATGTATGTATGTATGTATGTATGTACGTGTTCAACATCACTGTACATTGTTTGGGCCATTAACAGTAAGAGGAGGACAGGAAAGAGAAGTTGTCTTTATAAAGCAGTGCTGGAAGAAGTTAGAAGTAGCAAGTATAGCATTTTCTGTGGCAACAAAAACACAATTAGTACTTAAAGCACCTTCCTGGATAGAAATAATAGTACTGACGATGAAAGAATAGCTAGTACTACAGCAACTATAGTATCACCTAGAGTATGGCAGTTCATTTGTCACAACTCTTTTTGAGGTTGGAATTCTAAGGTTGACTGATATGATGCTGTAACTGTCAGAGATGTTACCTCTATTCCTGCGAGGCTGCCTGAGAAGGGTCTGTCCAACAGCCGGGGTTTGTAGGTGAGGACTGTGGTGCCTTTTAGAATGATGGCATTGGTATCCAGACAGGAAGAGTCCTCCACAACCACAAACTCTGTACCTGTAGACCAAATAATAACGTAGCACTTAAAAGGCAAACCCTGTAAAATACACAGGCTAGGTAATTAAGGGTCACATTCGGAGACTCAAATAAAGTACGGGACAATATATAACTGAATAACGTCTTATGGACAGGTCCAAGATTAGAAATCCAGAGGAAGTAAATATATGCAAGCCTTTTATTATGTCAAGTTATAGGTCAATTAAATCTTGGTATCTGATAAAAATTAAATATGGCTGGTATTAACAGCAAATAACGTGCTTGCTCACGAAACCATACCTGGGAGCTCACTGAAAAGTAGGTGGTTTCTGAAACTTTCACTGGCACATGGGATTGTACAGTGCCTAATGTAGTTGCTAAGACATCACAATATTTGGTTACTATGGGGTTCTGGATGATTGGAGGATGGTTGCCTGGTAGTGTCAAAATGTGTGGTTACTCAGATGTTCTGGTGTTGCTAAACAAATGATAGACTGATCCTGTGTTTTTGCTAGAAAGGGCTGTAATAGTATTAATTGCAGCATCATCAGTCATCACAGAGGTCCAGGTGCATATATATCTGTGGAATTAGTTCTACAGATATCCCCTAACAGGCACACTTTCACTATATTTCAATACAGATGTACAAACAGTTGTTTTGTAGTCTTCCTGATCATCTTCTTCTGACCTGTGACATTGATCTTAACCGCCAGGTAGTGGTCCTGGGTAACTGGCACTGTGGACCTCTTGGTGACAACACCACTCTTGACTGTCTTGGGCATAACAGCCCCAGAGGTGCAGGTGGTGGTACTGGTGCCTGAGTCAGTGCTAGTGTTACCGGGGCAGCACTGAGAAGGCTGAGCACCACCTGATGTCTTTTCAGCTGGCATACGGAGGAAGTCTCGCACCAGCTGCAGCCAGTCAAAAATGAGAAAGACCCTGAGGTTGTTGAGGACCACTGTGAAGGAAGACG
This sequence comes from Amphiprion ocellaris, assembly GCF_022539595.1. Lineage (NCBI taxonomy): Eukaryota > Metazoa > Chordata > Actinopteri > Pomacentridae > Amphiprion > Amphiprion ocellaris. Next base: position 8,440,870 of record NC_072773.1, on the reverse strand, counting down.
AGTCACGTGTGGATCTGGAAGGACGTGAAGCAAATTTTTGGTTAGTAATTTTTGACTCTGTAAGACGACATAAAATTATTTTGTTCTTTTGTTTTTTCTACACTTGGTGATGTTCCATAGATTTGAACATTCTCAAGTGTTACCTATAATGCAATTCCAGTTGCAGGGACGCCCGGTTAGTTCCTGTTTTTGAGGGCTGGATTATGCAGTCAAACACATTGCACCTTGCCCCGTCACATCCACCAGTACTTTTGTGTGGCCCTGTGTAACGGGTGTCGTATGCCAGCAAGGAGTGAGAAACCAGGTTGACGGACTTGGATCCATTTGAGAAACTTTCGAAGAGCAGCTTGGATTTCATGAAGTCAAACCTTTGCAAGTAAAAATTAGACATTAAAATAGCATATGTTTCAACTGCACTGTAAATAAATGTCTATGATAAAAACTCGTAAGTAAGACACATCTTAGTGATTAAATAGCTTATGCATTAAAAGCTTGGATAAGTCAGCTATAGGCAGGACCCCAAGGAGATACACTATATATATTGCCAAAAGTATTCGCTCACCCACCCAAATAATCAGAATCAGGTGTTCCAATCACTTCCATGGCCACAGGTGTATAAAATCAAGCACCTAGGCATGCAGACTGCTTTTACAAACATTTGTGAAAGAATGGGTCGCTCTCAGGAGCTCAGTGAATTCCAGCGTGGAACTGTGATAGGATGCCATCTGTGCAACAAATCCAGTCGTGACATTTCCTCGCTCCTAAATATTCCACAGTCAATTGTCAGCTGTATTATAAGAAAGTGGAAGTGTGTGGGAACGACAGCAACTCAGCCACCAAGTGGTAGGCCACGTAAACTGACGGATTGGGGCCGGGGGATGCTGAGGCACATAGTGCGAAGAGGTCGCCAACTTTCTGCAGTCAATCGCTGCAGACCTTCAAACTTCATGTGGCCTTCAGATTAGCTCAAGAATAGTGCTTCATTCCCCCGACTCTTCTCCCCTGTTTCCTGTCTCTCTCACTGCGCCTATCTAATAAAAAGCTGACAAAAAGGCCAAAAAAATAACTTTTAAAAAAAATAAAATAAAAAAATAAAAAAAGAATAGTGCTTCAGCAGAGAGCTTCGTGGAATGGGTTTCCATGGTCGAGCAGCTGCATCCAAGCCATACATCACCAAGTGCAATGCAAAGCGTTGGATGCAATGGTGTAAAGCATGCCGCCACTGGACTCTAGAGCAGTGGAGACACGTTCTCTGGAGTGACGAATGGCGCTTCTCCATCTGGCAATCTGATGGACGAGTCTGGGTTTGGCGGTTGCCAGGAGAACGATATTTGTCGGACTGCATTGTGCCAAGTGTAAAGTTTGGTGGCGGGGGGATTATGGTGTGGGGTTGTTTTTCAGGAGCTGGGCTTGGCCCCTTAGTTCCAGTGAAAGGAACTCTGAATGCTTCAGCATACCAACTTTACGGGAACAGTTTGGAGCTGGCCCCTTCCTCTTCCAACATGACTGTGCACCAGTGCACAAAGCAAGGTCCATAAAGACATGGATGACAGAGTCTGGTGTGGACTGTCCTTGCACAGAGTCCTGACCTCAACCCGATAGAACACCTTTGGGATGAATTAGAGCGGAGACTGAGAGCCAGACCTTCTCGTCCAACATCAGTGTGACCTCACAAATGCAGTCTGTTTATGGTCAAAAATTCCCATAAACACACTCCTAAACCTTGTGGACAGCCTTCCCAGAAGAGTTGAAGCTGTTATAGCTGCAAAGGGTGGACCGACGTCATATTGAACCCTATGGATTAGGAATGGGATGTCACTTACGTTCATATGCGAGTCAAGGCAGGTGAGAATACTTTTGGCAATATAGTGTATATACTGTCCAATTTCTGAGCAAAGTCTAGTCAAAATGACTGTTTTTCTGCAGTTTTGTACATGGATAACCCCCGCACCCCACCCTGTCGTCCATCGTCATGTTTCACTGTAGACATTATTACATGCCAGTACAATAGAGATTGTGATTGGCTTTCTACTAATCTAAAAGAGAAGCCAACCTGCTGATTTTTGTATTGTTTAAAACAGAATGAGGACACCATTTGCAGAGATAATGATGCAATACACACATCCACACTCCACAAAATGGGAGTAACACCCCTGCTTTCCGGTTGAGGCTGAGTACTCTTGTATGTACATATTGTGTATGTGTTAGTTATGTTAGTCCCACACGAGTGGATAATCTCGTTGATTGGACTGCAGTTTTACTGTATACATCAGTTGACACTGTTGTCTCTCTGAAAATGAAGGCAATAAATTATAATAAAATAGCCCCATGGTATAAAGAACAACTGTGCATCTTAAAGTAGACTAGACTGCAAGAAGACTGGAAAGGCAATAGTTCTCTAAAAATTCAGAAGAATTCCATGTACTTTTGTTCATGATTATTTTTACAGATTTGGGGGGAAAAATGCATATCGAAAGTGTTCTTTCTTTTCAGAAAAAAATCTGAGAAGTGTCACCTTGCTAATGAGCGTTTAGGTTCAGTTGGTTCGGGACTGTCCAGGAGTTCCAGACTGACATCCATCATGTCTACGAGGAATGACAAGTTGATATAGACTTCTCCACTCAACACCGTCTGGAGAGAGAAACACCATCAATCCATTAACTACAACATAAACTACCAGCCAAAAGTTTTAGAAATCTCCAATTTTTCCTTTTTTTTTGAAATTATGCATGTTAATGTCACACTGTACTCTGAAATGAAAGCATAGAACAAATAAACAAATGAAATTAAGAAATCAATCTAGAAACCAAAATGTATTCTAAACTTTTGATTCATCAAATTAGCCACCTTTGACAGATATAACAGTTGAACATGCTCATGGCATTCTTTCCACAATGGAAACCAGCGCCGCTGCTGGGAAGAAATCCTAGAGGAAACACTGATAAGTAATCAAGAAGCACCAACTTTCAAGGCTTGATCAACCTCCATTGCTGGAGAACAGCTTTAAGTTGTTAAAGTTGTTAATTTGTTTCTTGTTCCCAGAAAAAGGCCTTTTTGTATAGTTATGAAATGTACACTATTTTTCAGTTTTGGGTAACCTTATCTCTTAAAACTGGAAAAATTGGGGTGTTCTAAAACTTTTGACCAGGCATGTATAGGTGGCTATGTGGGCAAAAAGAAAAATATTATACATAATGTTGTACAAAACGCCCTACACATTTGTTAAATTATGACATGGACAATAAATAATGAACAGCAGTTTTTGCATATGAAGTATTCTCAGTCTAAAAATATCACATATCACTAGCTGTCAAGTCAAATAGATTTACGGAAACAGGATTTTCTACAAATATGTGGATATGTTCCACGGACTGCAGTAGACTGCTGCGTTGGATGCATATGTGACTGCCTGCTTTCTCACGTATGTGCTGGGGTCCTGCAGGTTGTAGGGTCGGAGGAACTCTTCAATAGGCTCTCCCAGGTTGTTCTCCAGCAGCCCTCTGATCAGTTGGTAGTGCTCCATGTCCAAAGAGCAGTGTATTGAGGATAGGCTTCCATGAATGGACATGTCAGGCACCCCATGGCTCAACTCCCTGACAAAATCAAGTTTGGATTGTGAGTATAGTCTTACACTGAAACTGGGTAAATTCATACCTCCTGTTTTCCTTTAAAAAAAAATAAAAACAAAAACAACAGTCCTTTTCGGAGTTTGAAAGTCTTTTTTGCTGCTTGATCCAGCTTTAGCTTGAGCTAAGGAATCCAACACATATATGGGTCTTTCTTTCAACATTAGCAATAGTAAATTGTAGATGTTGAAGGAAAAAGAAGAAATGCCATTAAATTTTTGCAGGTAATAACAACTAGGTTCAATCACGGACCAGGGGAGATGAAATTCATTACATTTGTTGCAGTTTAATAGTAAATAATTTATACGATAAACATTTAAGACCGATCAAGTTGCCTTGATCAGGTTAATTTAATACGGAGTGTCTATAATATGTATTTACCCAGGTTTTATTAAATATGTTTCTGACACATCAAATGAACAGGTAAAAGCAGCAGAACTTGGGACACATTATTACTACTAAAGTAGTGAAAGCTGATATAAAGACCCTTTGACATTTTAATCAATGAAAGCAATAGTTGTACAGTGTCCTGAACTGCTGAAATGCTTTGGTCTCCGCCGTTGGTTAATATGAAAGAGACACTAGAAGTACCAGAATTTTAGCTTCAGAGTTGAAGAAATCTTTTTTTGTCTCAAAGCCATATGGTCCGGCAAAGCTGCTGTAAAGAAGAGCACACTTGCAACATCAGCAGGATGATGTGACAAAAATTGTGGATACCTAAAAACATCAGATTTACTTCGTTTATATCAAATATGCTGATCTGCTCCACTCACTGAAGTCCTTACTGTCAGTTATGACATCTTTACATTTAAGAATATTTGACTATTTCTACAGATGTCATCTTTTTCATTGGGAAATAAAGACTAATTGGGAAACAGAAGCTCATTTATCTTTGTGTCTTTGACACCCACATACACAGAAATCCCAGCATGACAATAAAAAAAGCGATGGACAAGTGAGCCTGAGACACAAAGAAATCCTCAACATGATTTTACTTCAAGAACATCATGATGTTGTTTTTTCCATCTGCGCATCATATCTAAGTTAAAATCCATGGTATCCAAAGTGGAACTGGAGATGATTTTACATGCTTTTATTTCATTCCGTTTAGATTATTGTAATGCCCTTTTTACCAGTTTAAATCAATCCTCTCTTAACCATCTTCAAACAGTCCAAAATGCAGCTGCTCATCTTTTAACAGGAACTAAGCGGAGATCCCACATCAACCCAGTCCCTTCCTCTCTTCATTGCCCCGCTCCCAATCAATTTTCATATACATTTTAAAATACCGGTGCTAACTTTAAAGGCTTTACGTGGCTAATCACCACGGTATATTTCCAACTTCCTTCACCCTTACGTCTTGAACAGAGCTCTCACGTCAGGCCAACAAAAATTACTTGTTGTCCCTCAATCCAAGAATAAAACCCGTGGTGACTGTGCTGTGCATTGTGCTTGGTCGACCTGTAACTGTTTTATTTTATTGTTTTTGATGCACTGTATTTTAGCTGTTGCTCCCGTTTTAACAATATATTACCTTTATCATTATTGTCTTAGTTTTTATCCTTGTTTTATTATTGTTGTAAAGCACCTTGTGGTTTTGTATCTCTGAAAGGTGCTATATAAATAAATTTTACTTACTTACTTTTCTATCAGTATGATAAAAACTAGGGCATACTTGTCCAGGTTGCGCTCCACTTTAAGCCGAAGGCGGCAGCAGTTTCTCAACAGGTTGTCTCCGGTGCGACGTACAGAGTACGAAGGAAAGAGGAGGTCTGAAGATTCAGGAGCTTTACCACTACCCTGCCAGGGAAGACGCTCTGCAGCAAAGATATCCATCTCTTGCAGGTCTAGGGCAATGCAGTCCAACAGGCACACATGCTCTTCTATTGAGGACAGTAACACACTAAGTGGCATGAACAGTCATTTTAAACAATACTATTTCATTTGAAAATATAGTGGAGAGAGTAAAAATGTTAAAAGTGATTCTGGCTTTTCTGGAACTGATAATACTATCAGTCCTGACTGCCTTTTGACTTGGCTATATTTTTTTGAGAGAATATTTTGAGGTGATCTCTGTTTTTCAGTTCTGAAAAATGGAAAAGTAAAGCTGAAATCTTGTTTTTACTGATTTAATTACTGAGGTCCACATTTTTAGCTCTCCCCTCTACATGCAATACAATACCGTACGCTTTTCCTTGCTCTTTCAAACTGTGCAGCTAACCTAAGCTGTGAGGGTCATCCTCCTCAGGGTTTCTTCCTGTGTTTGCCCCGTGTGGTTTGCCAAGGCTGAATCCTGTGGATGAAGAGAAGTTGCCCAGCAGATTTCTAGGCTTCTCCTGGTCACTGTTCATCCCTACTGCACTACGGACACGGTCCTATTTAAAAAGAAAGTAAAGAGAAGAGGTATACAGTTAAACATAAAGCCCAGTTAGTTATATTATGCATATATACAAAAGGAGGTTACTACTTTTTTAAATTTTCCAAATCATAGAATAAACAGAGTATGATTTTGCAAGAGGGTGAGACATGGTTTTAATATATATAATATATTGATGTTGTTACACGGGAGAGATCCATCCATGGATAGATGGAAGGGGATGGGTACTGGAAAGATATTACATTCCCTCATCACTTAAAAGCATTTTCACTGCTTGCATATTAAATAACAGTTCTAAAACAATACTGAAATATTGTTAAATGTGACAGTTTGCATTGAGTACCATTTAAAAGATAACTGAGTAACATAGTTCTTTTAGTCCTACAGCCAGGAAAGAGTATGGGAGAGCTCATCTTTTCTGCCATTTGCATTTCAAACTGTAAATCTACCTTTCAAAAAAGGAGTTATTGAATTGTGTTGAACATCCATCGAGTTCAACAATAGGAAAGTACAGAGTTTCTCAATTGCAAATACAGTTCATGCTTATATTTCAAGGTCAAGCTGTGTCCAAACAACACACCAACTTCTGCCAATAAGTTCTCTGATCAGTATAGATAGCAAAGAGATTAGTCAACTAAACAATTCAACATTGCTACCCTCAGGAGTTGGCACCAGAAACACTAGTCAGTTTAACTAATTCTTAATATTTATATTGAAAGTGGGACCAATCACATCTGGTAAAACCAGCATGATTTGTCAGTATTTTGAGCTAGAAAATGAAAGAAGGTTGTAAATAAGCTGTCAGAATGAACTAGCATACCGAAGCAATGAGTAATCAAATTCAGGACAGTTTTGTATATACCAGTGGTGTAAGCAAGTAAACTAAGAAAGTTGATGGCAACAGTGCTAACAGTGAAAATGTTAGTCTGAAGTGATGTCATTCTTGAAAAGACATTCAGTAGACAACTCTGTCCCATTCCAAAAAGTGTTTTTTTTAAAATGCATTAATGTCTAAATTCTTGAATTTATTGTTTCACAAAAGAGGATTGATCTAATCATACAATGCAAACATGATGTAGGAGCTTAGAAAGCTGGTGTATTCTTTTGAACAATACATGCAACATATGTTTTGGCAGAAACCTCAGTCCACTATATAACCAGATTTAAACAGATAAACACCAAAACTATGGCTGGATATTACAGTATGGCAATACAACCAAAGCACTGTAAGTCCAATGCATATACAGTTTTGAGCTAGCTATCTATATTGTGTTACTGATATACTTGTAAAAGTAGGTGTAGGGTCATAATTGAAAGGTAAAACCACAGCAAGCCTTTCACACTACAGCAAAAGCATGCCATTGTACCTTGTAGTGGGATGGATCCTTGTATGAATTTGCATGCAGTATAAAATTCTTTTCAAAAACAAAGACCAGTTAGACATTCAAATACTGTTCTACTTCCAAAAAATATTTATCCTCTAAACAAACAATGGCATATTGCAGCCCCTTTCCCAGCTTTTGATTTTCTATAAAGCTGGCTTAAAATCGATATGAAAATGGTACTACAGCCTTGAGCAAACCACTAAATCTGCATCCTGTGCACAGGTAGCTGGGTCATGACCAGGACTTTCCAAGCTAAGCAACATCCACTGTCATTTCTAGATCTAAATAATCTCTTTGATCATGGATAGAATAAGAAAAAAATTATGTCACATTGTAATACTGAAAAAGTTTTGTAGAACCACTTGCCCATCTTATTTTTGACCTAGATGGAAAAATTACTGCAATATTCATGCCATCATTTTTGTTGGATGGCCATAACAGCTCTGATTAGTAATACTGTGGCTCGTTCTATATTTCCTAATTACAGCTGCAACTGCACTCCAAATAATTTTAGGTTGGTTCATCAGATTTTCTAGATCTTCTGGGAATTCTTTTCCATGTGCAACTGTCTATCTGCAATGCAGACATGCCAGTCCATAGATCCAAAACTGAGAAAGTTCTGGTGTTCACAAAATGTAGTTTTTATAGCAACGTTCATGCAGTTAGACTGACTGGAAATCACAAGTGTACTCAGTTTAGTTTTAGTAATCACTTGTGTGTCAGTGATCATATGTATATCGGCTTTTGTTGCATTGAGTTGCTACTTTGGGGCCTGCATTTTCAATAAAGTCTTTCATGAATTGCTTTTCATATGAGGAAATACTCCATTTGTCAGCTTAAAACCAGTGCAATTACTGTAAGGTGATAGAATTTTAAATCACTTGGCATTTAATTGATACAGCGCCTATAAAAAAAATTCATCCCGTGACATATTCCAACATTTCATTACAAATCGTTGTCAGTAAAATGGAATAATAAATTGCCAGACAAAAAACAAACACAATCAGAGACACTGACAAAGTGTAGAATTAGATCCATATTTTAGAATCTTCAGTGAAACATCAAGCAATGCTGTATGCATTTAACATTTCAAGTCAGATTAAGATAAGGTCAGGCACTAAAAAAATGACAAATTGTCAGTGTTCTTTCAGTGAGCATGTAGCAAGTGGCATCCACTTTGAAATTTTGAGTAATACTGTTAAATGCATGAATTAATACAGTAAAATTAGACAAAAGAAGAAAAGAACAGCGGGTCAGGGAGCATTGCATGAACGCATAAACTTGCCAAGTGACTCACCAGAGAAGGGAAAAAGGCATGTGCCATGGTCAGTTTCTCTACCTTGTCTCGGAGGGAAAAGGTCCCATGAGCCCCAGCTGGCAGAAAACAGTTTTGCACCCTCAGCTGGCCGAGGTTGGCCACAATAACCCTTGATGACTGTGAACTCTCTGGGATGAGAATAACCGGAGCGCCGGCCTCAACATCAAGCAGAACTCTTGATGCCCGCTGAGGATGATCCCGCACCTAGAGGCAAAAACATGATTTAGAAGAAAAAAGGGAAGGAACAATAGAAGGATCAACGGACAAAAAGTGAAATGGTCTGAGCCACTGACAAATTTATTAGGAGAAATTTCTGGATAATAGATTTAAGAGAAGTACAAATGTTATCTGAATCAACCACGGTCATACTGCAATCTAGAGATATTGTCTTGGGGCAAAGTGGAATTATCTTGCATATTTGATTCTATCATTGTAAGGACCCCTAGCAGGCAGCACTCACAGCTTGGCCCTCCATTGCAGCTCTCTGCCTGCCAAGCACATCCTGTAGCTGAGTGAAGTGCTGGATGAAGGCTACCACCTCAGCCTGGAAGCGCTGGGTATGGACATACTGTACTGATGCCATCTGCAATGACACCTTGATGTCACATTCCCGCTGCAGGTAAGGATCGGGCTGGCCATACCTGAATGGACCGAGAATACAAAGGTGACTAAAAACAGACCAATCACTCTAAGTCCTTCATTACTGTGCAGAGTAATTGTTTATTAAAACTTATTTGATAGATACTTTAGAATGTTGAAAATAAGGGCTTCCCCTCCTTGTGTGGTGAAGCGCTCTCTATAGAGGTCACCATGTGGGGTCAGGTCACTCAGAGACAAACTTCCTAAACTGCCTTGTAATGACAGGTCACCATCTGAAATATTTCACAGAATGTAACATTAGTTTATTTTGATAAGTCAACCAAATTATGTGCAAGAGAGAATGGAAAAAATGAAAATGGTCAAAGCAAGATGAATTTAAAGTTTTTCATACACACCCAGCATTTCCAAATGAGTAGATAATTTGGTCACACTAGCTCTGGCAAGCTCATTGACTTTCTTGTTCAGAACAAGAGACAAAGAATGGACCTAAAAATGAAAGCATATGTAGAGTGACAATGAAAGAACAGCATTCACTTCAGAACACAAAGAATGGCAAAAAAGAGAATAAAAATTACAATCAAACATTTACCGAGAAAAATGTTAACATTTTGTATAAGCTATTAGCCACAGTTGTAGGTGTTGCTTTACCAGTTTTGTATTTTCACATTTTAAAATTCTTTTCCTATAACTGCCTGGTGTGACCCCTGAACAGCTGGAACAATAACATCTCAGTTATATTGTAAAGGTGGTTGGTAAAGTGGCAGACGTCCCACCAGGCTTTCTGCAAGGCCTCATGTAAATTAGACTGCATAAACCACCATCTTCGCTTTAGGTTTCAAACTCTGTCCACAGGCCGGAGTACCAAATGCCCACGGTAAAACAGAGGTAAAAGGTATTTTGTTTCCTGTGCAAATGTGCCTGCTCCTGTCTAATTTGCACACCTAATTTTAGCACTTTATAGCTAGTTTTGTTGCATTATTGCATCATGTATTGTGTGTGCAGAAAACCCTCTGTACATTATAACATTTGGCTTTGCACTTGCAGTATCTTTTTATCTTGTTCATGTGACTGCAAGCCAAGTTGCTCATCTAGGGAAAACAAAATGAGTGAACTGAACTGGGATCCATAAATGACAAAAAAAGAATTTAATGACGATCCATACAATGGTTGTGAAGCCATTAGAGTTACATAACAGGCAAACCTATGTGATGGATAAACCCACAGCCTGACTTTTCCAACATTAGGGCATTGTTGCTCATGTTACTAAATAATATTGTTTTTTATACAAGACATTTGCTTCAACTATACATAAAACCTGCCAAAACCTACATGCAGAAGGCCACATGACCTACCTTTAAGTCCAATTTCGTGTTGACAGACTCTGACATGTTCTCTTCAATACTGTCTGGCTCATACAGAGGATGCCCTGGCACAGGTTGAGGTGACATAGGTACCTTCACTGCATGATTATTGGCTGTGGAGCCAATACCAAAAAAATCCAGAATAACCACCCACGTCTGCAGTGTAATCAAAACATCCAGGCAGTTAAAGTCAACATCAACACTTCGTCCCACACTGCCATAGCGTGTTTTGAACTGTGGGTGTGTCTGGTCAACCAGCAGCACATTGATATGAACTAATGAGTCATCAAAGTCTGGGGCCACCTGAGGAGAGGGTGTATGGCGGGTAGGAGAGGGAGGTGGAGTATTTGGACAGGCCGGGTCCCTCTTTGGTTTGCGATTGCTAGATGGAATGCTGGAATGCCTCTGGTAGAGTTTGAAAACATTCTGTGCCTCCTCCATGTGGGCAGGCAGTGAGCGGGGCATGTCTGGGTACAGAGCATTAGATGCTGATGGACAGCTTTGGGAAAGGTACTCTTTTGGACTCAAGGTGGAGGGCTTGGGTGCTCCCCGAGACACCATCAGATGTTTGTACTTAGACTCAGGGTTCTGCTCCAGGAGGTCTTCCATGAGTAGCGACCGCAGAGCAAGCTGGATCGCCAGTGATTGAGGGTGCTCTTTGGTAAAGTCTCCCTCTAAATCTTGGAAGCGCAGACTGACTAAGCCCTGGGAGCCCTGGCTTAGGTCAGCACTAAGCTGGATGTGCAATTCTGCCACATGTAAGGTGACTTTTAGCTGAGTGAAGGAGGAAGAATAAGTAGGTTTGTGAGACTGTAGAGGCAAAGGGGAAGACAGTGATGAGTGGCAAAAGCTGATATGGGGAGGGTCCCTTGCAAACAGTCCTCCTTGGGGGTCAGCAAAACGGTGTGGTCTGGTGGAGGAGGGAGTCGGTGGGGGGGGTGTGGGTGGTTGACTGGGTGTGAAACGTTGCTCTTCAATCAGGGACAAATTGTCCAGAGTCTGGAGGACTTGTTCATACACAGGCTTGCACAGGAACACCTATCACCAGATAGTAAGATATTCATACAATTATTAATAGCCATACAATTCATCAGCCACTAACAACACGCAAAAGTTGAATATAAAAGTCCTACACAGTCACACAGATGCTTTAATTTATCCAGCCTTATTAGGCCTCTACTCAAACTCAAGATGGTGAACTGTCATGCTATAATCACAATGTGTTGCCCAGAATTTCTCTTAACTCTTAATTACTGAATTAAACCAATTTGTATACTTTATTGATTTGAGTTCAGTGTTAATGTAAAGGACACTCAACACCTATGATATAATATACTGACAAATAAAAGCAGTAACTCTGATGAAAAGTAGAACTAAAACTAGGAAAGAAGTGAGCATTATATGACTATTATTGTACTGGCAAGGTTACTGTTGTTTACAAAATACATTTTATGAGCTGCTATGGAAAAAATGATAACATCTCTATTTTTACAAAGTTTGAATTAGCGGCTGGTCTTTCTCTCTTTCTTACTTTGAGAGATAGCCATTTGTTTGCATAATGGCTACTATTTAAGATTTACAGGATAGATATAGTAATATAGCATACCTGAACAGGGTTGACGAATTTGCCCTCAACTCTCAGTATCCCTGTGCTCTTGCAAGGCTCCTCTGTTGTGAGGAAGTTAAACTGGGAATCTTCGTCAACAGGAATTTTTTTCAGAGTGAACTGCATAGTGGTGTCTTTCAGTATATGGAAGGCTGATGAAGAGAATCAATTATGTGAACTTGAGAAATAATATAAAATGGGCAGCATACTTGAATTATTTACTATGTATATAAACAAGCATTTGAAATACAACAATCCTCAACATTCCTAACATTCTCACCTTTTCCGCGGTTGAGGGATTCAAAGAAATCTTGACGTGTGAACTGTGGTTCATCTTGACTGATGCTCCCATTGCAGGATGTTGGCATACTGGCAGCAGTATCCACTCTAGGTGCCCTCTTCAAAATCAAATGACTCATGTTGACTGAATACAGCCGTATATCCCTCACTAAAACCTGCAACCTCTCTCCTTCTGAGTCTTGCCCACTAACAAAATTCTGTATTGTTATGCTTCCCAAGTGGCCAACCAATAGCTCAGGGTGTCCAGGTTTACGGGGAATAAACACAACTGGTGATTCAATGCTGATATTGAGGGTCAGCTTCACCAAGAATGTGTCTAAGGTGGATTCAGGTTCTTCTATGGGAATATCCTCCTCATCTTCAAATGGATAAGCCCAGCTCTGACTCAGAGTTCTGGTTTTCCGTGAGGGAGTCTCAAAGAGTGAAACCATTCCACTGTACTCTGCTGTTTTGGTGGCTAGTACTGTGGACACTTTGGTTGCAGCACTTTTCAACATGGTGCGGAAATTGTCTTCAACTTCATTGGCTGACAGACTCAGCTCCTTCAGGAATTTGGCTGAGTGGTTGTAGTGCAGAGATGCCATTTGAAGTTGCAAAGAACACTCGCCTTGGGACTTCTCCATAAGGCGAAAATTTAAAGCTTCTGAGGGAGAACTTCCTGTATCAGTAAGGAATGTTAACCCGCCAAGATTTGAGGAGCTATCCTCATCACTGCCGATGCTAACCACAAACTGGCTTCGGCCTCCCTCCTGGGTAAGGTCCACCAACTGCATTGATCCAAGTGAACCATTAATGTCCAACCGACTGCCCATGGACACATTGACCTTGGTTCCAGTAATGCTGGCAGTGGCAATCTTCAATCCTTTCTTCTCAGCACCCAGAACAGTGCCAGTGGACACAGTCCGAAGGAGAAGCAGATTGAGGCGGTGGATCTCTACAGTGAGTTCTTTGTTCTGGTCATAGGTGGCCTGTAATGTTCCATCCTGTTCCTCACTGTAGGGTGCTGTTGTATGTTGTTGCACTGTTGATGTCCAGGTGCTTTCTTCTTTGGGGAATGACTTCTGAAGAAATTTCAGTAACTCCACCATAGTCTCAGGGTTGAGAATGATGTCCAAGTTATTGACCTGCATGCTAGTAACCTGAAGGGAGCTGTCCAGGTTCATGGAAGGGCAGTCTGAGCTCACAAACTGGTACTCAAGCTTAATTAGGGCATCTTGCTCTTTGAGAATGGAACTGAAGGGGGAGGTTCTATCTATGGGCTGACAAGGTGATGACTCAGTATGGTTGCCCTGGTGCTCAGGAGATTTGCCATCAGCCAGCACGGGAGACGTTGGCTGGCTTTCTCTGAGACTACCTGTAGGTATGTCAAAACTGAGATGCTTATGAGAAGCCACAAGGAGGTCAAAGTCTGAGCCATAGGTCTGTAAGGTGTCCACCAGCAGAAGACCATGGACAGTCAGAGAGACTTCAGCATCATAAGGCCGCTTGACAAAATAAGCATTTGTGCCAAATACCTTGAGAACTGATATGTAGCGCCCATCACTCTCCACACCAAGCTGCATATAGTTAATGTTGAATTCAGCTAACAGTAGACGAGATTCCACCAGGACTTCCCGTGTGTGTTGCTCCAATGTCATTACACTCTGGGTCAGACTCTTGGCTGAACCCTGCAACTTCCAGGAGCTGTCCTCTCTCTGAAAGATCTTGTCATGGCGGAGGGTAGGTGGATCAGGAGATCTAAAAGTCAGACCTCTCTCTTGGCTTTTGTCTCCTTCACTCACAGCTGGACTGCTTAGCCTAGCAAGACAATTTCTAAGGGCAGTCATCTTCTCAAGGTTAATATGGACCTTGAGGTCTGGGAGAGTTCCTGACAGCACAGCCCCAGGGAGCTGGGGGTCTGATGTGTAGCGCAGCCTCTGCTCAAGCTGCAGCAGCACATTAAATTTCTCTACAACATGTGTAGGCCCTACCTCACTCTCTTGAAGATGTTTCCAGTTGTCCTTACAGCGACCAACCATTATCTGCAAGTCTTTGAACGACAAGGAGTATTTTTCATACAGCCTTTTTCTGTAGGCCTGTGTGCCTTCCGGGGATGTAAGGCTAGGAAGCTCAGGAAAATTTTGCTCTGCTTTCAAAGTCATGTCAACCTCATGTGGCGGTGACTCTGGTGGAGTGGCGAGGGGAGTCTGGTACTCATCATCACTGATGTCTTCCCTTTCAGGTTGAGTAGCCTTTGAGCTGGCTTTAGTGTCATCTTCAAAGAAATTAATAACAATGAGTAAGAAACGTTATTAGTCAAAAGAATGTAGAAGAATGTGTGTGTGGGTGTGTGTGTGTGTGTGTGTGTCTACACATACATATATATATATATACATACATACATACATATGTATATATACATACATATATATACATATATATGTATATACACATATATACATACATACATATATATATATATATATATATATATATATATATACATATATATATATATATATATATATATATATATATATATATATATATATATATATATATATATATATATATATATATCACATATACAGTGCCATGAAAAGATATTTGACCCCACATTGGTCACATAAAAATGTTTCAGATCATCAAACAAATTCATAAGACAAGGCTTGCTGAACCTAAACACTACCTAAATACAATCTGTCTGGAATTGTGATATCGCTAAAGGGTCTCAAAAAACCACACATGATGCTACATTCTAAACAGATTCAGGAACACATGCAAAACAACGTCACTAATATTTAGCAGTCTGGAAAGGGTTACAAGGCCACTGCTGAGGATCTCGGACTCCAGAGAACCACAGCAAGAGACATTATCCACCAATGGAGAAAGCATGGAACAGTGGAACCTTCCGACCAAAATTTCGCCAAAAGCACGTCAACATCTCATGCAGGAGGTAACAAAAGAACCCAGACAAACATCAAAATAAGTTAAGGTCTGTCTACATGATTCCACAATAGGGAAGACACTGGGCAAAAATGGTATCCCTGGGAAAGTTGCAAGGGGCAAACCACGAGTGACAAAAGGAACATAAAGGATTGTTCGGCATTTGTAAAAAAATATCTAGATGAGCCCCAAGACTTTTGTAAAAACATCCTGTGGAGTGATGAGTCAAAGGTGTAATTTTTTTTGGAATACTTGGGTCGGTTACATCTGGTGTAAAACTAATACTGCATTCCACAGAAAAACATCATATCAACAGTGAAACATGGTGGTGGTATTGTGATGGTTTGGGGCTGCTTTGCTTCCACAGGACTTGGACAACTTCTCATAATTGATGGAGCCATGAATTCTGCTCTCCATCAGAAAATCCTCCTGGAGAATATCCACCATCAGTTCATGACCTTAAGCTCAAGTGGAAATGGTTTATGTAGCAAGACAATGACCCAAAGCACACAAACAAGTCTACCTCTGAATGATTCAAAAAGAACAAAATTAAGGTTCTGGAGTGGCCAAGTCAGGGCTGCACAGTGGCGTAGTGGTTAGCACTTTCGCCTTGCAGCAAGAAGGTCCCTGGTTCGCGTCCCAGCTTTCCCGGGATCTTTCTGCATGGAGTTTGCATGTTCTCCCTGTGCATGCGTGGGTTCTCTCCGGGTACTCCGGCTTCCTCCCACAGTCCAAAAATATGCTGAGGTTAATTGATTATTCTAAATTGCCCGTAGGTGTGAATGTGAGAGTGCTTGTTTGTCTTTGTATGTGGCCCTGCGACGGACTGGCGACCTGTCTAGGGTGTCCCCTGCCTTCGCCCGAGTCAGCTGGGATAGGCTCCAGCTCCCCCCGCGACCCTAGTGAGGATTAAGCGGTGTATAGATAATGGATGGATGGATGGAGTGGCCAAGTCAAAGTCTGGATTTGTTGAGATGCTGTGACAAGACCTTAAAAGGGCAGTTCATGTTCAAAAAGCATCTATCCATCCATTCATGATCTATACACCACTTAATCGTCTGTAGGGTTGCAGGGGGCTCGAGCCTATCCCAGCTGACTAAGGGTGAAAACAGGGGACACCCTGGATAGGTCGCCAGTCTATCGCAGGGCTACATATAGTGACAAACACCCTTGCATTCATACCTACAGTCAATTTATCAATCAAACCTTTATTAGTCATTGCACACTTTCATATACAATGAAATTTCATTTGAGCTGCCCTGCCAATGACAGCTCCGGCTGCTGCGCAGTGCTGTGCGCACCTTTCTTGAGGAAAAAAAGATAAAGACATGTTGGGATCTGGGTAGGCTTAGCAGAGGGTAAATGGAAAAAAAAGGCTCGTTGTACCAAATGAAACCTCCAATGTTGGGAAATTCCATTTGAGAAGGAACCTTAAAAAAAAAAAAAAAACCCGCAACAGGCAAAGCATGACATAAGACAAGGACAGTTGGGATAAGGATGTTGGGTGGTGGAGGGGGGAGCACTGCACAGTTAGTCGGTTCCTGTACACGACAGAATTACCAATTAACCTGATCATGTTTATGGACTGTGGGAGGAAGCCAGAGTACCAAGAGAAAGCCCACACATGCACAGTGAAAACAGGCAAACTCCATGTAGACAGATCCCGGGAAGGCAGGGACGCGAACCGGGGATCTTCTAGCTGCAAGGCGAAAGTGCTAACCACTAATCCACTGTGCATTCCTGTCTAATATTGAATAAATATAAGTATTAGTTTGATGATCTGGAACATTTAAGTCTAAGAAATATGCAAATATATATAAGTTGTTTTACCTTGGCAGTTTGTCAGGAGAATCCTGCCTAAATCAACAACAACTAGCATTGGGTCCACTGATTGGAAGTCATCAGGGAAAATCACCTGGGGTGCACAGATGTCCAATTTCATGGTCCAACGCTTACCGTTTTCCTACAAAGCAAACGCATCAGTGGTACTTCAGTGAAATTAATTATATAGTCAACTGTTTCATGTCACTATGCAGAACACCTCTCTTACAATAAATTCTCCCACAAGTAGCTGATCAATGGTTTGTCGGATCTCTGCCTTAGTCTGCATCTTCAGCTTATTGTACTGCCTCCTGGCAGCCTCTGCCACTCTTAGCTCCAGCTCTGACTGATAGCCAAAACCTGGGTATCAAAGAAATATGATTAAAGTACAGCAAAGTATTGTTATTGAAAAACACAACAAGCAAATGAGAAAATATAATTATTCTACATGGTTTAAAGTAACATGGAAGATGAGTGAGTAAAGTGAACAGCATTTCTTTTTAGTAATGTGAACCATGTACTTTAACTTGATCTGCAGTATGGCAAGACCAAAAATCTCTCTAGTGTTTCAATTAAGCTAACAAGTCTAACATATCTTAGAGTGAAGTACACAATAAAGGAGGCAGAGTTTCTAATTTATACAGCAAAACCCATGCATTTCTAAGTGAGCCAGTTGCTAAGTTGATTATGAGATAGGATCTGTCTGGTTCTGTTCATCAAGTGACAGTGATTGATCACATTGTAGGTTCACTTTAACGTAAACAGGACAGCATGCTGCGACATCAAGAGAAATACAGAAAAAGTCTTTACCGCCATACACATATATATGTGTGTGTGTGTGTGTTATTGTATAGTGTATCTCTTGCAAGCTGTTATTTTTCTTTTGTTTTTTCAAACTGTTTTCATCTTATCTTTATCTTAGCAACAGCAAAAAAAAAAATCCTCTTGTAAAGTGGAATTTCACCAGTTTTGGAATGAAATGTATATACACCAAAAATGGGAACCAAGTTTCAGTACTTACCTGAAGTGTGAACTCTTCCTTTATAGAAGAACTCAGTCACTTTTTTTATTGCTTGTGGGTTGTAGATGATGTTCAATGGACTAGTGCTCACTTCCAGTCTTCTCTCAAACTTACACCTAATAGGGTTACGCTCGTATATCATCTCAAAGACTGGGAATGACGAGCATTCTGTATTGCATCCTGACAAGTCAAAAATAACAAAAAGCAAACATGATAAAGAGACAAGAGTGTCACTGAAAGCAGGTGGAAATAGGCCATCCACATCAGATTATTACCACACCCATACTGTATGGAGATTGTGGGAGTTAGATTCCATAGCATTTACATTTTATTAGTCATAGTTTGAATTTCTCTAACAACTTGACACTATCACATTTACCTAACAGGTAAAACCTGAGGCAAATAGAGTAGTTTAGTGTGGAAGTAGTTCTATGTTGAGTGAATGGCTCAGATTATTACAAAAGCGACACCACCAAGGCAGAAATACTGACATCTACACTAAAAAATTCCTCTCGAAAACTCATTTCCTGCTGTTATCCCCATGGTCACAAGCTTAAAAAAGATGTAATATTGTTGAAATTGAAAAATATTGTCAAATTTAAAAAATCATTAATTAACAGATAACAAAAATCTTACCAAAAGCAGTGGTAGACTGGTTTGATGAATGGTTAATGACAGCAACAACTTTGTCCTATTAAGAAAAAAGCATGTTGAGCTGATACAGCAGAAAATACAGCAGAAAATAAAAGAAAATATCATCTACTTGAAAAGCTGCAATTAATTATTTTCCATTACATTTTCTTCATGTTATGAACCTTTTGTCCATGTCTGTTAATCAATGCTTACCGTTTTAGGAGATACCAGGACAGGGAAAATGGTGCCCTGAGTGGTCAAATCTCTAAGGAACAAACTACCCAGCTTAACTGACAATAAGGATGACTCAGAGCGAGGTAGAGACTCCACTATCACCTTCACTCCTGTGGACACATGGTTACAGAAAAATAAATCAAGAAAGCAGGACAGAGTCGATTGTAACAACTATTTCTATCTATATGGCAAAAACATCTCTGACTGAGTAAATTTTTCATTTTCATGTTAAGTCTTAAGCAATATAGTGGTGTTGACAGTAACACATGTCCATCATTTGTTTTTCACCAGTAAAACGTCTTGGGCTGCAACTAATAATCATTTTTGTACTTAATTATTTGGTTGATTAACTCAATTAAAATATATTGTTCAGAATAAATTGTGAGAAAATTATGAAAACTGACCAACAGTGCAAGATAATTTGTTGTGCCAAACCAATAGTCTAAACCCACAAGATGTTAAAGTTTACAATGATATAATGGAAAAAGTAGCAAATACAAAAGCTGATAGCATCCTTGCCAATTGTTCCCGACAAAAAAAATATTTATTGACAAAATAGCTGATAACTCAGGTTAACAACATATGTGGGGAAACTACTAAAAAAATCTTCCAACTGTCAGAGATTATCCAAAAAAGATGTGTCAAAATCATTGTCCTTGCAAGTAAAGGTGCAAAATCACTAAAATTTCCTATGTTTAGTTTTTCAATGTATTTATAAAAATGTACTTTATCACATTATTCATCAATATGGTGATATTAGGATATTAAATAATAGTAAAATAGTGGGTTTTATCTATGTCACACGCATATTTGACCAAACCTGCATAATGATGCCTTTTACCTATTGAAGCACTGCTTCACTGTACCTGAAAATTCCAGCTGGATGACTCCACTCTCATGCAGAGTGTCTCCCCTCCTGTCCTGGTGGAAGAGTGTGACTCCACCCTTTTCCAGTAAAAACTCTAACCGGGCAAACAGGTGATCTCGCCTGGTGAATGTGTTGAGAGTGTGAGAGTCTTCCAGCGGGTCAAACAATTCTTCTGTCTCTGCTGAAGAAGCATTACATCATCAAGATCAGAAGTCATAGTTGTTACATCATATCATACAACAATTCATTTCATTCAGTTTACAAATTATTTGGTCAAACAGCATATGTAATTTTAACAAAATCTATCTTGCAGTAGCAACGTTTGCTAGAGTTTACAAACACTCCTGTATTGCTGTTAGCACCTCCCTGGCAAAAGAGAGGAGTATGTTTCCTACCTAGAATATCCCATGAGGATGAACTTGGAAGGAGTTCTTCTGGCCTGTCTGGATTCTGGGAATCTCCATACCAGCCTCCCCAGCCTGGGAACCAAGACTGGAGGTACTGGATCATCCCTGAGCTCCCACTCTTGGGAATGGGTGTGGTAGGTGAACAGGGCTGGGGATCACTGTTGGGTTCTCGCACATACTGGAAGAAGTGAAAGAAGAGGGAAAATGACTGGAACCAAAATGAACATTAGTGAAAATTTGAGGACTGATGGTGAACCCCCATGTGGAAACAAGATAAATCTAAAAGGCTGAAACCTAAGACAGAGGTGTCTTTGTCAGAAGAAGGACACAAAAAACAATTATGTTTTGGAATACTTTTTATACATCACTGAACAGCTGAGAAATCATGTAAGCGTACCTCCGCAATCTCTTCCTGCTTTCGAAACGAATCATGGACAATTTCTCTGAGACTCTGCAGCTCCTCTAATGTTTGTTCCTCTTCCACTCGCTCCACTTCACTCTGTGTGACAAAGAAAAAGTTTAGGAATGTGTGTTTGAAACTCTGTACTGGGGCAGACAACTGTTATGGCAGCACGAGAGGTGTAAAGCTGTAAAGCTGGATCCTGGCGTTAGTGTGGTAATCTTTAAGCTGCTGGAATACTTCTTCAGAATCAACCAAGAGAGACTGTCTGAAAAGAGATCTTGTATATTCAGCAGTTGTTTTTCATTACACATTGTAGATCAAGGTGTACATCCCAGCATTACTTTAGAAAACAAGAAGGACATTATCGTGCACATTTTATCTCACCAGATCTCTCTCTATTTGCAATAAGACTAAAACATTTGTCTATAATGCATTTTGCTCTTTGGAAATCCAAAAGAGACTTTTGGATTTCAAACAGCTGTCTCTCTTAGAATGTGTGTGGGCAAGCTCTCTGTTCACACCCACACACACACAGACCCGACACAGACCCCCCCCCCCCACACACACACACACACACACACACACCCACACCCACCCACCCACCCACCCACCCACCCACCCACCCACACACACACACACACACACACACACACACACACACACACACACACACACACACACACACACACACACACACACACACACACACACACACACACACACACACACACACACACACACACCACACACCACACACCACACACACACACACACGCACACACACACGCACACAGACAAGACTGTCCTGCTTTATTTTCTCTTCTACTCTAACTGAATGTTGGTGTTCGCAGAGGTAGAAGTACCCTGTTTTCTTAACTAAACATTTTAATATCACACAGTAAAAACACGAGCAAAGTGAAAGTTGGATTCACTTTTTTAACCTAAATGTGAAGAGTGAAAGAGGTTTAATGAGCACAATATACTTCAAGGTGGACAGCTTTTAATTCTCAAATAATGCTGGATAGTTAACTTAAACACAATGCATAGTATTTTATTGTGAGAGCAAAACCTGTAACACTGTCCACAGTGTTCTGATCATTCCCATCCACATTCCCATGATTTGTTGAAAAGGCAATTATTTTATTTCTTTAGCATTTCAGTTGTCACATTATAATATATAGTAACGATTTATTCAAAATAATGCTGTTGTAGAATGCTTTTCGAGAATGTTTATTTATTTACAGTATCTGTACTGATAAGGGCACTGTTAAAGTACTGCATCAATAAGCATTTTGGTCAAAGTACTACTATTGTTCAAATCTTAAGGATACCCTTCTCTTGCTATGAAAAATATTTCTGTCTTTGTTTTTGATACTGTTGTCATTTTCCTTTTTTTCCTTCTCTTTTCTACAGGCAAGGTGGATAGGTGTGGCATTTACGGGGTTTCATTAAAGGGGTTATCATATATCTATCTTATGTCAACCATACAGTATCAGGTACAAAAGCTTGAAAATCCACCCTTGTTCAGGTTAAGTCAGAAGATTTAGTGAGTCCTATCAGTAAAATGAGTATAATACAACATCAATAATAGGCAGTGTATGTTACTGTGACTCGGTATTTGTATTTTATTTAAGGAAATGTTTAATATCTTTACTCAAATGCTTGTCTTGTCTATGTTGCAATGAAGTACCTCTTCCTGAGGACTCAGTGTAACTCTTTTGAGTCTTCTACAATAAAGGCTGGTATAGGTCTGGGCATCTCGGGCCCGCTGCAGGGCAAAGTCCCAGGTGCCTCGCCGCCGCTGCTCCCTGATTTCACTCAAGTTGGCCTGGATGGCAAAGACCCACCACTGTCGGCAGCTGTAGAGAATATAATGTAACAGAAAGAAATTCGATTTCAAGATTTCAAGCTTTTTTTTTTTTACAAGAACAAAGTACAGTATGTGATTTTTCTATGGGTGGATCATTGTTAGAAAATAGGTAGTCAAAACAGATGGGTCAACCTTTTCATCTTGATGGGAAAAAAATTGTTAAATGTGGATAATTCAGTTTACTCTGACTCAGTCTTTTGCGTCCAAAAAAGTCTGAAAATGAAGCTAAACTGACTGTTTGCACCAATGCCAAAAGCATCTCCATTGAACCATGAACTTACTTTCCAGAAATCGGGACTTTGGGTCTCCACTTCCTGTAGAGCATTTCTCTCTCTCTGCGGTCCAGTTCTTTAAGAAAAGTCATGATCTGTTGGTACTGAACCTTGGAGATAAAACACATACATATGTGAGATCTTGACAAACTTTCCTAGCCATCAGTAATATCTTTAGTGTATAGTCGGTCCAAGACTACAATTGAATATTCTTCTATATTATATTGCTTTGGATTTTCATTACAAAAACAGTATCAGCTTAAAAAAAAGTAGTAAAAATCTCTAGAATTGCTGTAAAAATGTCCGCTTTAGCAGTACTTGAATTGCACAGACAAAACTGGATAACAAGACAACTCATGCACTTCCAGCATGATCTGAATGTTCCAAAGAAGTTATGTCAGGAATGTTTGGCTTTGTCAGTCTTCAAAAACCCTGTAAATGTTCAGTAGAGAAGAAAGTCCCTGTCACCACTGTGTTTATTGTGGTCATTAAATAGTTCTTCAAAGTTTTGAGAGGTGTTTAGGTTCATTATTCTGCTGCAGTAGGAAATCTTATCCACAAAAAAGCAAAGTTGAAGGTGGAGCATGCCTCTGAAGATTGAAGTATTACTTCTCCTTGGTCAGTTCTGTGCAGGTTTCCAACTCCAGAGTAGCAAACTCGCAGTCCGTTCACAACCTGACTCATACAAATCGAGATGACTCAGGGCAAAGTCTGAACATGTCTGAGCATGGTCTCTATAAAGCACGGCCTAATGATAACCTAATGGGCATGTCCTCAGTAAGGCAGCGGGCCGCTGTTGCTCTAAATTTCTTTCTTTTTTTTATTGTCACAAATACACCACTGCCACATCTCCACCTTCACAGCAGAGTCTTGCACTGTGTCGGGTACTCGCGAGTCCCAGGGAAAACTACAGATAACTATCTTGCTTAGTATCTACTCGTTGATACGTTGGGTTAATATGATGTTAATTACTCGTGACAGCACGGTCTTGAAAATGACATCTCGTCAAGCACCCAGGCACCAGGTCAGAGAGTCAGAGGAGTGTCGTCTTGGAAATACGGCTGCGACTTACCGGAGAAAAGTTATTAGCTCAAGATCACTCATAATAGATTTTACAAGTTAAACAGGCATTTGCAAAATATTGATGGCCAGCTAATGTTACGTAACATAGTGGTAGCTTAAGTTAATTGGGCCTGGTGCAAACTCAGTGTCGTTAACGTGAGTAAACTAATTGATAGCATTAAGCTTGTATCTACACGCCATGATGTAACTGCTGACTGCACTTTCAGAAGAGCTTGTTCAAATATTTCATTTTTTTTTATTTTTACATTCAGCCTTTAAAAAGCTATTTTCAACAGGCCATTCAATAAATAGGTTGTGCAATTAATCTGCAGTCAAGTGCCATTTGTTTACGCCGCCACAGCTCCCGGAGACCGTGCAGCCACTGCCGAAAAAAATCCTAGAGGAAACACTGAATATGATAACCTGCTGTCAAGATTTGTCCAATAGATTTACAAAATTGTAATGGTGTCAGAACTGTCTACCTAAAATGCGCCCTATAGGTATGGAAAAAAAATGACCAACTCTGACAGCATTAAAGACGATGTACAGCTCAGTTATTTCAGTGCTTTTTGTAGCACTGGACGTTAAGAACTGCTCCGGGGCTTTTTGTCGACAATAAATTCTGCTGCCTCTGAATGCTGACTTCTCCTGGTGATTTTTTTTTTGAAGATCTCTGAAGAAGCTTTTTATGACATTTGAACACAGCTAAATCTTAGACTTTGGCCCTTGATTTGGGATTTAGGTTCACATCAATACCTGAGATTCCCCACCAGTCAGTGAGAACAGAGAAAAACCTCGTGTGGGAGTTAAAACGTCTTTCAGAAACTAAAAAAATATATAGTTGCCTTATTAATTTCCGTTGTTATGCTGACGACACTCAGTTGTATTTATCTATGAAGCCAGATTAAACTAACCAGCTAGCCAGACTGCAAGGTTGTCTTAAGGACATAGACCTGGATGACCTATAATTTCCTACTGCTGAATTCAGACAAGACTGAAGTCATTGCATTTGGCCCCAAGCATCTCAGAAACTCGCTTTGAAAGCATACAGTGGGTACGGAAAGTATTCAGACCCCTTTAAATTTTTCACTTTTTGTTTCATTGCAGCCATTTGCTAAAATCAAAAAAGTTCATTTTATTTCTCATTCATGTACACTCAGCACCCTATCTTGACAGAAACAAACAGAAATGTAGAAATTGTTGCAAATTTATTAAAAAAGAAAAACTGAAATATCACACGGTCATAAGTATTCAGACCCTGTGACACTCATATTTAACTCACCTGTGGTCCATTTCTTCTGATCCTCCTTGAGATGGTTCTACTTCTTCATTGGAGTACAGCTGTGTTTAATTAAACTGATTGGACTTGATTAGGAAAGGCACACACCTGTCTATATAAGACCTTACAGCTCACAGTGCATGTCAGAGCAAATGAGAATCATGAGGTCGAAGGAACTGCCCAAGGAACTCAGAGACAGAATTGTGGCAAGGCACAGATCTGGCCAAGGTTACAAAAGAATTTCTGCAGCACTCAAGGTTCCTAAGAGCACAGTGGCCTCCATAATCCTTAAATGGAAGAAGTTTGGGACGACCAGAACTCTTCCTAGACCTGGCCGTCCAGCCAAACTGAGCAATCGTGGGAGAAGAGCCTTGGTGAGAGAGGTAAAGAAGAACCCAAAGATCACCAAGGCTGAGCTCCAGAGATGCAGCAGGGAGATGGGAGAAAGTTCCACAAAGTCAACTATCACTGCAGCCCTCCACCAGTCAGGCCTTTATGGCAGAGTGGCCCGATGGAAGCCTCTCCTCAGTGCAAGACATATGAAAGCCCGCATAGAGTTTGCCAAAAAACACATGAAGGACTCCCAGACTATGAGAAATAAGATTCTCTGGTCTGATGAGACCAAGATTGAACTTTTTGGCGTTAATTCTAAGCGGTATGTGTGGAGAAAACCAGGCACTGCTCATCACCTGCCCAATACCATCCCAACAGTGAAACATGGTGGTGGCAGCATCATGCTATGGGGGTGTTTTTCAGCTGCAGGGACAGGACGACTGGTTGCAATTGAAGGAAAGATGAATGCGGTCAAGTACAGAGATATCCTGGAAGAAAACCTCTTCCAGAGTGCTCTGGACCTCAGACTGGGCCGAAGGTTCACCTTCCAACAAGACAATGACCCTAAGCACACAGCTAAAATAACAAAGGAGTGGCTTCGGAACAACTCTGTGACCATTCTTGACTGGCCCAGCCAGAGCCCTGACCTAAACCCAATTGAGCATCTCTGGAGAGATCTGAAAATGGCTGTCCACCAACGTTCACCATCCAACCTGACAGAACTGGAGAGGATCTGCAAGGAAGAATGGCAGAGGATCCCCAAATCCAGGTGTGAAAAACTTGTTGCATCATTCCCAAGAAGACTCATGGCTGTACTAGCTCAAAAGGGTGCTTCTACTCAATACTGAGCAAAGGGTCTGAATACTTATGACCGTGTGATATTTCAGTTTTTCTTTTTTAATAAATTTGCAACAATTTCTACATTTCTGTTTTTTTCTGTCAAGATAAGGTGCTGAGTGTACATTAATGAGAAATAAAATGAACTTTTTTGATTTTAGCAAATGGCTGCAATGAAACAAAGAGTGAAAAATTTAAAGGGGTCTGAATACTTTCCGTACCCACTGTATATTTACTCTGGATGGCATTACATTAGCCTCCAGTACTACTGTGAGGAACCTTGGAGTAATTTTTGACCAGGGCATGTCCTTAAACTCACACGTAAAACAAGTCTGTAGGACTTCTTTTTTTTTTTCCTGAGAAATATTTTAAAAATCAAGAACACCTTTTCTCAGAGTGATGCAGAAAAACTACTCCATGCATTTGTTACTTCCAGGCTTGACTACTGCAATTCCTTACTATCAGGATTTCCCAATAGCTCTCTGAAAAACTTAGTTGATCCAAAACACTGCAGTGAGAGCACTGATGGGAGTTAGCAAGACAGATCATATTTCTCCTATACTGGCTTCTTTTCATTGGCTTCCTATGAAATCCAGAATAGAATTTAAAATCCTTCTCCTGATGTATAAAGTTCTTTACGACCAATCTCCATCAAATCTTAAATTCCTTATAGTACCATATCACCCTAGCAGAACTCTTTGCTCTCAATGTATCTGACACCATAAATTAAGAACCTAAAATACTGTATCTAAACACTGGATTGCTAATTTGCAAATATTATGATGATAAGCTATTGGCATCAGTTCAAATGATCATTTCAATTAATGCAAACTAATTGAAATAATCATAATAAAAAAAAAAAAACAATATTACAGGGGGGGAAAAGGAAAAAGCTTCAAATGTTTCCTGATTTGTATTATCTGTTAAACATATCAGTAAATATCCTACTGTCCCTCACCTCAATACAATTGCACAGCAACAGGTGCACAGACACACCTGAGGGTTGCAGCTTTGTTTTGGATGGTTAATCGAAAATAAAATATGATGAAATCCTAAAAAAAATACCTCAGCATGTACTTCAACAGTTGCTAATACTTCAGACTTCTGATGAAGATGTAGAGCGCCTACTTTTGTGAATACTGATTGATACTACTTAAGCTTTGGAACTAAGTTGTGCTTTTTGTTATTTATCTTCCCACACCAACAAATACTTGTGAGTCTGTTTTATTTTTATAATTATTGGAGTTTGGTGGTTGGTATCATTTTTAATGCTGTAGGCTGTGTATTATCAATGTGGACAGGTTTAAGACAGCATGTAGGTTGCTGCTGTGTTTTAATCAATAGGCCAGGCTGTATCTTGGCACTGCTATGGTAATAATCTAATAAAACACATTAGGTAAAAGATATTTTTAATCAGCTTATTTTGATTGTGGTAGGCTGTGTTTTATCTGAGGACAGAGGTTTACAGATTTGTCTGTGTGTAGAAAAATGTTTGTAACAATGATCAAAAAAAAGAGAGAGAGAAGCTTGAAGCTAAAACGAGTCTCAACTGTTGTTGGTTTCGTGTTCAGGCTGATGTAGTATAGTTAAGTTGTGGTTTCCTGTTCCCAATTATTGCTGGCAGAGAAGCCCATTTGACATTTGCTGTAGGGCTTTACAGAAATAGAAATCTGACAAATGTTTTAATACCTGAATTTGATAATTTTCTAGTATGGACTGCCAGGAACACTTTTTACTCCTGCTTGTGTAGCATATTGGCTGCTGTCAGGTTGATTCATTGTATCCATTGTCAGTTGAGTTGCTGCACAGGTTTTTATAACTTACAGCTGAGTATTTATGCAGAGATAAAATTATCCCAAACATCCAAGCACTAATCAAGTGATGTCTTGCCATTTTATCAAACTGAATCTAAAGTCATCAAATTATTGTTGGACTGGAGTTCAAAGCATTTTCATACAGACCTGTGAAAGACGTAAGGACATGGGCTCCAGCTGAACCTGGCCTTCAATCCGTGGGGTTTGTCTGGATCTCAGAGGCTCCTTGGAGGTGTTTCTTCTCAGCAGCACAGAGGCACATACTGGTTCAAAGATGTACTGATGTTCACGGCTCTGCATACACTTAGTCATTGCATCCTGTAGAGTGGCAAAACAATCAGACTGGGGCAATGTCATAGCCAAGTCACATATCGCATGGGTGCAAAAGTTAGTTCAATTCCCAGCCAGCCTGGACCTTTACTTCATGCTATTCAACAGCACTATTTTCCCACATTTCCTGCCTGTCTCTATAGCACCTATCTAATAAAGGCAAAAATGCTAAAAAAGATCTATTTCAGAAAAACAATGCCAGACTACATGTACGGAAATTTCTCTCTTGGAACAGAAAGAATCTGACCCCAGATAAAACATTTAGATTTCATGTGGTTTTGGCTCATCAGAGTTCACCATTTTTTATTTTTTTTGAAGTTATTGTTTTGGCCTTTTGTTGGCTTTATTGGACAGGTTAGTAGACAGGCAGACAGGAAAGTAGGGAGAAGAACGAGGGGAAGACCTGCAGCACAGGGCCGAGAGCTGCAATGGAACCTTGGCCACTGCGTCGGGAACTATAGCCCTTGTTCATGGGTCGACCGCTCAAGTTGAGCTATCTGGGTGCCCCACCAAGAGAGTTTCTAATTAGCAGGCATCATGGGTCTTACATTACAAGTGTTTTATCGAGCAGCTTGCATTTTTTGATTTATTATTTATTTATTACAAAAAATGTTTTAATTTACATTATGTGCATAAATATATTCCTTATTTCAGACTGGAGGTCACCTATCCTTTTGCACCTTGAAACATTTCCATTTCACCAGTTGTGTGACTTCTACCATCAGATGGCTGCATCTGTGTTGAATTATGTGAGTCACTTTAAAGAAGGTGAATACTGAGACAATCATTTATTTTACATTTAGTTTTTTTTTTTTTTTTTATTATTTGATATTACTCTGTAGAAATGTTTTCACTTTGACACGAAAACGTTTTTTTTAATAAACCCTTGTCAAAAAAGTCTTATTAAATTGACCATGGATCAATGCTGCAAAGCAAAAAAGTGGGAAAACTTTAAAGTGGGTGAAAACTTTATAAAGCGCTGTAGGACAAGTGTTGTTTAAAAGAAAATTCAAATCGAAAACCCTGAGCACACTTCAAAATTTGGCTTTAATACTGTGTCCAAAAGGCTGGCTTCTAACTGATTAAGTTTGCCAAATCACTGACCTGGATCTGATTTGCAGGCAGCCTTCCCAGCATTTCGCACTCTGCATCCCAGTAGACACTGAAGTCTTGAATCTCCAGCTGTTTTTGTCTAAGGAGCTTTTGGACCTGCAAATACAAGAAAATCCATGTTAACCTCCAATGCAAATATACACGTAGTTCTGAATACATTAGCGTGTTCACGTATTAATTAACGCCGACAATTATTTTAATGTCCGTTAACGCAGTTTTTTTCTATTATTATTGTAACGGATTGATATAATTGTTGATGTTGAGGTTTCAATGTTTATTGTTCAGTTCAAAGTGTACCTAATGTCAATGCCATGCTTAGTTAGCTCACCTGTGATTTGCTTAGAGTAAGCAGTACTGTGTGTGTGTTGCTCCTTGACGGTGTATGTGTCGAGCATAGACTGTATAATATTTTATCTTGTTCTCTGGTCGTTTATTGAACCTTCACACAGGCTACTGTGTGCCGTAGCTAACGCCAAAACAACCACCAAAACCCAACAACTTAGCTCGAGAATTAGCCGCCTGGCAGCCAGCTCTCTCTCGCTCGACACCATAGACTGCATAATAAATTAATGTCTGTGCCGTGGCAAATAGCTTTGGTTTAATTTGATTGCATTATTGTTTAAGTTGAGATTTACAAAAAATGTTTTAACTGCTACTGTGTAAAGCAAAGACTGCTGACAAAAAGCACTTTATTTGTTGAATGTGATTGCATTTTTGTTCATATAGCAGTATTTTTTTAAATGAAAGTGCAGAATACACTACTTTTAAAGTCATTATTTAATTTTCCGCATAACAATGTGATTAATCACAGAAAATCATGTGATAATCACAAATATTTTTTTTTAAATCGATGGCAGCACTAATTCTATACATATACATACATATATATACTATGTTGCAAAAAGTATTCGCTCACCCATCCAAATAATCAGAATCAGGTGTTCCAATCACTTCCATGGCCACAGGTGTATAAAATCAAGCACCTAGGCATGCAGACTGCTTTTACAAACATTTGTGAAAGAATGGGTCACTCTCAGGAGCTCAGTGAATTCCAGCGTGGAACTGTGATAGGATGCCACCTGTGCAACAAATCCAGTCGTGACATTTCCTCACTCCTAAATATTCCACAGTCAACTGTCAGCTGTATTATAAGAAAGTGGAAGTGTGTGGGAACGACAGCAACTCAGCCACCAAGTGGTAGGCCACGTAAACTGATGGAGGGGGGTCAGCAGATGCATAGTGCGAAGAGGTGGCCAACTTTCTGCAGAGTCAATCGCTACAGACCTTCAAACTTCATGTGGCCTTCAGATTAGCTCAAGTACAGTGCTTCAGCAGAGAGCTTCATGGAATGGGTTTCCATGGTCGAGCAGCTGCATCCAAGCCATACATCACCAAGTGCAATGCAAAGCGTCGGATGCAGTGGTGTAAAGCACACCACCACCGGACTCTAGAGCAGTTGACTGTGGAATATTTAGGAGCGAGGAAATGTCGCGACTGGATTTGTTGCACAGGTGGCATCCTATCACAGTTCCACGCTGGAATTCACTGAGCTCCTGAGAGCGACCCATTCTTTCACAAATGTTTGTCAAAGCAGTCTGCATGCCTAGGTGCTTGATTTTATACACCTGTGGCCATGGAAGTGATTGGAACACCTGATTCTGATTATTTGGATGAGTGAGCAAATACTTTTGGCAGTATAGTGTGTAGATATATATATATATATATATATATATATATATATATATATATATATATATATATATATATATATATATATATATATATACATATATATGCACATATATACACACACACATATATACATACATATACACATATATATACATACATATATATACACACACACACACATATATACATATATATATACATATATATATATATATATATATATATATATATATATATATATGTATATATATATATATATATATATGGGTTTCATAATTACTATACAGAAATGTCATAAACATGTTATATCAGGTCTTCATTACAGGAATGATTTATTTGACAAATCCATTGCATTTCTGTTTAAATGACTGAATGTATTACATTAACATTTGTTTTGTAAGTAGGATGTTTTAAACTTGTATTTATTCTTAAATAACACATTCCCCAAAAAATCTGTCTGCTCCTAATGAAATAAATTTCGAAAGTTTTACACTAACACATTTGTCTTGACTTGTTTCATATCTGGTATTAAATTACACAATTTGTTGAAAGTTAGTGATACCCTTTCAAAATGCTGATGTTTGCTGTTGGTGGGTCGACACTTTTTTGATGCAAGCTACTGTTGACGGGGTATGTGATTACAGAAAGCAGCACAATCAAATGACTAGAACCAAAAAATTTATTTCTGAGTCACTCCAAATGCCTGACAGTTTATGAGGATATCAACTTGAAAAGTCGTTCTTGTCCTACAAATTGCACAAGAAGCTCCTGGGTTCAACATGTTTTTAGAGTTTATGTGTGTGACAACTGGGGAGGAAATTGATGGCTCTGGATGGAAAACGTATCACACTGTTAAGCTTGTAATTTTTCAGAGGAAAAATAATCAACAGTTTTTGCTTTCTATGCTATAGTTTGTAGGGCAAGGGGTCTTGTCTGCTTCTTCTTCAAGCAGCCAGTTGAGAGTTTTGGGGCATATGCAGATCATTTCTCTTCACCTGTGGAGCTAAAATTGAATGTGGTGTTGTTCACTGTGATCATTGCCACAGCTACTGCTTGTCCCTGGAATATGTGTCACACTAGCTCCTGGCCAGACTGTAAACAGGAAATCTGAATTATATTATTAAATTTTGGACTTCAAAATATAAATTCAATACTAGAGCAGCTTTTCTTGTGAATATTACAAATCATGAAGTTACCCTAACATATTAAACACCTGAATGAAAAGGAAGGTTTTAAGTTAATAGTTTAACATTACTTTGAGTGAACACTTACCGACTCTTTGGACGGGTTCTGAGCAGATACGTTGTTAATGCAAACCCCAAAGGAAAAGGGTTTCTGTGGGTTGGAGAAGTCATCCTCAAATCGAAGATGCACATCTTGAATATTCAGCTATGCACATAAGGCAGAAAATCAAAGTTCAGTCTGTAATTCAGCGTCAAACAATTACAACTACCTAATTACTATGGGTGGGTCGACCACAGTCTGGACAACAGCATGGAAAATGTATTGTTCTAAAATGCAATGTAATCTAAAATATCAATGTACATCTTCTTCTTTTGAGCGTGAGCCATTGTATTATTTCAAACCATAAGTTGTTTGTAATATAATAAGTCACTATATCAATTGCAGAGGGGTACTGATACATGAATCATGGGTTGTGTATGGTATAGACCCATCTCTAGTACCAAATGATGGCTTACCTCAATGTTCTCCACAATCCTGGTGACCACCGAGGCAGTGACAGAATACCAGTACGACTCTCCTCTCTGTTCACACTCACTCTGGAGGAGTCAAAGTTACACCATACATATTACGTGTGTGGGTATACATTTGTTTACATACACTGTCAACAAAAACAAAAACTTGAAAGACGAAAGTACAATAGTGAGACACAACAAGATACATAGGGAAACAAATACAGATTAGACAAGATGACCAAGCTATACAATTCAAATCCAATATTTAGATATGGTTCTTCATTTCATGAGTGAATGTTTGACTTTTTTTTAGTTTGTTCTGACAAATTAAAAACCAATGTCATACCAGGACTCTCTATCTCACAATAAAAAGTACTGTAAGAAAACCAGAAAATACTATTTGAGGAACATCACCTTCTGTATTTTGGTGTGAAATGAAAGTGACCTGCTGCTACAGAAAACTGTTGTGTTGCACATGACCACAAGTCTGTGGCTACTCTAGAGTTCCTGTGAGGAGGTACTGTTCATTAGCAACCACACAAATAAATTGCTGGATGAATGAATAGTAAGGCATGATTTTAGTTTTTTTTTTTACCCTTACCATTGGTGGCACAAAAAATAACCTACAGCACCTACTATGAATTTGTCTTCGAGAGCCTTCAGAAGACGTTTTTTGCGCTCTCTCTCCTCCTCTCTCTCCTTCTCTTTATCATATTCCTGCAGCTGGACCGGACCAATGATGAGGTTGAGCTGGGACATAGAAATGACCCATGGGTCACTGTGAGGCCGGTAGAAAGGGATCTGGAGAGTGATTTTTCCAATGAAGCCTGATGAAAGACAATATGATGTATAAATGAGACTGCAGGAAACACAGACAACAGCTGATAAAACACTAAGAATGTGCTGTTCATGAAAGAATAATGTAGTCTCTGGGTATGAAAACTGAAGCAAATGTGAAGTGACTTAAACCTGCATTCTTTTCAACGGCCAGATGTGGGTAAGCACTATGGCTGGAAAAGGTGGGAGGAATACTGGCTCTATAAATAACGATGATCTTTGATTATTTATACATTGTTTCACTTATCTCAAGAGCCCCATGTGGTGAAAATCCATTGTCATTGTGTTTTATTATTGTCATAAACTTGCAGCAATAAAGCAAAAGCTGTTAGGATATGAAGATGTTTACTGCTGCCTCAAGCCCTGAAAACAGCCTCCCAACTTACAAGCCAGTAAGAATTTTACTCAGCTGCTTCATACCAGGTAAAGAAACATCAGTAGATTCTAATAGTTTAACTGTTCACTGGTTTGTGATTAATTATGACCTTGGTGTTAACACATGCTGCTTGTCATTCATTTCAAGTGACTGTTGGGTTTAAAAATATGTAGGCAGTTAGGATACAAAGGGGTCTTATCACACAACTGAGTTGCATTACAGAAAATATACAAGTTTGATCCATACCGGAATCTGAGAGTGTGCAAGTTCAAATTCTTACGTTGTGGATGGTGGTCATTAAGCTAACTTGGTGCCTCCAGCCACCACAAATAGCTACTGTGGTTGGTTCAGTCCTTTCAAAGTAATATTTTTTCCACACACCTGTTTGAGTTGCTGCACTGCAGTAAAGTTTTTCAGTTTGTAAGTAGCCAAGACATAAATAAATGAATACATATTGCAGCTTTAAGGACAAATCTGCAATATACACTGCCCGGCCCAAAAAAGTGGCACACTCTAATATGTTGTTGGACTGCCTTTAGCTTTGAGTATAGCACTCATTTGCTGTGCATCATTTCTGCAATGTCACAGCATTTATTTCTGTCCAGAGATGCATTCATTTTTCACCAAGATCTTATACTGATGATGGGAGAGTCAGGCCACTGCGCAAAAGTCTTCTGTAGTACATCCCAAAGATTCTCAATGGGGCTGAGGTCTGGACTCTGTGGAGGCGAATCCATGTGTGAAAATGATGTCTCATGCTCCCTGAACCACTCGTTCACAATGTGAGCCCCATGAATCCTGGCATTGTCATCTCGGAATATGCCCGTGCCATCAGGTAAGAAAAACTCCATGATGAAAAGACCTGGTCATTCAGTATATTCAGGCAGTCAGCTGACCTCATTCTTTGGGAACATAACATTGCTGAACCTGACCAACCCCAGATCATAACCCTAAACCCCACAGGCTAGTAGGCACTAACCATGATGAGTGCATCACTTCATCTGCCTGCCTCCTTACCCTGATGCATCCATCACTTTGGAACAGGGTAAATCTGGACTCATCAGACCACATGACCAACCACATTCGTTGATGATTCTCCACTATCCTTCCAGGTTTTAATAATGCGTTGGACAGTTCTTAACCTGATTTTAGCAGTTTCAGAAATCTCCTTAGTTGTTTTCTTTGCTTGATGCAGGCCAATAATTTGAAACTTCTGAGACAGATTAACATCCTTTCCATGACCACAGGATATGTCTTCCGACATGGTTGTTTAAGAAATGAGAAGCTACTCCCTGCATCAGCTAGGGTTAAAGAAGTTGTTGCCAACTGAAATATTTTCATCACTGCAGTAATTATCCAATGGAAGGCTCTTACCTATTTGCTTAGTTAAATCCAGGTGGCAGTTTGTTTTTTTTTGGCCAGGCAATGTATCATAACATAAAATATTGCAATTCTTTAAAGAATATAAATGCAGAAACCAGCAAAAAATGGTGGAGACTAAATAAGCATTATAATTCAATTCAATTAAGTGTTATTTATATAGCATCAATTAACAATATATGTCATCTTAATGCACTTAACATAGTAAGGTACAGACCTTACAAAATTGATTCAGAGAAATCCACAAAAAACAAAGTTTCCCTTGAAGCCCCTTTGAGCAAGCACTTAGTGACAGTGAGAGGGAAAAAGAATCCCTTGGTGAAGAAAGATCATTCATCAGCAACACATTACAGCACTTGTAGCCAGACAGGAAAATCCTGATTCAGGCAAAAAAGAAACACGAAGCTGACATTTTTAGTTCTGCCATCAAAAGAAAAGTGTTCATTCCTCCTGCGAGTTCAGAGACAATGACACAGAACACTGACTTTGTTATAGAGGCTTGTGCTGACTCAACATCTTTTAACATTGTTCATGTTTGTTAGTCCTTTCATTTGTGGCCTTTCTGTATGATATTTGTGATGATGATGAAATGGCCTTCAACTAAATACATTTACATCAAACAATGTAATCTGAAATAAGATGTTGAATATTGAATTTCCCTTCAAGGACAAATAAAGTTCTTGTATTGTATTTGTATGTTTGTTTTATCAATCACCAAAGCACAAGATTAGTGCATCCAAATATAACTTGTCGCACACCTCTTCTCCAACCTTGCTTACTTAAACAAACATTTTTTCTTAATTAAGTTTAGGCAAAGCACAATAAATGTAGTGACTCAATAAATTAAAATGAAACAAGCTTTCTGGCTCTGTTTTTTTTTTTTTTTTTTTAATTGCAACGCGGTCAGCAATTTGTGGTATCTGCATGTAAAAGCAGTTCCCTATTCCAATTTGATTATATTTTTGTTAGTTCTGTATAAATTCTGAGATCTTTAGCCAGTGTGTCTCACCTGCTTTGACCTCAAATGGTAGGTCAAACTCTCGGAGGGCATCTTTCCTCAAAGGGAGGTTCTCCAGCTCCACTGCACCTGAGGAATAACAGGAAATAGACAAACACGGAGTTTGCTTACAAACTATTGATCATTTCAATTAAACTCTTGCAATAAGTAATAATCCTTTGTTACACTGTCTTTGAATGATGGTGTCAGAGACCACATCACTGGTTTTACACTGATGTGAAAAAGTATTAGTCACCCCGACAGATATCTTAATTTTTTTTTAGATTTGTCACACGTAAATGTTTCAGATCATCAAATTCATGTTAATATAAGACAACGATAACCCAAGAAACCACAAAAGGCAGTTTAAAATGATGATTTCCATTTATTGAAGGATAATGCTATCCAGCCCATCTTGCCGGTGTGAGAAAGTAACTGCCCCCTTAGCTACCAATCTACCAAATGACCAAATTCATTTGGCAATTGGGTTTAATCTCACCAGCCACACTCACATATGATTACTGCCAGGATTGTTGAATTTAAACATTACCAAATAGAACCTGTCTCAAATTGTAAAGTAGCTAAACGGTCTCAAAAAGCAGCAATGATGCTATGGTCTAAAGAGATTCAAGAACAGATGATAAAACTCTGTCCTTGACATTTACCAGTCTGGAGGGTTACAAGGTCATTGCTAAGGATCTGGGACTCCAGAGAAACAGTGAGAGACATTATCCACAAATGGAGAAACATGGAACAGTGGAGAACCTTCCCAGGAGTGGTCAGCCTACCAACATTTCTCCAAGAGTGAGTCAACATCTCATGCAGGAGTCACAAAAGAACCCAGACAAACATCAAAAGACACAACAGACCTCACTGACCACAGTTAAGGTCTGTCTACATGATTCCACAATAAGGAAGATTCTGACAGAAAATGATATCCATGGGAGAGTTGCAAGGCCAAACCACTACTGACCAAAAGCAACATAAAGGTTTGTCTGGTATTTGCAAAAAAAATATCTAGATGAGTCCCAAGACTTTTGGGATAACATCCTGTGGAGTGACAAGTGAAAGGTGGAACTTTTTGGAAGACATGGGTCGGTTACATCTGGTGGAAAACTAATATTGAATTCCACAGAAGAACATCTTATCAACAGTGAAACATGGTGGTGGTAGTGTGATGGTTTAGGGCTGCTTGACTTCCACAGGACCTGGATAATTTATCATAATTGATGGAGTCATGAATTGTGCTCTCTATCAGAAAATTGTCTTGGAGAATATCCACCATCAGTTCATGACTTAAAGCTCAACACAAATGGGTTACGCAGCAAGACAATGACCCAAAGCGTACAAATAAGTCCACCTCCAAATGGCTCAAAAAGAATGAAATTAAAATTCTGGAGTGGCCGAGTCAATGTCCAAACTTGAATCTGATTGAGATGGTGTGGCAGAACCTTAAAAGGCCAGTTCATGGATAAAGTGGTCTATATATCCATGCAGTATTTATATCACACTTAATAGACTTGAAATCTGCTTCAATAAATAAATCTCTAATACAGTTTACCACCAACACAAAAAGAAACAGAAACAACGTTAATTTTCATAGACTGCATAACAAAGTTAAAAGTTGGTGCAAATTTCATACAGAGAGGGAGGAAAGGAAAATGCATTCAAACATCTCGTGCATTGCAATGTGCCTTGGGAAGTCATAAACAATAACTTTAAGTTATCAGAAAAATGGAAACATGGGTAGTTACCTTTCAGAAGGGCAATGGAGAGCTGATCTGTGTTCAGGTTGCTGACATATTTGCCCAGGTATGTGTTTAGCACCCAGGCAACAAGACCCTCCAACATCCTGATGGATCAAGGATGATAACAGCTACTCCGTGGTTTGGGAGGAAACTGTGATCGTGAAAAGTAAAACACTCTAAATTGTAGGCATCACAGCAGAGGCAATCAATATTTAACAAACACAGAACACATTTTATCAATCTATTGAGACAGGGTAGTTTATAATGGAGCGAACTGCCCAGCTGATCAACACTGTCTTCATTTGGGAAATATATTTCTGGCACCTGGTATGGGAGAGCCATCATTTCCTTTCAAACAACTTTAAATACACATGTCAATATAACTTTCAATACTTCAAGAACGTTTGTCTATTGATTACTGTGAATTTTAACTGAAGTTTACACTGCTCAATACTGCCGCCGTACAACACCGGCACTGGGAACTTAGTAATACGGACTGAGGGCTCCAAAGTCTCCAGTCGACCTCTGGAAGGTATGTGTCTCGGTCATGACGTTAAACATTTCCACACCTATTTTACAGTGAAATGTACTGACAGCTAATGTATTCCAGGCTGAACGTGTCCAGTGACAGCTCACATTAAGCACTAAAGGAGTGACAGAGTCGATGGCTTACAAAAGGCCATCTTTACTTATCCGACGCTGGCAGACTGAGAAACCTGAAGATAGTAAACGATCAAAAAACTTCGCTGTTAGCAAAGCAGCGTCATAGCATAAGCTACTGTGGATTCCGCGTAATAATACACCAGCAGTGGAGTTATTAAGTCACTGATAAAGACTACAGATGTCTTACCGAGTCAGCTTTTAGTCCATGTCGATGCGAGCCTAACGCCGTTGTCACTCGATGTTCATGTCCTGTCAAAAACCCTCAAGGACTACAGAGGTAGTGGTCGGCCATCAGCTGCACACCATGGACTGCCAATATATGGCCCGTTGCTAACTAACTAGTTGCATTAGCTAAATAAGGACTATGAGAAAATGACAACAGACCTATTAAAAAACGATAACCATCAGCACATATCTCAACGTGGCTCCAGTGACGGGCAAGGTTGTCAGCCTAGTTAGCTAGCCACTGAGCTAAAACTAGCATACGACGGTTAAGATTTCACAACCAAAAAGAGACAGCTGACGGTAAACCGGACTGGAAGCAAGCCAACACTAGTAGAGTTTGCTTGCATGGAATATATAACTGATCTTCTCAGAATAGCAGTATGAATTTCGTATTTCACGACCTCATAAGTTAGCTGAGCTGCTTCGCAGATAAACACACTTCCGAATAACATTAAACTATCAAAACATACTTCCTGTCACGTGACAAAAACAAACCGGAGGAAACGCAGCTTATTTCCATTTTCTGTTAACATTTAAAGGAGCATTGGTGCAGAGAACTGTACAGATGAAAAGTGATATCATTTATTGTCGATGTTCACCTAACGAAATTAGTAAAAGTTACGTAACATTTTCTTTCGGGAGAAGTAGTGTTACAAGTTCTCATTGGCTGCTGATGGTCAAACCATTTCACAATTCAGGGGTAGGATATAGACAATTGTTGGAGATATCTGTCACTGGAGGACAACATGAACCTTTTGTAGGCATTTCAGTTTAGTTTAGGTCTACCACCAGCAGGAGGCACCTTGACACAATTAACAGCGCTTCTTAATGGACCAGCCAAACTTGGCACTGCATGATAACAGTATCGAGAAGGGTATGTCTGCAGAGCCAGAGGCTGCACCGAGAGGGCTGCACCGAGAGAGCTGCACACTTCCGGTCGCACATTTTGAGCATTTTTTTTATGTTACCACAATAGATGGTCACTGTAGTGCACAACTTACGGTTTAAATGCAGAACTTACGATTTTAAAGGATGATTTCAGTCAAAATATACTTAGAATTTAAAATATTTTTTCAAGGAGTAGTCCACTTTCATTTTGGCCCCAGTAAGTTTGTCTACAGAGCCTACACTGTCTACACTGCACTTTCAGGACCACATCGAGTTTTCCACACAAAGTACTACTTCATATCCTACCTAAGATTTTAAAGGTTTAATTCACACAAATAGCACTTATTACAATATCATACAGGGTTGCTGAGACTTGTGTGAAGCAACATGAAATTTATACGTCTTTTCTCATTTCGTTTCGAGACGCTTTTATTCTGAAGGAGGTGTGCACCGATACACGGAAGTGAAATATTCTGTGAGTGCCATTGGTTGTCGTTTGATGAAGATCCTAATAAAGATACGGTGGCTACTCCTGTTCCATGACGCCTGGAATTAAGTCCTTAACTTGCATTTGGACACATTGTATAATTATCAGGTAAAATAATAATGTAATTGTCTATAATGGCCTTTGTGGTGTCGAGATCTCAAACAGCACAATCTGAAAGGTTGGAAAAAGGCAATACACACAGATAACTCTGGAGGCAGATATATATTTATTTCATACAATACCATTAAATAAAAATAAAAGCTAAATACGCAAACACACAAAGGCAAATTAGCTCTATGACTCCTTGACCTGCATAAATATAAATGTTTATAACGTTATAAGACAAACAGCCCTGTCGGTGCAGCCCTCTCGGTGCAGCCTCCGACTCCGCATACCACACATACTATTGACAGTATCCATCCATTCAGGATCTTTCCTGAATGGATGGAAGTAAAAGTGATGTGTGGATACCATTGGCAAAGTGCGACGGTCAATTTAAGGAAGTTAAGATCACCAAGGGTGTAAGATGCTACATAAGTGCGGACCATTTACCAGACTCCCAAAGGAACAAAATAGGTGTCATGCTGTCCTGATCCTGGGACCTCTCACCCTTGACTGGGAACAGAACATTTTTCTAGAAATGTCTATTCCTAAGTTAGAAGTGGTAATTTCTTGTTTTTGGTTATTTTTGTTTGTTTGTTTAGTTTTTTTTTTTTTTTTTTTAATCATTTGAGCAAAATATTGATTCTAAATGCCTACTGCTAGGGCATTAAGTTGAGACTGAAGACTTTAATTTATTACATGAAGTTATTCGTAAGGAAGAAAATGTTCATGCTACATGTAAAATGTATCGCTTCCTATTTGCCATGATTTTGTCCAGGAAATACAAAACATGTTGAGTGGTTTGCAATACTGCAAACACAAGCAGTTTTGCATATTAACAGGTTTATTTAAATATAAACACATTATTTAAAATATTTTTCTTTTTTTAGTATTTTGATCCACAAGTTTGCTGTAGGATGATGAATGTTGTATTCTACCTTCATTCTCTTACTGCTATTAACAAGTAAATGAGTGTGTCAAAAGACAAATTAAGCAACTGAGACAAGGCCTTAAAGAAACCCCAATGTGGGCAGTGCTGACCTGACACAGTGACCTTGCTTTTTCCAAAGGAAGGAGATCAGTCAAATTTGGGACTAGATGGGAAAATCTACCAAGAGATCTTTCCTTAAAAAGGGCAGATCCTACAGCCTCCACATGCAATGAGACCTTGCCTAGGACATGACAATGACTACACATCTACAAACTGACAGTCTGGGCTGTTTTTGCACTTGCCAGGCAACATCTGATCTTGTACTAAACAATGCTACTGTAACTTTTGAGCTTGTTAGGCCTTACAAATGTTAAACTGAATGTTTAGAAGTTGCTAGCTGAATTGTCACTTGACTGAAAAGCTATGAATAAGAGTCACTTGAGAGGGAGATTCTCCAGAGTTTCCATTCCATCACAGGGCCACACAGAGAGACACACAACCAACATAAATGCAGCATTTTTGCAATTCTGACAAAGTTATCTTTCGGATGGTCTTAAAACAAAACTTGTTTGAAAATAACACTGATGTCAATGTTTTTAACTTGCTTGTAACAATTTCTCAACAGCAATTTAGCAGCAATGTCTTGTTTCCCACCGGCTTTAGTGCGAAAGACTGTTCTTTTGAGGAAAGGCATCCATTGACTAACAGTATATGTTTTTTTTCTGGCATCAGCAATTGTCTTATTTAGAAGTCATTCTAATGCTGAGATCAGTTCATCCACAGAGAAAGACCATGCTGCCAAAACTGAATAGCAGCAATGTAAATCTTGCAGCCAAAGGATTCTGCTATTGGCTAAAGTGCATCTCTAAAAGCTGCCATTTGTTCATCAGTCATCAGGCATTCTGCATCTAGGACCATAATGCTCACGTGGTCATCATGAGGACACCGCTGCTTTCCCATTCAGTAAGAGGTATATCCATAACCAGCAAAGGGAAAAATTGTGAATTTTATGCAGTATTAAACATCTGGATAGAAAAATATTATACATGTTTTCAAATATTATGTACCTTCTAATTTAATTGTTTAAGCACAAGACCCAATTATATATAGGCATGTACTTTTGTGTTTTCTGGTCCAGGAATTGATTAACGTGTACAACCCAGCAGTCAAGTCATGGCTGGTTAGGGGACATGTCGTTTTTTTCTGTTCTTACTTGATGATTGTCCCAACCACTGTGAAAAGTATCTAGGTTGTCCTGCAGTCATGGCAGGAACACTTCATGGCAACAAAAGCAGTGTGCCACATTGGTAATGCTGAGAAATCCCTCTTCTTCAAGGTGTTTGAGAACCTCATAGTAGATACTTGTTACTGCTATCCAAAGGTCTCTCCACAGTTGCTCAATCCTGTAAAATTATGAAACCAACAAAAATATTTTAACTTGATATTAAAAAATAAATTTAAAAAATTAACTTACATTCAACTTGTAATATTCCTAAACAATTAACAAGCATTCTCATTGCCGCTTCTCTTAAGGAAAACATAATAATCAATAAGTGCACAAAAATAGTCTAAAATATAATCCAGCTGATTTATTGGTTGAAACATGCCTTTAAATTTCATCTTTATTTTGTGTTTATGCACAACCCACTATCTTTAAAATAAAATCTTGTTACATACTAGTTCATCTAAAAAAATTAGAATATCATGAAAAAGTTCAATGTTTTCCATTGGTTATTTAAGAAATTGACATTTTAATATATTCTAGACGCATTACACGTAAAGTAAAATGTTTCAAGCATTTTTCTATTTTAATTTTGAAAAAAAAGTTAAAATTTCAGAATACTTTATTTCAAGTTTGAGTATTCATACATGTTATGTATCTCTCATTGTAATTCATAGAGCCACAAGAGAAGAAGACTGCTAACTTGAATGTTGTCCAGAAGATAATTATCAACACCCTACACAAGGAGCCACAGAAGATCACTGCTGAAAAGACTGGCTGTTGACAGAGTGCTGTATCAAAGCATATTAATGGAAAGTTGACTGAAAGGGAAAAGTGTGGTAGGAAAAGGCACAAGCAACAGACTTGGAAGGATTGTCAAGAAAAGTCGATTCAAGAATTTGGAGGAGCTTCAGAAGGACTGAGGCTGGTGTCAGTGCATCAAGACTCTCCAAGCAAAGACATATGCAGGAAAGAAGCTACAACTGCCACATTCCTAATATCAAGACACTCCTGAACCAGAGACATCAGAAAAATCTTACCTGGTCCAAGGAGAGAAAGAACTGGACTGTTATTTAGTGGTACAAAGTCCTCTGTTCACATTAAAGTAAATTTTGCATTTCATTTGGAAATCAATGTCCTAAAGTCTGGTTGAAGAATGGAGAGGATCCAAGGTGTTTGAAGTCCAGTGTGAAGTTTCTGTAATGATTTGTGGTGCCATGTCATCAAAGTCAATGCAGCCTTTTAACAGAGGATTTTAGAGCTCACCTTGCTTCCACCCACTGGCAAGCTTTATGGAGATGTTGATTTCCATTTCTTGTAGGACACAGCACCTGCCCACAGAACCAAAACTACTACCAAATGGTTTATTGACCATGATATTACTGTGCTTGATTGGCCAACAAACTTGGCTGACCTGAACCCCACAGAGAATTTTTGGGATATTATCAAGAGGAGGATGACAGACACCTGACCCAAAACTACAGATGAGCTCAAGGCCTGTATTACAACAACCTGGGCTTCAATAAGACCTCAGCAGTA
The DNA here is from genome assembly GCF_022539595.1 of Amphiprion ocellaris. NCBI lineage: Eukaryota > Metazoa > Chordata > Actinopteri > Pomacentridae > Amphiprion > Amphiprion ocellaris. Next base: position 8,396,291 of record NC_072773.1, on the reverse strand, counting down.
TCACAGGCTGATCGGCTCCATGCCACAACACATTGATGCTGCAATTTGTGGTAAAGGAGCCCTAACCAAGTACTGAGTGTATAAATGCACATACTTTTCAAGATAGACAGTGTTCTCAAGAACTATTTCATTAGCTTTAAGCCACAACCATCAAAATTAAAACAAAAAAAGCATTTGAAGTAGTTTACTTTAGAAGTAATGAATGTAGAATATTTCAAATTCTATGTTTATGAATTAAATTCTGCAAAAAAATATTTTTTTTAAAAACAATATTCAGGTTTTTTTGTTTTTTTTTTAGATGCAGCAGTATATACTGGATGTCACTGAAAATGTCACATTCTACCATAAGCATTGCAAAGAATAGTACTCCTGCTCATGGTTGTAGACTATCACATACGTGACATCAGTGAGGTGGCGTCTTTGAACAAGCATTACCTATTTTGTTAAACCTCTGACAGAACTAGGCTCAGGGAAAGTAGCCATCTGCCTTGACCGGTTGGGGAGAGAGAGGGGGTGGGGGGAATAGCAGAAGGGGTTGGGGTGGGGTTAGCACAGCGGTTCTCAAATTTTTTTGTCAGGCCCCCCTTCAGAGGACAAAAAAAAACTTCTGTACCCCCCAATATACAAAATTTTATTTTTTTATATATATATATATATTTTTTTGTTTGTTTGTTTTTTTGTTTTTTTGGTTTTTTTTGTTGTTGTATTAAAACGTGAATATCCAGGCCATTGTTATTTTATCTGATTCCATTTTGTTGTTTTTAAAGATCAGGGGTGTCAAACTCATTCTAGTCCAGGGGCCACATAAAGCCCAGTTTGATCTCAACTGGACCGGACCAGTAAAATCACAGCATAATAACCTATAAAAAAAACCACAACTCAACTTTTTGCCTTTTTTAAAAAAAAAAAAGTACATTCTGAAAATGTTCACATTTAATGAACTATCTTTTTACAAAACATTGTGAACAACTTGAAATTTAAGAAAGAAAAACAAGTTAATTTTTAACAATATTATGCTTCAGTTGATAATGTACATGTGCAGTACAACTGCCAGATCGCAGTTTATCTACAAAGACACAAAACATTCAGTCACAGGTATCTAGAACTGAACAATCTAGTATTATACTTTATGATCAAAACAACTTGCCAAGGTCTTGAAATTATTTCAAAAATTACAGTTTTACACATTTACAATTTGCAGCTAATGTCTTCTTTGTCATTTTTACCCTTTGCAAAGCAGTCCCGCTGGCCGAAATGGACCATCTGGCGGGCGGTTTGGGCCCGCAGACCGCATGTTTCACAGCCCTGGTAAAAAAATAATGAGGAGTAAATGAGCCGAGGTGGTGACGTGATAAAGTACGCTGGTGTTCCAATTGCACGTTAACGATGCGTTCTCCTCTCTCTTTCCCGAGAGTTTCTATTTCCGAGTCGGTACTTGTCAAGTACGCAAGTACGGACTTGCACAACCATATGTACACAGCGGCCAGCGCAGTTTTTTGCGCCGCAAAAAACAGGCCGACGTTAAAACAACAGTTCCGCTAGTTAGTTCCGCATAGACGGACCTTTTCCTCCCAGTCGCTCGCGCCCCCCTTGTCATGCCTCGGGCGCCCCACTATTTGAGAAGTACTGGGTTAGCAGAAGGGGTTGGGGTGGGGATAGCAGGATAGAAGGTGGAGAGCAGACATTCGGTGATGTTGGTGATGCCAGAAACTGCAGATCAGACGTTTAACTACAGATCCAGAGACACCAGTGAGAACAAACACAGGACATATATACTTAGCTCTTACAAGTGAACTTCCTTTAAGGGAAAAAACATCAATGCTGCCAAATATAACGGTGTTGTAGCTGAAAGGAAAAAGCTGAGGTTGTCAAGTGCATTTCAACATATTTGAACACAATTACATAGCAATTATTTTACCACAGTAAAAACGTGTTTAATGCACAATTGATGAATGTAATGGACAATGTGTGCTTTTGAAAGTTTGCTGAGTCCTGGCTGTGGAACCGTCTGTGCTGCCTCCACCATCTGAGGGGATTACAAAGTTAAAGGAATACATTTTTCCCCAAACACCACATTGACCATAATCAGCCACTGAGGACTACTGACAGCAAACCTTCATGCCCATTCCAAAGAATTTTGGTATCAATTTTGAGTCACTACTGAAATTTGACAGATTAACTCTGTGGTGGATACTGGTCAGTCCTCTCTCTCTTGTCTGCAGCTAGTGCAGAATGTTGCTGCACATCTCCTAACCAGTACCACACTGTTAAATGTGACAAGTTGATCTTACTTAAACAAATCTAGGAAACCGGTTGCACTCAAAAAAGGTAAGTACCTATAACCATTAGTCGCAAGTTCAGTTTACTTAATATCTATTTGTAAAGTTTACTCAAAATTTAGCTGTATTAATTACTTTTGTGAACTTACAAATAGCAAGTAATTTTAACTTAATCTTTCCAAGTGTTAGCAACATAAATAAGTTAAGTTAGTCTGACTTAACTGAACTAACTGTACTTAGTAGAATTTAGGATACCCGATTGCCTTAGAAAAATTAAGTAAGCACAACAAAGAATTATTTGTTCACAGGGTCATAGTATTTATTTGAACAACAAATTATGTCAACAAGGCTCCATGACAGTTTTTTCACAAAACCAATAATCAATTAAGGTTTAGCCGACTCTCAAGCTAAAAGCTTATGCTTTTAACTTAAACAAAACAACAAAACATAACACTGGTGTTAAAACTGTGCTATATCTGCTGATAGCAAACTAACCAGGTTTGTTTATAGACAAAAAGGATATTATCTAATAATCAATGACCACAATAAACTGTAAGTCTTAAACTATTCAGTTACCCAGGAAATAATTTTTGTTGTATACATCAACATAGTGAAATTAAACTTTTCATGAGACAAGGCATATCCTTTACCTGTCTATTTTCATTCTGTAACATCTAGAATTTGGGAGTAGTGTGTCCCACAAATAAAATTTGGCACTTTAAACATTTTAAAACAAACATTTGGGTAAAAACACAAACACCTGACTACTTCTCAAAAAAAGTGAGCTCTATTTTCACAAGACTGTTAATGTCAATTACACTCAAATGTTTCTTTACTTAACTTCACAAGCTAGTTTTGGTTATTCAAAGAGGACTCAAACCTCCAACTGAAATCCCACAAGTTGAGACAGTACTGAAACTATAACATTATAACAGCATAACAAGTAACCAATCTATGACTGACTTTCTAAGAATTTTGAACAGTCAAATCAAGTATCTATTCTCCAGGATCCTTTGCTATTTTAAGGATCTACCTGCAGTAAATCCACCTACTGCAAAAGAGCATTTTTCAAGCTCTGAAGTTTTGGCCTCAGGTGACCGTAACCGATGTTAAGCATCACCCTCTGAATAAAATCAAAGATGTTCTTCAGTCGTTTTGGATAATCCAGATGAAGAGCGTATATGAGTCCAAATAAAATGCAAAAAGCTTGTGCGTGGCTTTCAATGTCATCCATGACGATAATACCTTCTAGTATGATGGCAGTGCTGGATGGTTCGAGGGGCAGGGCATGTGGACCTGGCAGCTGACTGTCTTCAGGTATCACAGTCAATACCCCAACCGGTACCTGTGTGACATCTGCAGTGGCATGAGAGTCCTGTAGATATAAAGAAAGGTTAAAAAATAATTTTAAAATGTTGGCTTCATAATGCATAACCTTCATCATATCAAATTATGCAATACTTACAAAGCAGACTTTGAAAAATTCACTTCCATCATCCCCAAGGAAAACTGGAAGACATCGCAGGACAGCAGTCCTCATGGCTCTGACATCACGGGTCTGATGATTGGGGAAAACAGTGAAATCAGGAAAAGCATTTTCTGAAGAAAGTGCATCATATTTTTCTATGTTGAGCGATTTAAAGGAATAGTTTGGCTTGTTGGGAAACGTATTTGTTTGTCTTGTTGAGCAACATTAGAAGGTAAACATCACTCTCACGTATGTGTGACAAATGTGAGGCCACAGTTAATAGCTGGTCATCTGTGGAAATTAGAACATTGTCAAAAAGGAAGAACTTGCACAATTCCCACCACTTACACAAGATGAGAAGGAGTGCTTACCCTTGTTTCAACCTGGGCAAGAATCTCTGCAAGCGTCCTTCCAACCATTCCACCTTTTGATTTGAAGATCTCCAGGAAACGTGGGGTATGTCGGTCCAACGACTCAAAGAAGTCTTGCTCAAGATCTTGGCTTGCCACTCTTGTGAATTCTGCAAAGACCTTCAAGGACAAAACCAAACACAAACACAACATTTTGTAGCAAATTAAGAGATGACCACAATATTACTGTATACAAACTGTGAATGGGACAGATAGTTTCACATCACACCAAAACGTTGTTTTTATGTTTATGCAATTTGTATATTTAATTTTTTACTTAAAAATCCTTTAATTCCCCAGCAAACAACATCCTAACTTAGTATATATATTCATATTATTCAGTGTACTTATTAGCTACCTGTTGTTTTCTGAAGAGGGCTGGCCACCGTCCCAACATCTGTTTCACAGAGGGCTGCTCTTCCACAATTTCTTTGCGTCTTAAAGAGAAGGTCTGGCTCATCAGCTGATTCACAAGTGCTACATCTGGGAACCTTTTCTTCATTTCATTTTCAAGCAGCTGTCTAGACCTTTCAAGCACTGATGCATCCTGACCAAGCGGAATATCTGGCAGAAAGTTTGTCTCACTTCTTCTGGGTCTCTTCAGGTTTTTTCGAGGTGGGTCACCATCTGGGTTCTGCTGTGCTCTCTTATTACCATTGACTACCACATCTGCAATTCCACATCTGCGAAGTTTGGAACGGAAATTTCCCATTTTGAATTTTAAACTATTCTTCCATCCATAGCAGCCCATGGGTGACCCTGGCTCAGCAAGGCAAGGGTGCTTGGCAATCAGTGCTGCAGCAACAGTTGTGAAGTGTTCATCTTGTGGGTAAGCCGAGAACTTGTACATCTCCTCAGCTAGTTTCTGCAGAATGTCATGCTTCATGTCTCGTGAAACTGACTTGCGTGTGCCATCTCTCATATAAATTAAGTTTCCCTGCCTCAGTCTATATTCAGTATTCACAGAGAAATATGGCACCTCAAATGTAGAAGGCCATGGGTCATGTGAGGTCAGTGCTGTGGTCTCCTCAGTGTGAGGCAGTATTTCTGTGTCAGATGAATTAGGCGAAGACCGAGCATAAGTTGAAGACAATGCACTGGCTGAAGACGATGGACTGGCTGCAGACAATATTATACCTACATTTTCCAGACTGATAATCTTCAGTGTTGGTCTATCAGGTAGCTCACTTATGTCTGTGAGGTTGCAAAAAGCATTGTTGAAGTCCGGGTCTTCATAGTGAAGCATGAAGTTGTACTGCAGACCAAGACGTTTCTTCAACTCGCTTAGTAGTTCCTCCAAAGTATCAGGTCTTTTGTGGAAAGTTACTTTTCGGATGTCACTTTCACCAACCACCACCCTAACTGGCCAGGACTGCTCCATAGTTCTGAAAAAATGAAATATGACATCAGCACAAAATATAACGCTTCAGGGTCACAAACAACTTGCCTTTCACTCTGTAGGCAGAGAGGGGAAAGACATCATTGAAGTCTTTCAAGTGAGTTACAAGCAAGTTTGAGCTACTTTTGCAGACTTCGTATGCTCTGAGGTGTTCATGGTACCATGCAAACAATTCCCTACAAATGAACAAAATATTGGTATCCACAACCAGAACCTGCTGAATCTGCCTAAATTCTGGAAGGCCTGCACATGAACCAACAGACACCACCATGTCAGCTGCATACTTAATACCATCTATGCTAACAGATGTAGCTGCAAGGACTGTGTTTTGAGGTGCATGTCTTGCCAACAAATGCTGCTGCACATTATCTGGGAAGGAAGAAATCATGACACTCTTCACTTTGTCCAATTCCAGTGCTGGTTTGAAAAATGAAGCAGACTCCAAATGGTAAGCCATCATCTTTTGATGTCTTTCAGCCAAAGTCAGAGGAACATTTTTGAAATTGTGGGCTCCACGAATGACCCGTTTAAAGAACTTGTGTTTTCCCTCAAACCTCATTGTCCATACATCTACAAGTGGTCCAAATACTTGAATCAGATGGGGATAATGCTCCAAGTAGTGGTGTTTTGGACGGAGTCTGTAGTGAGGGAATGCCTTTTGAAGAAAAGTTCTATGTTCCGACAACTTGGAATCCAGATAGTGGAGAGACTCCTCAGTAAACCTTGTAGACATGGCCAACTCAACCACATCTTTCAAGCACAGTATAACCTCCCATGCATCATCTCCTTCAGGGATATAATGACCAATCAGTAGGGGAAGGAGTCTGATCAGGCTCCAGTTTTCATGACCATTACCTCCAATGGTCCCTTTGACATGGAATGTTTTAGAAATTGTCTGAGGCTGGTTTGTTTTGTCTGAATGTGTGTAGGGAAATTCCTTTATGGCATGATTCAGCATCTCAAGTGTGAAGAACTTCTTTTTTATTAAGTCCTGAATGCAAAGACACAACTCAGAAGGAATAATACCTTCAAGCAAGTCGTGGAGGATATCAGGAGGGAAACCATCAACAACATGAAAGTGCTCCAAATGATCACTTATCGGACAGCTCCCTTTCACACCATATTGCTTAGCCATCTGGGCATCCTGTTGGACTTCTTGGACATGCCGATCATGGTCTTGTTTTCTTCTCAAGCAGAAGTGACCAGACCTGACTTCATTATCTTGTATTTCCTGCCGTGTAGCCATGCAGAAGCGGCAAATCTTATCAGAGACAAAACTTTCATGAAATCCTGCCAAAGAATGAGCAGCCAAATTATCTGCAGCAATATACAAAACAGTTCCTCGGACACTTGAGCCTAGTTTTTCCACATATATACCATGCTTCTCAAGAAGCACTAGATCCTGGAGGAGTGGACGAAGGACTTCAGAGTACCCACATACTTTGACGGTGTTTGCCTTACAAAGAAGAGCTAACTGTATTGAGCTGAGAGAGGAGCGAAATTTAGGTGCAATATTTACCAGCACCCAATATACTGCACAGATTTTATGTTTGTTTTTAGCAGTCCCCAGAGGGTTCGTAACCTCAAAGTCATCAATGTACAGTGCCAAGGCTATCTGACAATTTTCCTCCATGAGTAAAGTATTTTCACAGAAACGTGAACCATCCCTGAAGTTACTGTACCCTTGCACATCATCACTGCTAACTGTAAGAGCTTTGTCCAAGATTTCATGTTTGTTTAACAAAGTCTGGAGCATTTTAAGGACAGGTATGTAGACAACTGACTGCTTGTGTTCGCCTATGACAAATTCAACAGGTTGCACAATTTTAAACTCTTTTAACATGTAAAAGGCTCTTTTGCAGGACGTGGACAGGGAACCTCCAGTCTGAGTGTGTTTCAAAATGACATTGCTTTCTGAGATTGCACTTACTATTTCTTTTGTTATAGACATGTCTGCATCAGGATAGTATTTCAAGAGTATTCTCTGAACAGCAGAAAAATGCAAAGGTTTTGACAGGTCCATGATCTGCCTTATTTGCTGTATTACATCTTGCACAGCAGTTTCAGAAATATTAAGTATGGTCGACATTCTAAGGAAAAGGGCTGCCAAATTATGCTCAAGCTGCCTCTCTAAGTCATCAGTATTATCTGCTGTCAAATCCTCTTCTTGAAAATCACTTGTATCTTCAGTGTCACTTTTGTTTCCAGATTGGGCAGCTTCAACCAAAGGTTCTGCATGAGTTAGAATTCCTGGCTTGAACTGCAGCTGGCTGCTGCTATTGTGTTTCCTGCTTTTGTGGGCATTGAACGTAGTGTAGATGCTGGTTTCAAAATTACAACCCTGGTATGGGCACTGTACTTTTTGGTGCATCTGGATATGTGTTCGCAAATGTGTGAAAAAATCTTTTTCTGCACACATCTCACTGAAGTCACAAAGTTGACATTGGAACACATTTTTTATGGCATCACAATGATCACTGATCTGGGAGTGTGCTCTTGATAAATGTACTTTAAGACTATTAAAGGACTTGAATGTGCAGAGGCACTCTTTATGAATGCATGGTAATGGTGCTGTTCTTGTGTAACCACCATGTTTCAATCTATAATGTTTAAGCAGTTGCCCCCTCTTTTCACATGTGAAGCTGCAGAACTTACACGTCCACTGCATCAGTGTTGATCAATGTGTGTCTTCAAGCTGTAAAAAAAAAGAAAATAAAAAAAAGAAAAACAAGAAAAATGTTACAAAAATGACAGCAACTTTCTACTATCCTGGCAGACAGTTAAACAGTTCTGAGCAACACACGTGAGACAGGTTGCTGCTCAGAACCGCTGGTTCTGGCTGTGTGTAATTTGTAAATGTTACTTTACAGCAGAATTACAAAATGGTGCACGTGCAGGGCTCTACACTATTATCACTATTGTCACCTTTTTATTTTATTGTAAGTAAGAATAATTTAAAGTTACATTTACATTAATAAACCACATACAACGATTTATAATAGTCAACAACAGGGCTCGAGCTTCAGGACCTTTCAATTTTTATTTGACATTGAAAAAAAGGGTAACTTTATGATGAATGGTGATGAAATAAAAGATAAATATGACTTGATGTTTAGTGTAGAACACAAAATTCTCATTGAATGAATGAATGTAATCGTACTGCTACAGACTGAACTGAAATAACTGACAGACTTCACAGCTCCTGAGTGTATAACAGCAACACTAACTTAACTAATACCACACAGTATTCTAATCTGTCACAGTTTGATGTCAAGCTTTATAAACCAAGACAGACTGAGCCGATCCGTTTCACACACAGCGCGACCGTCAGCTTGATAACTCACTGACTGAGCCGCTGTTTTGGGCAGTAACGTTACTGTTTTTCAAAATGTTAGCTTGTTAGCATGCTAATACCTTAATCTGCGTTTACGTAGGAGGAGCGGGTCGACTTACCGAGCACGCACGTGACGTTACCGTTAACGGTAAGCAGCTCAACTCAGTGGGTCGGGTTGAATCCACCGCTGCAGCCGCTGTTCAAGTCCAGCTGCTTTTCCCGGATGTAACGCGGTTACTAACAGTCAGTACTGGTCGGCACAAGACCGGTGCTACCGCTTTAGTGCACTACACAGAACATTAAGTCATACTTATTTTTATCATCATTCATTATAAAGTTACCAGGTTTTTATATTGTCCTGGATAAAATTATTTATCGCACTGGAGCGACGGGCAGTCCTTAAGCTCAAGCCACATATGCAGTTTTATATATCTAAAACGTAACCTTCAGCACAGGGTGACATATACATACATATTTGTAAATTCTGTGCTTGCCAGAACTTTTTAATTTAGAAATTCTGCTGCAAATTTGCATTTTCAGCTCTTCTCATTGATGTACTATAGTGAACGTGACAAACTCTCGTGAATGACACGGCAGTTTTAGTTAGCTGCATTGGCTACTGTTAGCTAACATTAGCATTAGCCAGGAGTCTTAGTTACGTCCAGACATGTTCGTAATCACTATGTTCAGAAATTTGTTTTGCAAAATCTCAGCTATGAGTAATGAAATCCTGACAAGCTGACAAGTGGAGTTACTTAGTGAAGTTGAATAACTTACCAAGACACTTGGAACACGTTCTGCTTGGTCCAATTGTCTGGAAACGGGAAAAGTCGGTCCAGCGCCTGAAAACTTGTCCTGTACTGCTCTACTGCGCATGTGCACTGCTGAGCTCTGCGTACACTTACTCCAGGAACAGAATGGTTCGAGTTCAGTTCACTTGGATGAACTGAGTTTTATATCTCTTTAAGGAAAAATGAGTACTGTTTACTAGTACTACGAGTAATACTCACAATCCACGAGTTAAATGAACAGGATAGTGAAAAATAAGTAATGTATACTAATGTGATTTATGTATGCACAGTTATTACCTTTTTTCCTGCAGGAAAAAAGTACTGCCTGTGCAGTGTCGGACAGTTAGTTTAACACAGTGTAATACATATTTAAGGCCATGTTTGTCATTGATGGAGCTGAGAGTCACTTTGTCTGCTCAAAAGGGACTCATATATTTACTCTCCTCTCTCTCCAGGCGGCTCTGTCATGGGTGTGAAGATGCTGCAGTGTTTTCCTTTCTACAGACGCTGTAAAGAACGCTGCAAGAGCAGACAGTGCCCCCCAGCAGCAGGTGAGAAGCAGCTACACTCTAAGAAAAACACTAGTTCAAATCCATGATAGTACAGCCGGGTGAAGCTTGACTTTCTTTCACCTCTCAGTTCCCATTGAGGTGATAAAACCACGTCTGTCCTCCACAACATCCAGAGGCAGTGACAGTGAAGGAGCAGGAAGCCTCAGTCGGGGCTCGCAGATCTATTTCTCCACCAAAGCCAGGCTGTCTTTTCAGGCACCAGCTGGACAGCAACATCAACACAGTGGACGCCACCTGCTGAGAAGCCTGCAGAGGAGCTGAACGGACTCAGTTTTCCATCCTGTTCTTGTTTGGAGGCTGTGGTGCAGAGCTGGGGGAGCCTGTAGCTGAGCAAATGCATCTAAGGTAGGGTGACCAGACGTCCCGATTTACCCGGGACCGTCCCGTTTTTGAGCCCTGCGTCCCGTGTCCCAGCGGATTTTACTACCCCCATTGTTTTGTCCCGTTTTTATACAAGCGCGGTCCCGGGCGTCCTGGCTTTTCTCCTTCTTCCCCTCGTCAATCAACACGCACCACACTACATGTTATTAGCCAAAATAGTGCATTATGGTTAAAACGTGTTGTCTTTGGGCCATGTATATGTCAATCAAAGTGTTGTCATGGTAATTTATATATGAACCTATTAAAAAACTTGTCGGCCCTCCGTGTGTCTGTATCTTGATGCTCATTGGTCCGTGGTGTTGTGTTTATACGTTCACAACAGCCAGCTCCACGCCGCGGCTCGAATGAATCAGTTCACCGGCACAACATGCCAAAAAGAAAATCGAGGCTAACTGCAGAGCTCCTGGAGCAATACAGCTTTTTAAGAAAAGTTTCGGGAAACGAAAATGCAGCATTTTGTTCACTGTGTAAGTGAGAGTTTTCCGTTTCTCATGGTGGAAAAGCCGACGTGCAGAGCCACAGCAAAACTAGCAAACACAAGAGGTGGGAACAGGCGGGAAGTAGCTCTGTTAGCGCATTTTATGGACCTGCAGCTGCTGGCGATCAAGAACTTAAACGTGCTGCTCAGGAGGCCACATTTGCCTACCACTTGGTGAGACACAATCAAAGCTTTCGTTTCGTTTCGAAAAAATGCGCTCCACAGGGGCATTTGTGCCAGGAATCCTGGCACAAATGCCCCTGTGGAGCGCATTTTTTTCAATAATGAACAATACATGGACTGATGAGAGAAACCGCATGTCGTTGGACACTTTGAAAGCACTGCTTATTACTCGGGTTAACATTCATGTTAGCCGCTCTGAGTTTTATGAAAGCATAACTCCAAACCATAGCTTCCTTAAAAAGGTACACTCAAGTTTGAAGTATTAAAGTGGAATAGAATTCCCATCTTCATTACATAAGTGCACATTTTGATTGTTTTGTTCACCTGTTTTTGTGGTGAAATGTTTAATGGTTTAAATTCCACTTAATTTACCAATTATTTTACTTCCATAATATATTGAGAGTCAAATGTGTTCATGCTGTAAAACATTCATTGACTTCAATAAATTTCTTCTTGCAGAGAATCTGTCGTGTAACGTTATATGTTTGGGTCAAAATTTAGTGTCCCAGTTTTTAATTTTGAAAATCTGGTCACCCTAATCTAACGTCACCTTTAGATGTGATCAACAGTAGTCGTCCGGAGCTGCAGGTCGTATTTTATCCTCTTGCTCCTCGCCGCCCACAGAACTCTTCATGGTTAATCACATTCAACAAGGGACAGAGGAAAACAGACTGACAGACACTTGGTTTTCAGATATCATGAGACTGAACAGGGTGGATTTACTGTCAAACCGACATACTGATGAGGTGGAAGACAATATAGTTCGTTTACAGCATTCACTACCAATAAGTGCATTACATATTTTTTTAAAACTGCATTTCTTTTTATCTTTAACTGCTTGCTGATTAGATCATGGATGCCGTTAAAGAGGGCTTCACAGTGTAATTATGAATAGCTGTCTAAAGATTATCATTAGCAGTCATCATCACAACTGACTGAATCATTTCCCAAAACCCAGGACTGTGCAGACTTTCTACTCCTGCTCTGTGACACAAAAAGCCGCAAGTTAAGAGTGAAATAAATCAGAGGAGATTTTTTTTTTTAAAATAAAAGGAATCATCCTCTCCCTGGCAACTGATTGCACAAGGGTCGTGTTGACATTGCGTAGAATACATGCTGACCAGTTTGAGGATGTTTAGCAGCTGATTTGCTTCAAGTTAGTTCCTTTTTGAAAACCCATGAAGTAAACTGAGCTGTACAGCAATTGTATTTCTTTTACCGTATTTTCGCGACCATAAGGCGCACTTAAAAGTCTTAAATTTTCTCCAAAATGGACGGAGCGCCTTATAATGTGGTGCGCCTTATGTGTGCACCGAGTTCCAAAATCTGTAAACGTTGTTGTGTGACTTTGACTGACTGAGAGTGGAGTCATCGTTAAGGCCAATCAAAAGGGCTGGATGGACGAGGAGAAAATCAAAGATTGGCTGAGTGAGGTGTACGTAAAGAGACCAGATGGTTTTTTCCACGCGTCACCGTCCCTGTTGATCTGTGACTCCATGCGCGTCCATCTCACAGCCGCTGTGAAAAACCAAGTGCAGCAAATTAACTCAGAGCTTGCTATCATTCCGGGAGACTTGACGAAGGAACTCCAACCGCTGGACATCAGTGTAAACAGAGCGTTCAAAGTGAAGTTGCGAACGGCGTGGGAGCGATGGATGACAGATGGCGAACACAGTTTTACTAAGACTGGGAGGCAGCGCCGGGCGAGTTACGCCACAATTTGTGAATGGATTGCGGATGCTTGGGCTAACGTGTCTGCTTGCACTGTTGTTCGAGCTTTCACAAAAGCCGGCATCATTTATGAGGAGCCGCACGGCAACGAGACTGACTCTGATAATGACGAGCGGGAACCTGGCGTGTTCGATGGAGAACTAGCCCAGCTGTTCATTTCGGATACAGAAGATGAGGACTTTGATGGATTTGTGAATGAGGCTTGATCAAAAAACAACGTGAAAACATTGCTAAATACTTCAATAAAGTACAACTGAACTCAGTTTTGCTTCCGCTGCATTTTTTAAAACACACGCTAGCATGCATGTTTTAAGCTAGTACAGGTATGTTTTACCTGCCCGCGCCCTATAATCCGGTGCGCCTTATGTATGTGTTAAATACAGAAATAGCACCCGGAACTGAGACTGCGCCTTTTAATACGGTGTGCCTTATGGTCGCAAAAATACGGTATGCGTTTTGTTAGTCATGCTTGATTTCTTTTAATATTTTTATAACTAAAAAAAAAGGTCTTGATTGTTAATAAAATTCAGACTTTTTAGGAAACCCTAATTGTAGATTTGAAGGATGAGCAATGTAAATGTTGATATTAAAAAAGACAAATGATTCAAATCCACAAAGTCAAAATCTTCATTTACAACTAATAGATAAAAAAAATTGTATTAAAATGTCTCCTGTGTTTTTATTGATGGTGAATATGTTTTGCAGCGTTAAATATGAGGCTTGCGAACAAAAATAGAGAGACAGCGAGATCCCAAAATGGCTTTTGCCATATGGCCGAGCGGTTTTGCCATATGGCAGAGCGGTTTTGCCATATGGCAAAATGGCTTTTGCCATATGGCCGAGCGGTTTTGCCATATGGCATTCAGCAGTGGTTTATGACAGACTCAGGATTGGTATATGGCGAAATTGTGTGACTAATCATTGTTGACGCTAGTCACAAAATACTGTCATGCAATGTGCTTTTGATTCACGTGCAGTGCGATTTAGGTTTACTATATTTTTTATGTTTCTCACACTGACGTCTGTACACGTATGACCGCCGATGAGTACCGTAACGTCACAGGCCGTGTTAGGTGGCTAGGCTAACCGTGTTAGACACCGGAGCCAGCCTAGCCTTAACCGGCCATATGCCCTAATAGTCTATACACTGTATATACTGTGTGTGTGTGTGTGTGTGTGTGTGTGTGTGTGGGTGTGTGTGTGTGTGTGTCTGTGTGTGTGTGTGTGTGTGTGTGTGTGTGTGTGTGTGTGTGTGTGTGCAATCGCAAGACGTATGCTTGCACTTTTGTTTTTTTATGAACGACTGTACATTATTAATAGCGCTATATTAAAACTGTTACAGTTGCATGTCATTTCCAAGGGTCATAAAGACATTCTTTTAATTTTGAAATCAGCCATATACAGTTTCACTTGTGAAATATAAGCCACACAGTTTGCACCACATCTACCAATTCTACAGCGATTGGTAGTAATAATATTACTAATAAAGGCAGGGACAGGCCTTGCGTGTATGTACAGATGATACTTATTTTTTCACTGAAATATCCGCTGTATGAAAAAACTGTGCTTCTTTCACACGGTCAGATATCTGCCAGTAGGGGGCGTCGTTGGTGTATTTTTCCATGTCAACAATGACACAGTTTTAGAGGTTTCTTAGGTGAAAGATGAGAGATTGCAGAGAGATGACTCAGAATTGAAACTCAGTACACGCCATTTTTAATTCCTCTACTTATCCACCACCGCCACATGGTTGATTGTGACCAGTGACATTATATACGCCATTACCAGTGGAATACAGTGCCACACGCCATTATCCTTGCCATATACCGTTTCAGGTTTGCCATGTGCCGTTGCATTTTTGCCATCTGGCATTTCGGTCTTGCCACATGGCACTTCTGGTTTGCCATCTGGCATTTCGGTTTTGCCACATGGCATTTCTGGTTTGCCATCTGGCATTTCATTTTGCCACATGGCATTTCTGGTTTGCCATCTGGCATTTCATTTTGCCACATGGCATTTCTGGTTTGCCATCTGGCATTTCTGGTTTGCCATCTGGCATTTAGGTTTTGCCACATGGCAATATATATAAGTCCTTTATTTCTCCCCACGCCAGGGGAAATTCACATTGTTACAGCAGCTTATGTAGCAATAGACGTAGTAGTAGAAATAAAATAATAATAGAACAGTAGTAATAATATTTAGGAGGGTGGCAGGGGGAGGGGTGATGGTGGTGATGGGGGGTGAGACAAGGAGGGGTGATGGGGCTGTATGTAGAGTCGAGTCGATGCGTACTCATCATCCCGCTGTTGTGGAATCCTCTTCTTAGTGGGAATCGTCGTTCTTGAAATTGTCATCATCCTCCTCGGAATCTACAAATGGTGGAGGATGGAGGAAAGGTGGTGGTGTTGGTGGTAGAGAGCTGAGGTGTGAAGAAGGAGTTGGCTGGTCGGTGCTTTGATGAGAGGGGGGAGGAGTGGGAGCAGAGTCAAATCTGTTAAAGAACAGATTCAGCTCATTGATCCACTCCCGGCCTCCTGCTGCAGCTCCCCTCTCATGGCCTCTGCTGGAACCAGAGATGGATCTCAGGTCTCTCCAGACCTCCCTTGTGTTATTGTCCTGCAGGTAAGATTCCATCTTGGTCCTGTAGCTGGCCTTGTCCGCCTTGATCTTCGTCTTTATCTCCTTCTGCACCCTCCTCAGCTCCTCTTTGTCCCCAGATCCAAAAACCCTCCTTTTCTCCTTCAGCAGGGCCTTCAGTTCCAGGGACACCCAGGGTTTGCTGTTAGAGAAACACCGTACTTTCCTGGTCGGTACGATGTTCTCTGCACAGAATTTAATGTAGTCCGTAATAGTGTCAGTCAGTGAATCAACGTCCTCCCCATGTGGACCACACAGCACATCCCAGTCTGTGGTCTCAAAGCAGTCCTGCACCACCTCAGTGGCCTCATCAGACCACTTCTTCACATACCTGATGGTGGGGGGTTGTTTCTTCACCATAGGTATGTAAATGGGCTGCAGTCTCACCAGGTTGTGATCTGAGTGGCCCAGCGGGGGGAGGGGGGAGGAGCTGTATGCATCCTTGATGTTTGCATACAGCAGGTCCAGGGTTTTATTGTGTCTGGTATGGCAGGTCACGTACTGGGTGAACGTGGGGAGAGTGGCAGAGAGCGATGCATGATTAAAGTCTCCTGAGATGATGATAAGAGACTGAGGGTGTGATGTTTGCAGCTGGGACGCTTCAATGTGGATGAGTTCACAGGCTGCAGTCGCATCAGCTGAGGGAGGGATGTACTGTGTACATCCCTCCCTCGCCTGTAATGGCTATTACATGTGATAGCTATATATATATATATATATATATATATATATATATATATATATATATATATATATATATATATATATATATGGAATGAAAGTCGGAATATATATAATGAAAGTCGGAATATATGGAATGAAAGTCGGAATATATGGAATGAAAGTCTGAATATATGGAATGAAAATCCGAATATATTGAATGAAAATCCGAATATATTGAATGAAACTCTGAATATATGGAATGAAACTCTGAATATATTGAATGAAACTCTGAATATATGGAATGAAACTCTGAATATATTGAATGAAACTCTGAATATATGGAATGAAAATCTGAATATATGGAATGAAAATCTGAATATATTGAATGAAACTCTGAATATATGGAATGAAACTGAATATATTGAATGAAAATCTGAATATATTGAATGAAACTCTGAATATATGGAATGAGAATCTGAATATATGGAATGAAAGTCTGAACACTTTCATTCAATATATTCCGACTTTCATTCAATATATTCAGAATTCTAGATTTTTTTTATATATATATATATATATATATAATTTCCTAAACGGCATGCCATATATATATATATATATATATATATATATATATATATATATATATATATATATATATATATATATATATATATATATATATATATATATATACATCATGGCATATATAACACATATACCAGTGGTACCAGATCCATTAGAGGTGGGAGGGCCATGGAGGTTGTTGTGCAAACCAGGGGCACATACTCAGTTTTGTCACACTGTAATGTCAGTGCGTATTTCCAATGACAATCATTGGATTATTGATTAAAGTGCTACATTTCTCTTAAATATGAGAATGTTTTAAACTGTGGATAGATATTTCTCCTTTTTTGCAAATTCGAGCAGAAATGTGTATATAAACGTGTATATAATTTGCCTTGTTTTTCTCACTTTAATTATTCTATGTTTCTATAGAAATACCTTCAAATAAAGTTACAGAAAGTGAGATCCTTGACTTCAGCTTTTAAATTGTCACTCTGACACTCTGTTGGTCTTGATCATTACATCATTGCTATTCATTGTTCTGAGATTCAACGCAGCATGAGAGACAGATTTCGAGAACTTCAGCTGTGCCTTAAACTGGCAGAACCGGTTCTTCAGGGATGGAGGTGAGGGTTTCACACATCAGCAGAAGTGTGAATGGCCCTAATTAGCATTTGAATCTTGCTGTTGTCTGTCATGACTGGTTGCCACACACACTTCAAGATTCAAGATTCCTACCTCTTAGTATACAAGTACACAAAAATAAAACGAGAACGAAAACCCCACTTTTCATGCAGTGCAGCAGACGTCCTCTGCAAGCTGCCACTCATCTAAGAAACAGTGTTGATTGATTTGTTTGGTTTCCGTACAAGGAAATGACATGCAACTGTAACAGTTTTAATTGCCATATGGCAAAAGCCGTTGCCATATGGCAAAAGCCATTGCCATATGGCAAGCCATTTTGCCATATGGCAACGGCTTTTGCCATATGGCAAAAGCCATTGCCATATGGCAAGCCATTTTGCCATATGGCAAAAGCCGTTGCCATATGGCAAAAGCCGTTGCCATATGGCAAAAGCCGTTGCCATATGGCAAGCCATTTTGCCATATGGCAAAAGCCGTTGCCATATGGCAAGCCATTTTGCCATATGGCAAAAGCCGTTGCCATATGGCAAAAGCCGTTGCCATATGGCAAGCCATTTTGCCATATGGCAAAAGCCGTTGCCATATGGCAAAAGCCGTTGCCATATGGCAAGCCATTTTGCCATATGGCAAAAGCCGTTGCCATATGGCAAGCCATTTTGCCATATGGCAAAAGCCGTTGCCATATGGCAAAAGCCGTTGCCATATGGCAAAAGCCGTTGCCATATGGCAAGCCATTTTGCCATATGGCAAAAGCCGTTGCCATATGGCAAGCCATTTTGCCATATGGCAAAAGCCGTTGCCATATGGCAAGCCATTTTGCCATATGGCAAAAGCCGTTGCCATATGGCAAGCCATTTTGCCATATGGCAAAAGCCGTTGCCATATGGCAAAAGCCATTTTGGGATCTCGGCGCTGCTGCAAAAATAGACCGAAAACATTTAAACAGATACACTAAAATTCACGACTTCTTGGATCATGGTTTTAATTACTTCTTAACCAAGACAGAGACAATGCATCTTGGTAACTATATATATATATATATATATATATATATATATATATATATATATATATATATATATATATATATATATATATATATATATATATATATAGTAAAAATGTTCACAGGTATAAAAGAAATAAAAACAGTCTATAAACAAATTCCTGCAGATGATTAATGATGTTGTCACTGCATGTTTTTGGGTTTGGAGATGACGCCGCCTGGATAACGCTTCTTAAACCGAGCTACAACCTCAGGATCCAACAGATGAATACCATCCAGCTGGTTTCCAAGAGTTACCCTAGAGGAAAAAAAAGTAGCAAAAGGGACGTTAAGAATATCTAAAAATACAACAGTGAGCTGGTGTTTAAATTAAACAATGACAATGTGTTACCAGTTGGGCTGGACGTTGTGGGGTCAACCAAAGAGCTCAATCTTCCTGGTGCTGGGCAACAGTCTTTCCGTAGATCTCACCTGGTTTGTGACTGGTGGAGCGGACCTGAGACAGTGTGAAAATACTTCACAGACTGAAGGAATCATGGATAACAAGAAAAGCACTCAGACAATGCAGTACTCTGCCAAGGCTGCTCAGTCGCTGTATCATTTTCGATGGCTGAAATCTTTAATAAAAAAAAAAAAAAAAGACCTCGCGCTGAGCACAGGCGTGTGTTATGCTTGCGTACGTTATGTACGGATACCGAATCGCCTGTAGCGGGCAGCAGAAATTGATGGGACTCGGAAACACCCCCACAATTTAATCAATTGTTTCTCGTATCATTTCCAATGGATAAGTTCTGATAAGTCCACATCAATCGATTTGTAGTAGGATCGCATTTATGTGATCATCAGCAGGCGGCTGACGTGGTGTTCACTTGTTGTCATAGTTACAGTGACACCGTGCTGCTGTCTCGCAATACAGAAATATTTAACAAATCCGTGGACCCAGACTATAAGCCGCATCAATGCCAAAATATAATAACTTAGTCCTTGTTTCATTTCTGACCTTCCCTAAAAATTTCATCCAAATCTGTTAGTCTATTTTTGAGTAATGTTGCTAACAGACAGACAGAAAGACAGACAAACACACGCCGATTGTCACATAACTGCGTCGCATTCCTTGGCGGAGTACTAACATTACATCTGACAATGGATAAACGCTTACCTCGGCCACAATGACATCACAGTCCAAACCCCTGTTGAAGCCCTGCGGGTTTCCCTTTACACCCACCTGAAGACAAGTACATTTAACATGTACATTTTTGTAGTTCAACTCACAAAAAATGCGACAGCAGCTGATCAGTATCTTGTTCCAAAACCCCTTCAAGCTAGGGAACAGCCTCTTTAGCAACCAATTAAAGAGCAAAAGGTGCTGGTGGCAAGATTCCTACAGTTTGAGGCCCAGCATGTTTATCTCTACAGCGTAAGACAGATAGCTTCATGTACCAGGCAGTGCTCCTTCCCGTGATTCAGCCAATGACCCGTCCTGTCGGTACGGATGATTCTCTGAAGCTGGTTGGTTTTAACCCAGATGATTTCATCAACACGCTCATAGCTGAGAGAGAAAGACGACAGAAAAAAATAAGACAGTTTTCTAACAAAAAGATGACCTGATAGTTATAACTGTACAAAACCTACCCCCAAAGGCTGAGACACTCTCTGCCCAACTCCATCGCCCTGTAAGGGGAAGAGAACGATGTGTAGGAAATATTACAGACAAAATTTAATTATGTAGAATTAAGGTAAAGCATATTTCTTTCATGGTACAAAGTATAGATTAACTAACTCAAACACAAATAATTTTCTAGATTTTTTTATTTAATTTACCAAGTTTGACTTTTTTCTGAAGTTTTGTTGGTTGGTTTGTTTTGAAAACCTTTATGCTGGAGTATCACTTCTAAATTATAGAGGGGGGTAATATTTAGAGGGATAAAAACACTCTGAGGTGTAGTTACAATGATTACAAAATAAGAAACTTGCGTTAAAAAATGTTGCAAAAATTGCTATTTAATTTTTTTTGTAAAGAAGCCACATTACTTCACTTTGCATGGCTGAATCAACCTCAGAAATAGGGAATGCCACATTAGTGAGGAGGTGCAACAGTATGGAACATGGTCCTGCATCTGTTGTGTTGTTGTTCCCAATACACAAAAGCTTCACCTCATCCAAATCTTGGCTTCTTCTGAATATAAGCCCAACAGCAATGTCTCTTCAAAGCCTGGATGCCTATGTTAATATGGTGATTCAGATCTGTGGTTGCTGTCCCACCAACTGGCCTAGTCTCCATCATGTCCACTGTGGGATGCTGCTGCTGACCTTCCTTCAGCCCACTGCTTCCAGCTGCCCATTTCTACCAGTCGACTCTACATCACCCTCACTATACTTGATCTGCTCATCTACTTACAATCTGAATTTTACTACCAGCAATATATGTAGTATATTTAATGCCAGAGCCGTACACCAGAACGGGAAACTAGGAATCAGTTTCAATGCTAGCTTGTACTTTGTATGTATCATCTAGCTTATCATACATGTATCCAACTGTATGTTATATGTGTCTTGTTCTCAACCCCCCTCTTCTCCCATCCCTCCCCCTTTACCTCGCTACCCTTCTACCTCTCTACCTCTATCCCTCTACCCCTATCTCTCTACCTCTTCTGTCCCTCTCAACCCGCCCGGCCAGCAGGCAGATGGGTCCCCCCACATAAGAGCTGGGTTCTGTTCAAGGTTTTTTTCCCTGTTAAAGGGGTGTTTTCTTTGCCACTGTCGCCTTAGGGCTTGCTCTAGGGGTCAGGCTTATGGGTTCTGTAAAGCATCTTGAAACAATTTGACTGTAACTGGCGCTATATAAATAAAATTGAATTGAATTGAATTGAATTGAATTGAATTGAATTGAATTGAATTGAATTGAATTGAATTGAATTGAATTGAATCTTGGACTAAAAATTGGAGCATTTCCTGATTGCTAAATGTAATTTGATCAGGTCATCCAATGCAGACATAATACATGGCAAGTGGTGGCGTCGCTGGAATGATGAGATTGATCCAACTTACCAGAATGAAGCAAAGTTGTTCCTTGACAAAAATGTGTGACATTAAAATCAGATGATTTTTGTTAAAAGTTGATCTTAATAGTCCTTCAGGAAAAAATGCAAGGTCTTTAATTGTAAATTTGGCATAAATCTTCTCAGAAATTTACAGCATTCATCTCAGTGTTTCCCCAAAAATGTATTATTTTATCCTCTGAAATTCCTCCTTTATTCCTCCGTTATTTTTTCCTACAATGATCCTCATACATAATTGCATTTCTAAACATGGAAAAAACAGAATATAGGTAAACTACCTAACAACTTATCTAAAGTGCAATTAAGAGACTGTTTTATATTTATAGTGGACTAATTAATGTGAGAGCTTATGGAAATTGCTTAATTTGGGAAGATGCTGACCTTAACTTCAGCAACCATGTGAGTCTGCTCAGTTAAGGGACATCCTGACATTGTAGGAAATTAAATTGGCTGTCAAGTTGTTAAAAATGCAACTGTCCTGTTGTGAGATAAATGGTCACATAAAGCAGCAGGAAGGTCATAACATGAGTGCAGAGTTTTATTTCCAAGACTGTTTGGGTTGTTGTATTTACCTGCCGGTGACCCAGAGGAAGAGGAAACCGTCATCCTGTAGAATGGGGATGTTCAGTTTTCTCATCTCATCATCAGTCAGAGTACCATAAGGCAGCTTCATGTGGATGTCCCAGGGAGGGTCGGCCATCACGACTGCAAATTTACCCAGGATGGACACATCCAGGTAGCGGATATCACAGCAGATCGACTGGGAATCAAAGAATCAAATAAGACAATTTTCATTCCCACGAGAAAAAAAGACATATATTTAAGCAAACTCTCACATTGTCCTTCACAATCATTTTTCACCGTCCTCACCTGTGAAGGGAAGAGTTTTCCCACGTTGCTGTCTGCGTCCTCTGCTTGGAGGCCCAGCTCTGTGGTTCCTACCTGAGGCCCCAGCAGGCTGCTCTCAGCCTCTGGAGGACTGTCGATCTCATAGTGGATGTATTTACAGGTGTCCATGTGGAAACAAGTGTTGAGGAAGGAGCAGTCGCCAAGACTCTCGTCTGTGTGCTTGTTGATGATGCGACTGAATGACGAAATACATCGTATACACCTCAAAATGAAACAGCCTGTCCCAAAGTCTGTTAAGGAATTCCAGCATGCAAATTTAAATTGTTTAGAGCCACGACAGAAATCTGATCAAGGATGAAGGAGACACTTGATCCCGTAAATTTCTTTTTTAAAAACTCATGATGTAGACAAAGGTTTTTCAACCTTTTTGAAATGCAAACAATTCATACTTGCCACACTGATAGCGTGAAAATCTGAACATGTTACACTGCAAGACAACGGAACTAGATTTTGACATTTGTATGATCAGCCAGTAAGATCATTGATCATTTGGGCAGTAAGCATCTGTCTCATGACCCTCCTCAAACTGCAGTTTAAACAGTGACTGATCTGGTATAAATTCAACCCACAGTCGAGCAACAATCTGTACAGTGTCCGGCTTTAGACTTTATTTTGAATGAGGACTAATCTCCATCTGAGTAAAATGAAACCGATGTTGTAGCTGTAAGGCCTTTATAAGTTTCAAATCTTATTATTTTGCCAACAGTTTTTCCAGTTAGCAGGCGTTTTGCCAGAACAGTTACTGTACAATATTACACATTACAGTGCCATCTTCAGGCCAAAACGAGTATCTTTTCAACTGAACAATGAAAATTCCTTGTCTGTTACAGTTTTTAAAGACAAGGGGACAGGTATGTAATAAGTTACTACAAATATTTCTAGTTTTAAAATGACTAATATCAACAATAAATGCATTTTCATATCATAACTTTGTCTTAGTAAGCAGAGGCAGAGCAACAATTGGACCATTCAGGACTAAGTAGTAAATGACAAGAACTTTTAATGTTAATTTTAGTGCTATGCACCAGTTCTATGCATAGCTCCTTGTCTGTGTTGTTTTTTATACACTATATTGCCAAAAGTATTCGCTCACTCATCCAAATAATCAGAATCAGGTGTTCCAATCACTTCCATGGCCACAGGTGTATAAAATCAAGCACCTAGGCATGCAGACTGCTTTTACAAACATTTGTGAAAGAATGGGTCGCTCTCAGGAGCTCAGTGAACTGTGATAGGATGCCACCTGTGCAGCAAATCCACTGTCAGCTGTATTATAAGAAAGAGAGTCTGGTGAGTCTGGTGTGGATGAACTTGACTGGCCTGCACAGAGTCCTGACCTCAACCCGATAGAACACCTTTGGGATGAATTAGAGTGGCGACTGAGAGCCAGGCCTTCTTGTCCAACATCAGTGTGTGACCTCACAAATGTGCTTCTGGAAGAATGGTCAAAAATTCCCATAAATACACTCCTAAACCTTGTGGACAGCCTTTCCAGAAGACTTGAAGCTATTAGAGCTGCAAAGTGTGGACCGATGTCATATTGAACCCTGTGGATTAGGAATGGGATGTCACTTATGTTCATATGTGAGTCAAGGCAGGTGAGCGAATACTTTTGGCAATACAGTGTATTTCAATGTTATAAATTCAAAGGCTGTTAATTTCTCAGTCTGGTGAGACTTATTTGCTTCCATAGTTTCCTTAATGAAATCTATTAATGCTGCACAATAGAGCCAACAAAAGCAATCAATTTTTTACTTGAAATCGAAGAGTGAAAGAGGTTTGATCACAATGTACTTCCATCTGTTCAAAGGGAAGGTTTAACCAATATAATGGTGGATATTTTGTTGAAACAAAATGCATACAATTTTATTTTAAAAAAAAACAAAACTTATTTTCATTATTTCAGTTTTTTAACCTGTGATGTACTGGACACATTGCTCCGATCATTCATCAACATTCTCATCATTCTATATAGTGATTTGGTGAAAAGATTGCTGTTACTTTTGCTGTAAATAATTACTGCATTTATTTTACAGTTAAATTATCCCAATATTATTATTGTTGTTGCAGACTGGCACTTAAGAATGATCATTTATATAAAGCACACAAGAAAATAAAGCAATCTTTAAGTCTGTTCTTAATTTGCTTTTTTTTCTTAAAAAAAAAAAAAAAAAGTATTAAAGAAACCGAAATTGACGTTTAAGTACTACATTGATAAGCAGAGTCAATATGACTAGTAGTAGTGTTAAGATCTGGACAACAGCCATCTCTAAATCTGGCTAGAAATAGACGTTTTATCCAATTATGGTTTAGTCTGGTCATTTTTAATGATATAGTCCAAAATAAGTAATTTGCTTTACATGTAACAGGCTTTTCTCTCCTGGTTTTTAAAAGCATTGAATCCAGCATTATTTATGTCCATGTTTACTACCAGTCTTCTTCTTCCCTGTCTGTACTTGTGCTTACCTGGCATCTTACCATCACGTTTAAACTTTAGCAAGAAGGTGCACCACAATATATCTATACTCAGAATTTAATTAGTGTTTCATTACATTGTCACAGAGCAAACAAATCTCAAGCTAGTTTGTGTAAAGTTGTTTACTCAAAATTGTGTTACTTTCTCTGCTGTGTGTGAGGTAATTAACACAGAGAAAACCTTGAGGTCGTATTATTCAGTCACAATCTGTGATGCTGCAACCATCAACTTTTTTTTATTATCAATATGAATGAAAGTTATTTGTATTTACTGATGAATTGGTCAGGATATAAAATGTCACAAAATGGTGAACAAGATGCTTAGATAATAGGAAATTTGGAAACTAGCAAACATACACATCTGACAAGCTGATACCAGCCAAATTTTAGAATTGTTGGTTAAACAATGGCAGTGCTTATAAAAAATACTACCACATACTTTTCACAAAAAGCTAACAGATTCGTCATCTGATAAGTTTAGCTTTGAAGTACTGGTTTGTTTCTGAGTGTCAGAGTAAAAATTTAACTGCCATGTACAATCAAGGTCTGAGGCTCTTCAGGTTAATCTGGCCACACGTGTGGGACTGCAGTCATCACCAACAGCACACTCAAAACAAGCTAATTAACACTTTGATGCACAACATGGGTCAAAATTGACCCAAATCCAATGGAAAATGGGTATCTCCTGACTCCCGCTACACATCAAAGGGTTAAGCAAGAAAAGACTATTTATACTCTATAAATATATTTCATTTTGTCATTTGTGTGGTATCAGCATTTAGCAATACATATCTAGCTAGATTACATACATAGGATAGAAGTCAGAGTGGACTTCTCTGCTACATTCCCTGCCTTTTTGTTCATGGAAATAAAGGGCATTTTACTTAATTGCCATTCACATATAGAGAAACTAAATAAACAGTGAAACAATACAGTAACACAAAAACCCTGTTACCAAATTTTTTTTTAAAAGCTGAGACTGTATGTAGGAGAACTTAAAAAACTAGTCTTTATTTGAAATGATTTTCCTGCTCATCTGCAGCAGATTGCGGTCACAGGCTAAGAACCAGCACAGGGAACAGAAATCTTTACTTCTGCAAGTGTTTCACCTGTGAAGAGTACTAACACAGCCACACAGTAATTGACACATTGGTACATAATTATTTAAAACCAAACTAACACATCACAATAAACACAGAGAGTAGTATTCACATGTTTTCCTAAGTACACCCAGAGCCCTGCCAGCTAGTGTTTCTTTGTCTTGTCCCTTTTCTTCTTCTCCTGATATTCAAGGATCTTTTGGTGAAATACTCCTGTGGGACAAAAGAAAAACAGTAACTCAACTGATAAAATATAGAATGATTAGGAATATCACTAGACAATTTAAATTGCTAAAACTTACCAAACTGGAGAGTTAGCAATTAGATCAGTGTATTCCAATAAATCATGAATCTACATGAAATGGAACTACATTCCATCTGTATTGTTGAATGCTAACAAAAGAGTAGAAACCTCAAGTGGCTTTGGTGCATCAGTGTTTTGTCCACCATGTCTAATGAGAACAAGGGAATGAAACAAGTGATGTTATAATTATGATTTAGTACTATCAACTACACTAATGGAGAGATATTTGTTAGAAATATGACTCGTCATCGTAACTTATAATTAGGAGAAAATGAAAATAAAACCTGACATCCACGATGTCATTATATACATTAGAAACGTGGTGTTTGTTGCACACATCCTTATCACTCCTGGCTGATTGAAAAATCATTGGCCAAGAAAATTAATAGAAGTAATTGTGTGGGATACTGTGTGTTGGCTCCAGCCTCTACAGACTATAGAAGAACTGTATGAACTCATCAGGCTTTCTAGCAGATAAACAATGTAATGCAGATGTTTTTAAATGACCTCAAACATACCAAGTCTTTACTGCAACATTACTTATCTGTCACTACTGGCTTATTAAAGATATATTGTTATTAGTGTAGGCTGGCTTCAGAAAGACCTGAGGGTGGCACTTCCAAGACACTTCTCGGACACCTTTTCTTTTTACTTTAAGAATAAAAAGCACAGCCCTCACAAAGTATGCGTTGTTTTATGCAGTATGCATACGACTGGGACCTACTACATCTTCACAATAGCGCACCTTAAAATTTGACCCGTGCAGTCTGTAGAGGGAAATGAGCTGCTGTGTGTCCATGCACTGTCAGCTTCTCAGAATTGTTTATACTCATGCATGACAGCACAAGATATGTGATGTAAGTGCATCAGAAAATTGACTAGAAATGAATGCTGGCTTGCATACTTCAAAATCCAACCAGATGTAGTAGGACATTTCAGTATTTTGGGACTATTTCTTAATAGCATGTGCAATATCAGTCTCAGTATTTTGTGCAATACTTTGCTTTCCTGAACATGTCATTATCATGTGCAATAGTATTTTACTACTTCAGTATCACTGCCAGTATTATTTCTTACTTTTCTATTCTTTTTGTGTATTAGCTTATGTATTTGTATTTTTTAGTAACATATCATGCTTGTATCTGATTGGTATTCTATTAGCCACTGAATGTATTCTTATTGTGATTGTAATTTTTCTGAGTAATATTTGGCACAAGGATTTCAGGAATTCAGGATTAATGAAGTTCTATCTTATGTTATTCAATGAAGAGGTCTCTTAGTACCACTATGACTAACATTGATAGAGTGGTTCATTTCCGCCGCATCAAATTTTCTAGAGCTGCAGTTGAGAATTTCTAGAACCGGATCTTTAGACCAGTTCTTGGGATCTCAATCTGACCTGGTGATGGGAAGAATTATTGTATTTCACAGTTCTACTCAGTGTCTCTTCTCAGTAGAGATCAAGGTTGTTCATTTTGCCAAGCTGATGACAGGCTGCTACAACATGCCATCAAAAAGTTCTGAGACTGTTCCTGTTGTGCATACAAGGAGTGTGGCAAGGTTGTTCACATGCAACAAAACATTTAATGTCAATGAGGCAGGGTTCTGCCTGACATGGATCAATCAGCAGCAGGACCTGTGTTACACACATTTTTGTGACCACTGGCAAGAGGCACCAGGTCAGGGACCAAGAGCATGCGTGTTGTTTTGTTTGACATTTATGGGATTGTGTGCCGTGAATTTATCCCCCAACATTAGACTGTCAGTGCTGCCATGTCAAGTTCCACTGGGCCCCTTTTCGATAAAGCTGGCTCCAGTTCTAGTTTGGAGCCAGTGCCTGATGTAGCACCGGTTCTTATAAGGTTCTGTGACACAATGGCAAGTGGGTACTCCAGTGTGTGTGTGTGTATGTGTGTGTGTGTTTGTGTGTGTGTGGTGCATACCTTGCTGTGATCCAGGCTGCTGCTCCACCTCCTGGATAAACAGGTCAAACATTTGCGTCTTGATGAACTTCTTGACGAAGTGTCGAGTGGTCTTGGACTCGATGGCCTTGTAGAAACTTCTCTCTTCAAACACGCCCCGTTCTCCAGTACCACTGTATTTCACAAACGAGGCGTAATGGCCGACTGTTTTCACAAAGAAATGCAGAAAGGCTTCTGACACCACCCTGTTCAGCTCCTCCCCCACTGAAACGATGAACAGAAAGCAAATGTGATGACTGAACTCACTATTAATATTACAAACTGATACACTTGTGTTTCATTTTGGTTCACTCACTTGATGCTTTTTCTCTGTTCGTAAGTGCTTCCAGTATTTCATTTTGGAGCTTTGGGGGCAAAATAGAGCTTTCATCCCCGATCTGGAATGAAACAGGTTACAATTGTACAATATTTTTTTTTCACTTATGGATTATTTCTTTACTTGTCAACATTATAAGTGATAACCAAAAGATTTAAACATTTTTGCTGTTACAGCACTTACTGAAACAATGAACGTCTCCTTTTTATCCTCAGACAAATCTACCAACAGCAGCTGTGTTAGACAAAGAAAAGGGCAGAGTAAGGACATCACTCCAATAATAACTCACTAGTAATGTCATTTAAATACAGAAACCCTGCTCCAACACAGGTCAAAGCTTTGAATGCTTTTGTTGTCTTCTTCATAACTCACATCATTCTGGTCAGTAACCTGGTCCAGTAAGTGCTTCTGGACACCCAGCAAGTAGGGGGTGGGTGCCATCACGACGTCAATCAGGATTTTTGGAACAATGGAGATGAAGGTGTGTTGCCAGGTGAAAGGGTAAAGTAGGGCTGCTACTGCATGAATGACTTGGGATAATGTGCTGTAGAGAGACAAAAGCTGATGTCAGGGCTGATTTTAAACAAACAAAAAGAGAAGCAGTCTTGACTGCAATATCTAAGTGACGCCAATTCCTAAGTATGTTAGCCTTCTTTTGGTCAGCACCAGACAATGGAAAGCTTTTTTACTTCCACTGGACTTGGTTCTTATTAGTTATTTTTACTGCCTCTGGACCAAACAGGGCATTTATAAATACAATGGGTAATACTGTAACAGGAATAGAAGAGGAGAACTGATTCGCAATTATATTAATTTATTGCCTTTAGCCTTGATTGATGTCTTCCACAGCAAGATTTCACCCGGCCAAGTCCTCAGTTTCAAAATCTGGTGTGTATCCACAGGATCTGGCAATTTCTTGCTTTCCATTCATTGTCTATGTGAAAATTCCAGTGTCGTGTTCTCAATGTAAAATTTTGTCTGCCATGATTTTATTTTAACCAAAAATATTGACTTTTTAAATTTTGAGTGCTGCCTTATGGTACGTGTCCACAGGGGTGTTTTTCCCACGCACAGGGACATTTCACATAGACAACTAGAAAAAGCACCCAGAGAGCGCAGTTCTCCGCCAAGGCTGTTCAGTTGACGTATCATTTCCGATGGATGAAATCTTTAATAAAAAATGACCTTGCGCTGAGCACAAGCATGTGTTATGCATGTGCATGTTATGTATGAATACCAAATTGCGTGTAAATTACTCTTATAAAAGTCTGTTGATCAGTTCATCACTTTTGGCAAATCTTTGTTTTGCTACCATTAAAATAACCGTTCCTTCCATGCTTTTATTTTGAAGACATATTTTTAAATGTTGCGGGCTTTTATTTTGTCACCATTCCAGCAGCACAGGAAGTGATTCTCTAAGAAGCGGTTTCTTGACATGGCGAAGACGCTGCCGAAAAGTCAGAAAATTCACATAAAGATGAAAGACAACGGTTCCAGCTGTTGCTGTCTAGCAAAGGATGTGTCTAAACTTAGGAGCACTTAGCTGCAATGGGGACAAGCTCTTATTGTGAAGGAATGAGTGAAGGACAGAAAGGTGAATTTGTGTTCAAAATAAGGCTGACGGCTGAACTTAACGTGTCTGGCTGGGGTTTGCTACATTGCGTGACCTAAATATGTAGCGGACGGCAGGAATTGATGGGACTCAGAAACAGACCACAGTTTAATCATTTGTTGATTTCCAACTGGATCACAGTCAATTTGTAGTAGGATCGCAATCATGTGATCGTCAGTGGGTAACTGACACATTGTTCACATCGTGGTTACAGTGACACCGTGCCAGCTGCTATATCTCCTAATGGGAAATCTTTAACAAAGCGGTAGATCCAGACTATAAGCCGCATCACTGCCAAAATCTAATCACTTGGTCCTTGTGTCATTTCTGACCTTCTCTTAAAATTTCATCCAAATCTGTTGCTCCGTTTTTCAGTAATGTTTCACACAGAGAGACAGATTCACTGATTCACGGATTCACAGACAAACGTACGCTGATCGTCACATAACTCCGCCCGTTCCTTAGCGGAGTAATGAATGGGAAGCGAGAAACTGACGGATCCTGTCGACACACCATTTGAACCTAGATACTTGGGCCCTACGACCAGGTGTTTGTTGTCCTAACTTCCTGGAGACGTCCTCTGTTATTTTATTGTTTGGCTTTTTCTTTACTCATGTATTAGTTTTAACTATTTTATCTTTCAGTTCCTGCACAAAAACAGGGAATGTGTGTTATAGCCACTAGTGAACATGTGAATGGTCATTGCCACTTTTCACACAGAGCATCACAAACGCTAAGGTCATCTCAGCAGCCTCTGGACAGAGGTTTTACCTGTCTACAATGGACACAAACTGATATCTTCTATTCAACCCCCTGTTGGTCCCTAAACAAACTAAATGTGACTTGGCCTGTAACCAACTGTATGCTCCACTTCTAAACTGCATACATCAACTGCATATTTGATCTGTGCTCAGTGCAGTAAGAAAGAGACACAGCAGCATCAGATAAACATCCAAAGTCAACTGTTCAGTAAATAACATAAAACCTGCTACATCTCACATACTGCAGTACTTTTCGTGTATGAGGTTGGCATGAATGTACAGTATCTCACAAAAGTGAGTCCACCCCTTGCATTTCTCCAAATATTTAATGATATCTATTCATGGGACAACACTGACGAAATGAAACTTTCATACAATGTAAAGTAGTCACCGTACAGCTTGGATAACAGTGTACATTTTATCTTCCCATCAAAATAACTAAAACACAGCCATTAATGTCTAAACTGCTGGCAACAAAAGTGAGTACACCCTGAACTGAAAATGTCCAAATTGGGCCCAAGTGCACATTTTCCATCCCCAGTTTCATGTGACTTGTTAGCGTTAAAAGGTCTCAGGTGTGAAAGGTGAGCAGGTGTGTTTAATTTGGTAATATCACTCTCACACATCTCACATTGGTCACTGGAAGTTCAACATGGCACCTCATGGCAAAGAACTCTCTGAGGATCTGAGAAAAAGGATTGTTGCTCTACATAACGATGGCTTAGGCTATAAGAAGATTGCCATCACCCTGAAATTGAGCTGCAGCACGGTGGCCAAGAGCATCCAGCGGTTTAAGAGGACCGGTTCCACTCAGAACAGGCCTCGCCATGGTCGACCAAAGAAGTTGAGTGCACGTGCTCGGCGTCGAATCCACAGGCTGTCTTTGGGAAATAGGCGTAGGAGTGCTGCCAGCATTGCTGCAGAGGTTGGAGGGGTGGGGGGTCAGCCTGTCAGTGCTCAGACCATACGCCACACACTGCATCAAATTGGCCTCTATGGCTGTCGTCCCAGAAGAAAGCCTCTTCTAAAGATGATGCACAAGGAAGCCCGCAAACAGTTTGCTGAAGACAAGCAGACTAAGGATATGGATTACTGGAACCATGTCCTGTGGTCTGATGAGACCAAGATAAACTTATTTGGTTCAGATGGTGTCAAGCGTGTGTGGCGGCAGCCAGGTGAGGAGTACAAAGACAAGTGTGTCTTGCCTACAGTCAAGCATGGTGGTGGGAGTGTCATGGTCTGGGGCTGTATGAGTGCTGCCGGCACTGGAAAATTACAGTTTATTGAGGGAAGCATGAATGCCAAAATGTACTGTGACATACTGAAGCAGAGCATGATCCCCTCCCTTAAGAAGCTGGGCCGCAGGGCATTGTTCCAACATGATAATGACCCCAAACACACCTCCAAGATGACCACTGCCTTGCTAGAGAAGCTGAGAGTAAAGGTGATGGACTGGCCAACCATGTCTCCAGACCTAAACCCAATTGAGCATCTGTGGGGCATCCTTAAACGGAAGGTGGAGGAGCGTAAGGTCTCTAACATCCACCAGCTCCGTGATGTCATCATGGAGGAGTGGGAGATGATTCCAGTGGCAACCTGTGAAGCTCTGGTGAACTCCATGCCCAGGAGGGTGAAGGCAGTGCTGGAAAATAATGGTGGCCACACAAAATATTGACACTTGGGCCCAATTTGGACATTTTCAGTTAGGGGTGTACTCACTTTTGTTGCCAGCAGTTTAGACATTAATGGCTGTCTTTTAGTTATTTTGATGGGAAGATAAAATGTACACTGTTATCCAAGCTGTGCGGTGACTACTTTACATTGTATGAAAGTTTCATTTCGTCAGTGTTGTCCCATGAATAGATATCATTAAATATTTGGAGAAATGCAAGGGGTGGACTCACTTTTGTGAGATACTGTATGTCTCCTTGTCATTTCTATGTGTGTGAGTTAAAAGGTGAGTGATATACCCCAGTTCATCTGCGATGAAAATGATCCGTCTCTCCAGGACAGCAGCAGCAAACACCAACAACACCTCGTTGTCTGTCAAGCAGTTGAAGAGTGTAGCAAAGTTGACATGTTCCAACCAGGAATCCAGCGGCCGCGTCAGACTGATGATCTAGTAGAAAGTCACCACTGTCACAAATATGCCAACAGCAGCTCCAGCTTGACATCACTCAATTGACATTAAACTGACTATTACCTCTTACACTTAACTGGTGCCCAATCACACACCGCAGCATCTACAAAACCATTCTCCTAGCCTTCAAGGCCCTCCATAACCTTGCCCCCCGTACCTCACTGAACTCCTCCACATCAACACACCCAGCTGGACTCTCAGATCATCTTCCTCACTCAACCTCACCATCCCTCCTGCCTGTATGAGCACTATGGGCTCCAGATCCTTCAGCCGCTCTGCCCCCACCTCTGGAACTCCCTCCCACCTGACATCCAAAACATCGAAATGCTGGACATTTTCAAATCCTGTCTCAAAATCCACCTGTTCAAACTAGCATACTCTCTTTGACTTCCTTCCTCTTTCTTCTTCTGTTGTTTTAAAAACTGCTAAATTTCCTTCTTTTACATTTTTTTTTACATCTTTAATATTGTTTATTTGAATGTGTTTTAACTCTGTTTACTTTGTACGGTGTCCTTGGGTGCTCTGAAAGGCGCCTATAAATAAAATGTATTATTATTATTAGATTAGATGAGATGCAAGTTAATTTTTGTGCTTTTATGATGACACGTGTAGAAAAGCTCAATGCAGCCATCATGAACAGGAGTCTTTATAAAGCCAGAGAACCTTGTCTTTGTCCTCACTTTAACTTGAGGGCTGGTCACAGTAACTAGCACAAGCAACGGCTAGCATCAGTACATACCTACGATGACAGTGAGCAGGTGAAACGCTGGTACGCAGCCTGCTAGGAAATGTGTTATGTGTCTGCTCTGAGGTAAGTGTTGGATAATGCAGAACAGGTTGAGACACAACTCTAAACAAACGTAGCCACCTGGAATCCTCCAGTCACTAAGTTACATCGTGCCCCACGAATCAGTATGTAAATCTATATTTATTCATTCAGGCTGTTAACTATATTGTATTTCACAAGTAAGGCGTAAGTAGTAACACAACTGCTTCTGCACACATGTTTACCAGTTCTGAAGAGCACAGTTACACTCCCCTCCTAAAGTATTGAAACAGTGAGGCCAATTCCTTTATTTTTGCTGTAGACTGAAAACAGTTGGGTTTGACATCAAACGATGAATATGAGACAAGAGATCAACATTTCGGCTTTTATTTCCAGGTATTTACATCTGGATCTGATACACATCTTAGAAGATAGCATTATTTGTAACAGAATGCCAAAAGTATTGGAACAGACAGATGTAAAATAGATTAAAGTGAATAAGACTTAATATGTATTTGCAAATCCTTTGCTTGCAATAACTGCATCAAGCCATTGACCCACTGACATCACCAAACATTTGTATTCATCTTTTGTGATGCTTTTCCAGGCTTTCACCGCAGCCTTTTTCAGTTGTTTGTTTTGGGGGTTACTCCCTTCAGTCTCCTCTTTAGCAGGTAAAATGCAGCTCTATAGGGTTTAAGTCTGGAGATTGCCAGTCTAAACCCTTCCACTTCTTGCTCCTGATGAACTCCTTTGTTGTTTTGGCAGTGTGCTTTGGGTCATTATCTTGCTGCATCTCCCAATCGGTTTGGTTGCATCTTTCTTTAAATTGGCAGACAAAATATTTCTGCAGACTTCTGAGTTCATTTTGCTGCTGTCATCATGTGTTACATCTTCAAATAAGATTAATCAGCTTGTCCCAGAAGAACCATGCAAGCCTAAGCAGCTGACATTACCTCCACTGTGTTTCACAGATGAGCTTGTATGTTTGGGGTCATGAGTAGATCCTTTCTTTCTCCAAACTTTAGCCTTTCCATCACTTTGGTAAAGGTTCATCTTTGTCTCATCAGTCAATAAAACTAACGGTCACTAACGGTTGTTTTAGGGTCTCTCTTTACAGCGCTCAATTTTTCTGTCGTCAACTGCTGCTGTCTTCCTTGGTCTACCCGTTCGACATCTGTTACTTAGTATACCAGTGCAGCCTTTCTTCTTCAGGACATTCCAAATGGTTGTACTGCCTATGGCCAATGTTTGTGCAGTGGCTCTGATTGATTTTCCATCTTCTCTCACCTTCACAGTTGCTTGTTTTTCACCCATAGACAGCTTTCGGGTTTTCATGTTGTTACATCTCTAACTATAGATGCAGTCTGCACAGGCAAAACCCAAATCTGAAATTGAACGTAGACACTTAAGGCTATTTATTATTTGAATAATCAATGTAATAGGACACCACGGCAACAAAACACACCTGTCAGTCACATGTGCTCACATGAAAAACTGGCAGGTTCAAACAAAAGGTGTTATAAGTTGTGTATCAGATTCAGATGTACACTACCAGTCAAAAGTTTGGACACACCTTCTCTTTAATGGATTTTCTTTATTTTCATGACTATTTACATTGTATATTCTCACTGAAGACATCAAAACTATAAATGAACACATATGGGATTATTTAGTAAACAAAAAAGTGTGCATTATGTCAAAACATCTTATATTTTATATTCTTCAAAGTAGCCACCCTTTGCTTTGATTACTGCTTTGCATACTCTTGGCATTCTCTCCATGAGCTTCATGAGGTAGTCACCTGAAATGGTTTTCCAATAGTCTTGAAGGAGTTCCCAGAGATGCTGAGCACTTGTTGGCTCTTTTGCCTTCACTCTGCTGTCCATCGCATCCCAAACCATCTCAATTAGATGTAGGTCAGGTGACTGTGGAGGCCAGGTCATCTGATGCAGCACTCCATCACTCTCCATCTTGGTCAAATAGCCCTTACACAGCCTGGAGGTGTGTTTGGGGTCATTGTCCTGATGAAAAATAAATGATGGTCCAACTAAACACAAACCGGATAGGATAGCTTGTCTCTGCAGGATGCTGTGGTAGCCATGCTGGTTCAGTGTGCCTTCAATTTTGAATATATATCCCCAACAGTGTCACCTGCAAAGTACCCCCACACCATGACACCTCCTCCTCCATGCTTCACAGTGGGAACCATGCATGTAGAGAACATCCATTCACCTTTTCTGTGCCACACAAAGACACGACAGTGGAAACAAAGATCTCAAATTTGGACTCATCAGACCAAAGCACAGATTTCCACTGGTCTAATGTCCATGTCTTGTGTTTCTTGGCCCAAAAAATCTCTTCTGCTTGTTGCTTTTCCTTAGTAGTGGTTTCTCAGGAGTTATTTGAACGTGAGGCCTGATTTGCAGAGTCTCCTCTGAACTGATGTAGAGATGTGTCTGCTACTTGAACTCTGTGTGACATTTATAAGGGCTCTAATATGAGGTGCTGTTGACTTGCAATTTGTGAGGCTGGTGGCTCAGATGAACTTATCCTCAGCAGCAGAGGTGACTCTTGGTCTTCCTTTCCTGGGGCGGTCCTCATGTGAGCCACTTTCGTCGTAGGGCTTGATGGTTTCTGTGACTGCACTTGGGGATACATTCAAAGTTTTTGCAATTTTATGGACTGACTGAGCTTCAGTTCTTAAAGTAATGATGGATTGTTGTTTCTCTTTACCTAGCTGATTGGTTCTTGCCATAATATGGATTCTAACAGTTATCAAATAGGGCTGTCATTTATGTACCACCTGACTTCTGCACAACACAACTGATGGTCCCAACCCCATAAAAAAGGCAAGAAATTCCATAAATTAACCTTGACAAGGCACAACTGTGAAGTGAAAACCATTTTAGCTGACTACTTCATGAAGCTCACTGAGAGAATGCCAAGAATGTGCAAAGCAGTAATCAAAGCAAAGGGTGGCTATTCTAAAATATAAAACATGTTTTGACACATTTCACACTTTTTTGTTTCCTAAATAATTCCATACGTTCATTCATTGTTTTTATGCCTTTAGCAAGAATCTACAATGTAAACAGTCATGAAAATAAAGAAAAAACCATTAACTGAGAAGGTGTGTCCAAACCTTTGACTGGTAGTGTAAATAAAAGCTAAAATGTTGATCTCTTGTCTCATTTTCATCGTTTAATGTCAAACTCAAATGTTTTCAGTCTACAGCAAAAATAAAGGAATTGGCCTCACTGTTCCAATACTTTTGGAGGGGAGTGTATTTGGGATTTAACTATAGGGCTGTCCTGACCATAGTTCTATCAGTTTGTGCACTTAATTTTTTACTCTTGTCAATTGTTTCACATTTCCAAATTATCACTTGGCTGGAATTGCTGCAAAGTGATAGATTTGGGAAATTCCCCAGGTTATTTTAGAAGGAGAGCCCACCTGCACCCATCATTTTGGGCATTCTGATATCCCTGACATTATACATTACACAGTACCCAGTCTGGAATGCAGGCAGACGAGCTCAGTGTACCAGACTGCGACCAAAATGGTCGCATTTGCAACCTTTTTTGAGAGTGTGCAAGTTCAAGTGGTAGCATTGTGCCAGTGCATGATGATTATTAAGCTGCATTTGTGTCGCTGTAACTGGTATAGACGATTACTGTGTTAACTACAGTGGTGCAAACTAGTACCTTTATAACTTCAATGTACTGTGGTATTTACACTTAGAAATGCAGTCTTCGTGAAATGCAGAGTGCAGACATGTGCTGCTCATAGAAAAGAGTGCATGTAGAAAAAAAGAGACCTATAAAGGGATATATGCTGTTTTAGCACCACCTTAAGTCATTGGCGACATGCATTTACAGGCAGATTAATTCATATATTAAAATCATATTACTGGCAGCCACTTCAGGGCATCATATTATGGATAATTCCATTTTTTTCAATTTATCAATCTTGTGTATTTCCAGGTAAGGCGTCTATTGTGTCTCACTGACAATCATTCATGATTTTTAGTTTAGAGGTTAGAACCCTACAACATCCAAAAACATTTCAGAATTAACATGACTATCTAGAGTAGGTAAGGGGAAACAGTTAACACTTCTGTCAATTCAATTTAAAGGCTCAATATCATCTAATGGCGTTGTTGAGGGGACTGTTTATATGTCCTTTAAAATGGTTTAAGACCTGCAAGTACTCAAGCAGACAAGAGAAATGACAGATTTTTATTATGTCTGTACTATTAAGCTACAAGTGATATGTCATGAACAGGAGAAGGGGTGTTCCTCTGACCTCAGTGCCCGACTCAGGAATAAAGCTCTTAATCTCCACTGTGTTTCCCGGAGCTGGGAATGGAGCCTCTCTCAGCTTCTGCATGAATGGGTAGATCATGGCCATGGAGATCTGCCGGCGCTTCTCCACCTCGTCAAATATCTGGACAGACAGGACAACGCATATTCATAATATGGCTGCATTACCATTGCCAGGGCTGAGGAATACATCTATTTGCACACAACTAGTTCCAGCAGGAGCTGCACAGTGGCTCGGTGGTTAGCACTGTAGTCTTGCAGCTAGAAGAGTCCCAGTTTGAGTCCCGGCCTGGGCCTGGGATCTTTCTGCAAGGAGTTTGCATGTTCTCTCTGTGTATGTGTGGGTTTTCTCCGGGTACTCCGAATACCTCCCACAGTCCAAAAACATGCTGAAGTTACCTGGTAACTCTAAATAGCCCATAGGCGTGAATGTGAGTGTGCTTGTTTGTCTCTAGCCCTGTGATAGACTGGTGACCTCTTCAGGTGTCCCCTGCCTTCGCCCTAAGTCAGCCCCCCCACAACCCTAATGAGTCGATTAAGCAGTGTATAGATAATGGATGGATGGATGGATGGCTCCAGGAGTATGGCAAAACATTTCTGTCATACTAATCCCTCTGTCACGCAATTCAAAAAACTGAAGACAAACAAAGCTTAAGCCATCAGCCATGAGTGTAACATAACTCTTTTCCTGCACTGACAGAATGTGAATCTACCTAGTTAATAGCTTTTTCTATTTTCTAACATCTGTCAGAAAAGGGAAATGTCTCCTAATCTTAAAATAAAAACCTTGTTAAAGTCTTCAAGTCATTCTGGATAAGTTGGCAGGATAAAACTTTCCAGACTTTCAAATGCCAAAACTGAGGCCAAATTTTAATAAGGTATTATTGTTAAAACTGGTGATAGGTGATGGTTCAGGTGCGTTGGTATCGCCTTGGTGTGTCGGTAAGAACACCTCTGGAGTCGAACTGCAGTTTGGATGCTTTAATAATGAACATTGGCAGCACCGTACAATACAGGAGCATTGGGGCCTCACAACGGTATCTAAACGTGTTTGTGTGTGTGGTTCTGACTCCGCCGCTTTGTCTCCTCCGCTGCACAGTCTATGCACTGCACACACTCATACATGCCTCCGCTCCGCTGCTGTGCATCACGTGCACACGTGATGCGCACGGGATCCAGCCCGTAACACGCATGCACAGGGCGATGCGTAGTTCTTATTGGTCTTTCCAACAATTATTAACAGCGGTGTATATGAGTATCCGTTGGAATTACGAAATGGTATGACTCTAGTTAGTTAGTTAACATGAAGCAAAGATGTAGAATTAAGCAGCATGCCAATTGTAGATTTGCTGTACAGTTATTCAAAGTGTGGCTTCTTCACAGCAGGACCAAAGCTAGGATTTTATTTATCAGTTAACTGATTAATTATACTGTGTGTAAATTTAGTTTCATAATATCATGAGCTGCCTAAAGTCCTATTTCACACTGCCAGGATTTATTAACTTTTTTAGTAGCAACACTGAAATCTAACAAATGCAACAATACTAATACTACCTCTCTACCTCTTCTGCACCTCTCAACCCGCCCGGCCAGCAGGCAGATGGGTCCCCCCACGTTAGAGCTGGGTTCTGCTCGAGGATTTTTTCCCTGTTAAAAGGGTGTTTTCCTTGCCACTGTCGCTTTTTGGCTTGCTCTGGGGGTCAGGCATATGGGTTCTGTAAAGCGTCTCGAGACAATTTGACTGTAATTGACGCTATATAAATAAAATTGAATTGAATTGAATTACTAGAACCTGCCTAATATTAACTCATGAACAACCTATACCAGGTCTTAAGACCAGGGGTCTTGTCACTAGTCCACTGGAATAGTATGCCTTTCCTAGCATCAAAAGAAAGGTTATATAACCTGCCAGCTGCAGTAGTTGTATTCCTATTTGGAAGGCCCAAAATCAGAGACATCGGATCCATGTCTAAATTTCTGTCAAATATCTTTTGCATTTCACAGAGTATATCAGATCAATATTACTGATCTTTAATCTAATTTGTAGCATGACCACAGGCAGTGGGTTATGGTACCTATTTCAGTTTTACATTTGAGACACAAAGGAGAAAGCGAAGAGTCAAAGAAATGTCTGCGATTTGGGAATATATGTATTCTATGTACAATTTTAAATTAGACTGCCTTAGTTCGAGTACAGATAGATACTTTATTGGCATAATTCCAAATATCCTCCCATGTCTCCCCATCCACAGTCACTGACAATTCTTTCTTCCATACACTCTTAATCCTATGTGTATTAGCAGGTGACATGTTGCGCATTACGTTATAGAACAAGCTGAGAGACCCCATCCCTGATTGTTGAAACAGCCTTTCTTTCAATAACAGAGACTCTGGGGTGGTCTATAAGGGTTGTGCTCTTTGTAATACAATGCCTTACTTGTAAGAATTAAAAAAGAATCTATTTTTAGGAGCTGATACTTCATTAGTTGTTCAAATTAAATTAGATTATTATTTGAAAATAAATCTGCCAGTTTAGTTACGCCTTTATTAATCCACTGCTGTAAGCTGGGACAACACTGGCAAGAATTCCATATTGTTAAGTAGTGGTGTAAACCCAGAAGTTAACTTGAGTCTTCCTTCCTGACGGTGGCTTGATCACCATGCTTTCAGTGCATTTATTGTTAGCCTATTATCGCAGCTCTCCCTAATGCTCTTGAAATCTACAAAAAATTATTATAACATAGTGACCATTTTTATCCTTAATACAATCAACCACCTTCAAGAGCAGAGTCTTTTTTATTAGTATAGTGACGTCCCTACTTCTGGTAGTGAATGATGAGAAAAAAATCTGTCCAAAAACTCCCTGCTGTAGCTTCAAATGTTCTGCATCATTAAGGTGCGTTTCTTGAACGACTGCAATATCTATATTTTCATTTTTCAAGGAGGTAAGAACTTTCCTACGTTTTATAGGATTAGGAATCCCCCGTATATTCCACGTACAAAGTTGAAGCTTTTTCACCATTAATGTAGACTATTAATCTAATGGAGACATATGTCTGTACCTATCCTGAGACACTCCTTCAAAAAAAGAAAAGATATATCAACTGAGCTGTGTGAACACATAAAAACCAGAACAACATAAAAAGAAAACAAAATAAAAGAAAAACCTTGCAATGTTGGGATTTGTTCTGGTCCCGATGATTTAACCGAGTGAGTCCACAAATGTTGCAACT
Source organism: Amphiprion ocellaris (assembly GCF_022539595.1). Lineage (NCBI taxonomy): Eukaryota > Metazoa > Chordata > Actinopteri > Pomacentridae > Amphiprion > Amphiprion ocellaris. The sequence continues at coordinate 8,354,765 of NC_072773.1, read as the reverse complement.
CCCTCCGGCATGTCGAACCTCTTCTCTGTGCTGTTAACAGTCATTTTCAGTGTAAATCCAGTGCTCATCTTTTTCAACCGGTCTTTCACGCAGTCACAGTCTTTGCGTTTCTTGACCACTGCCACTGAGTAATCATTGAAGAAAGAAGTCCTCGGTCCGGTGCGGGCAGGGTGGTCCAGCTCTGTACCCAGACGGCGGGCTGCATCCATAACACGCTGCTTGTCTGTGAAGTTGTGAAACTTCATAATGATCAGCCTGGGCCGCTGGTTTTGGCCTGGCTTCGGTGCCTGTGTGCAGTCTAATTTGATCTTGCCCGTTTTGGTGGTAAGCTTAAGGTAGCTAGGTAGCCACTCCTCCATAAAATTAACAGGACCTGTTTCTTCTGTGCCTTCGGGCAGTTCAACCAAAGGTATATTGCATCTCCGCTCATGATTGTCCTGATAATCAGTGTGCTCGGACATAAGACTCACTTGCTTCTCCAGGTGTGTCACTTTAGCCTTCAGAGACTCTGGTTGTGGTCTCCACGAGAGCAATGCAGTCCTCCACCTCGCTGAGTCGCACTCCCAGCGTTGTAGTATTTGCGTTGTTTGATCCCTTATAGCTCCAAGACAGTGTCAACTTTAGTATCATTAACCTTCGTGATGTTTTCGGTTTATCCATTGCTTGGAGAGTGTTCAAGTCAATGCTGCATTAGCCGTATTGGTAGATCTTTTCCTGGTTCTAGTCATGTCGTCACATAATTTCAAAAAGTAATTGTCAAAGCAACTGGTAGAACATTGCTCACTAAGTAGCACTGTGAGAATCATTACAAATCATGGCATCAGAACTACAGTGGCTTAAAGTGTCACATGTCAGATTGATACAGTGAGCAAAGAGCGGCTGTCTCAGGGTCAAATCATGATTAGACTGACGGTTCTTAACGAGGCTATGTAGAGAGCTCTAAAACACTTAGTGGAATCAGTTGTTTCCAAAGCAGGATCAGACAGGCCAAAAGTGAGCACACATCAGAAGATCAATGCATTGAGTTTTTTTCACTGAGTAACAGTAAAGCAGCTTAATCACAAGACATCCATCACTGAACTCACCTTCGAAAAGAGGCCAAAACAAGCCAGCGTGCTGATGATACAGTAGGCCTCAGGTGGTCGTGCTCCTTTCCCTCCAGGCTGAGGATTTGTTGAGTGAAAGGAAATATTTTAATTCACATAAAAAATATTTTCGAAATGATGACACTGAGGACGCTTTTAATCTACACACTAACCAGCAATCTCCTGCAGTAACCATTTCTTCTGCTACCATCAATCTCAGTCAGAACAAAAGAGAAGGTCTCACTGGAAACAGACAAAAAAAGCTGAGGATATATGATGCACACTGATGTACAATAAACAAAACCTGAAATACTGGTCAACAGTTTCTCAGTTAACGATCAGCTGATTGATGTTGAATGTTATACCTGCGGTATTCTGTCAAAGGAGCCCAGTTGATGCCCTCTGGGAAACAAAAGAGAGTGAGTGCCTTTAGCGTCTTTTCCTCTTCCTCCCTCTGAAATTTCGCCATCCCATCTCTCTGAAAATAAACACACACATATAGGTTGTATCTAATTTTACACTCATTATGATTAGCTTTCACACATGTACTGCAGCCCTGAACATATCACATGTCAAAATCATTAGATGGCCAACAGGAAGAGTTTATCATGTCAATGTCCTAGTATAAAGATGGGCTAATGTCCAATTTTGCCAATGTGTGAACACAGCAGGTCATCACTGTAAAAATTCACAAGTTGGCATATTGATGACATTTCTATCATAGGAATGGCACAAAACTATAAGATAAACATTCCTGGTTGAGGAAGAAGGGTAAATTATAAGAAGACATCTACTAAAATGTCTAACTTGAGAGATTCTGAGTTGTCCCTCTCAACCCAGCCGGCCAGTGAGCGGCAGATGGGTCCCCCCATTTGAGCTGGTTCTGCTCAAGGTTTCTTCCCGTTAAAAAGGAGTTTTTTCTTGCCACTGTCACCATAGAGCTTGCTCTGGGGGCTCAGGAATATGTGTTCTGTGAAGTGTCTTGAGACAATCTGAACTGTAAATGGCGCTATATAAATAGTATTGAATTGAACTGAATTAATGTCGGTATGTGCAAAAGTCAAAATTGTTGAACAATTTCAAGAAATTGCAAATTAATTGGTTGTTTGTAGCCAAAATTACCAACTGGCTATGTGTGAAAAGGGCTATTTTAACATCTCAATATTTCAGACTGAAATCAAGGTAGTGTAGTTATTTTGAGACCCAGTTCTGTGGGCCGATCATGAAGCTACCTTTTATATTGTGTGTCATTTACGACTTGCATCAGGTTATAAGTTGTGGCACAACCAGTCAAAATCTCCACAAAGGACCTTTTTAACAATCCTTTTACAATACTGAAGCAACAGATCCTCCTGCCAGCTTTAAATGTTCTAAAGCTTCCTCCTGTGTACACTAAGTCAACTTGAACCATTTCACATATACATATACATTCAATACATGTATAAATAATAAACACACATCATGATCACCAGACTCAATAACACTGTATGGACCAGTAGTAATGACAGATTCTGTTATCACTGCTGCACTACCAGCAATTATCCTCAGGTTTCCGTCATAAAAAAGGGTAGTGATTTTTGTTCATTTCCAATGGTGCAACACAGATTATTTTAAAGTTACATTTTTAATCCAAAAAACAGTAAACTTTTTCATTCAATGTACTTTGTTAAAGTTTTTTCTCAAACACTGTAGTTCCACTGTCCTGTGGGTACCCTGAGGGTAATATAAAACCAACAACAAACACCTCTTTGGCTTTCCAGAATGACACTGTAAAACTGTAACAAGCCTCATTCAGCGCACATCACTGAGTATATGTTTGAGTTTCATCATCAGACTGACCTTGGGAAACTGGTAAGTGATCTGAGGTTCATAGTTGTTGCCGTCCTTGGTTTTCTTGAGGCTGACCACTACCAGATATTCAAAGAAGTACTGACCGCTGACGTAGCGGTGTTGCCGGGATTTTTCATCTGCCACCAATGGGCCCAGCTGCTCTATGTGCTCAGGATCTTTGACTTCTACATAAAAATACACAAACACATTGAGCTTTAGCATGCAGTTATCACTGTAGCAGTACTTGGTCTTCAATCTGATATGGCCAATATCCCAGTAGCGCCACATATTTCAGCATCTCCCCTGCAGACCTTTGCCCCATACTCCCTGCTAAGGTTACTGGAGAGGTAACTAAAGACTGTCCCACAGTTCCAAAATCCCATTTGGAGGAAAGAAAATCTAAATCTAAGAATGGTAGATAGAACGGGAGGCAGAGGCCAGCGAAATTCAGATTAGTTGTTGTACAAATATCCTCAATTAGGGCATGCACTAATATTACTCCACTAGTGCACAACTCTTGTTTTTTGCTTAGACACTTTTTTGCCAGGAAGGAAACATAATGTAGCTCAATATTGTCATAGCTGTCACATGTGTCAACTTGCAGGGAAACCCAATCAGGTCATACCTCCAGCCCCTTTGCAACAGATTACTGCAATTGAACATCCATTTGACCATGTCATAATTGCCTGTATTGGTCCTCTGCCAAAGACAAAGAGTGGCAACCTATACTTGTTAACAATAATGTGTGCTGCATAAAATAACTGCCAGTTAAGTTGTTAAAGCTCTGACTAAGTTTTTTCCACGTTTGGGCTCCCATAAGTAATTCAAACGAATCAGGGCAATCATTTCCAATCCAGACTGTTCAAACAGGTAGTTAAAATTTTGAATGTGCAGCATCCAGAGTCATGGGGTGCATTAGAGTGCTGGCATCAAATGATAAAGTCTATGAAAAAGTCTTATCATGCATGTATCCCAATGTGTGTTATATGTTAAATGTATCAGTTCTGCAAGATATGCAAGGAAGCCTGACCTTTTGAAGGGCTACTGGCAGGTTCCCCTAACTGACTGTGCTACCAACATTTCTGCTTTTGTTACATCTGATCGATTCCTGCAATACACTGTTATGGCTTTTACCACATGTAATGCGCCCACCACATTTCAAAGACTAGTGAACCAGGTTTTGAGTTGACTTTCCAACTGCTGTGCTTATTTGGATGACTTTGTAATGTACACCAGCAATTGAGAGGGTCACATGCACACATTAAGACAGGTGTTCATTCGTCTACCTCGGGCGTCGCTCACCCTGAATTTAGTTAAGTCCGAACTTGGTAGGACCACCATTACTAATTTAGGAAGACAGGGAAGTCAGGGTCAGGTGTGGCCTGTTGAGGCAAAGATTTTTGAGTATCCTGTCCCCACTACTAGATGTGCGCTGCACCGGTTTCCGGGTATGGTGGGATACTACAGGAGTTTATTGTCTGTTGTGTATTCCCTTACTAGTTTGCTTCGCCCAAAAGTAGATCCAAAGGGAGTCCTGAACGTCAACATGCTTTCAAATGCGCAAAGTCTCTCCTCTGCCATGTGTTCGTGATTGTTGCTCCTCTTTAAAATAGAAATTGAAATCAGTGTGCAGTGCCAGGAGGATGCTCTGGAGTTGAATCACCCACTTTGTTCCTTTTCACACAAGTTTGCAAGTGCTCCACTATTAAAAAGAAAAACTGGCACTGTTATTGACATTTCAGCAATTTGAAGTATATGTTTGGTGTAGTTTTTTGCCCATTATTGTTTCTACTGACCATAACCCACATGTGTTCCTTTTTGTATTTGTGTAAACCAAAGCCCCGGTTTGTATTTTAGGGAGGGGGAAGTGTTACGGCCCTGGACCGCAGCACTCCTCCCTCTCTTCTGTTGTAATGACCTGTGTTTTATAGAGCTGTGAGCCTTGTTCTGGCAACTTCGTCTTCCAGGCCTCCATAGTTTTGTTCCACCAGTCCACTCTGGAGCTGATGCTAAATTGGAGCAGACCATGCTAGAGGATCCAATCAAAATGCGCTTTTGATGTTCAAAGTCTCATTCACCCGGCATTTGGTGGCACTTTTGTCTTTGGGAGAAGTTGAGCTTGCCCCTGTGTGCTTCTTTATATAGCTTTATATGTCTTGCTATGAGAACTCCAATAGATGAGTTGTTATATGTGAGTGGTAAGGGCTTAGACAAGGACTCTCAGATTGTTGGACATTTTGAATTAATAAACCATTGTTAGTCTTAGTTTTGGGGTGCTTCTATGTTTGCGTTTCGGTTTGGAAAAGAGTAGTTAGTTGTTTTTTTTGGTTTTGTGGATATTTTGGTTATTTTGTGGTTGTTAGATAGCATAAACAATTCATCTTCATGAAGAAGCTTGGTTTTGGTACCCATCTTAACAGCTCACCTCCAGGTTTACTCTGACTACCTGCAGCAATACAAGAATGCTCTCAAGGTCTACCTTCTACTTTCACCTCATGCACTCTGGCTCCAGCAACCCAAAGACGCTGTTCTCCACAATAACCCACCGACAACTCCACCTCATCCTTCACAAGAGAGAAGTACAACTCGTTCCTAACATTTTTCCAAACAAAAATTGACAATATCTACAGCAACTTGTTCATCTCAGCTGCCCTCTCAACACCTGAAGGTGAACAGTGGGGATGGTGGTTCAGGTTGATGCGCAGTGTTAGGTTTCCGCCATACATGGAGTTTTACATGCAAGTCAAAAACTTAAATTTTGTTCTCACCTGCCTCTCCCACTTCAACCAGTCAGTCAGATTTCTGTCCATTATCTCCCATAAAGCACTCAAAATATACAACAGGAATGAGCAGCTCCACCTGTACTCTTGATACCATCCCATCTGCTTTCATTAAGGCCTGTCTCCCTTCCATCTCTCCTCTCATTACTACAATCATTAATTCATCCCTTATCTCCAGATCAGTACCACAACCTCTCAAACTTGCTGCTGTAACCCCCATCCTTAAAAAACTTGGACTCAGCCCCAACATCATAAATAACTTTTGTCCCATTTCTAACCTCCCTTTTCTGGCAAAAATCCTGGAACGTGTTGTAGCTGCCCAAATCAAAACCCACCTCACCTCCAATGCCCTGTTCGAACCATTTCAGTCTGGATTCCGCTGACAACACAGCACTGAAACAGCCCTTCTCAAAGTCACCAACGAAATCCTCTTTCTGCAGACTCTGGCCTGCTCAATGTCTCATCATGTTCGACCACACCACAGCCTTCGACATCATCAACCATTTTTATCATAAAGTGTAGTTTATCCTATACAAAAGCAGTTATGCTACATTTGATCAACATACACATTAAAGCTAAAATTCAAAACACTCTGCATTTCGGACTGTACAGGGAAAACAAGAGAGACGTTCCTGTCTTTTATTGGTCTGAGCTAAGTAGCAAGTGCGCCAGAATGTGGGGTGAAACCATTATGATAGGGTCTAGGACTGGGAGAACATCAATCACTGTTGGATGAATTAGCATTGGGCAGAGGAATTATGATAGTAAGATTAAGCCATTTCCCCTGGAGATCACCAAAGGATTTCTGATACTAATTCAGATTCAGAGATGGCCAGGCAGACAGTGGAGCACATGGACAGGTGGATATGGGAGCATGCCGAGCGTGAACACTGACTGAAGGTTGTCAGAAAGAGCACATGCACCAGCTTTGTTCAGATAAAGACAATCTGCGCTGAACAAATGTCTATGGTACCAGAACGGATTAAATGGATGAGAGGCAGTGTCTGTAATACAAAGTGGTGTCCTTAGCATCCTCCTCTGTGACACCTCCACCACACAAACTCCTGCTGCACACCCAGGACAGAAGCTGCTGTACTGATGAGCTTTTTGAGTCTGTTCGCATCAGATGCCTTTACTTTGGCCTTGATGATGCTTGCCACCACACTGTTTTAAAACATCTGCAGCACTGCTTTCCAAACGTTGAAGAATCTTTGTCTCCTGAGGAAACAAATCAGCTTTAACCCTTTATGTACAGAGCTTGTATATTAACGTGCTTTTAGTTCAGCCCAGGGCTGCACAGTGGCGGTGGTGGTTGGCACTTTCGCCTTGCAGCTAGAAGATTCCCGGTTCATGTCCTGGCTTTCCCGGGATCTTTCTGCATGGAGTTTGCATGTTCTCCCTGTGCATGCATAGGTACTCTGGCTTCCTTCCACAGTCCAAAATGTTAATGTTTGTCTGTGTATGTAGCCCTGCAACAGACTGGCGACCTGTCCAGGGTGTCCCCTGCCTTTGCCCCAGGTCAGCTGGCTCCGGCTCCGGCTCCGGCTCCGGCTCCGGCTCCGGCTCCAGCCCGCCCGCCCCCCCCCCCCCCCCCCCCATTTCACGTTTGGTCAGCTGATCTAATAGTAGAGGGAGCAGCCAGCTATAAAAGGAAAGACATACTTATATAGCACATTTTTCTTTGAGCATTTGCATCTGCACTTATTTCATTTCTCACGTCTTTCAATACTAAACAAAACTGCTCTCCGACTGCCTGATGCTGCAGCAAATCTATAAGCAGTCATCAAGCATCAAGTGTTGACTTTTTAATTACTTCTACACAATATAACACTGTCGATTTGTTGTATGCATAAGTCACTGCAGTTGGAAGGCATTCAGAATATAGAAGAACAGAAATCATAAGAACAAATCTACAGCCCCCTCCTGACAGTTACACATTCAATTGATATGTAACCCCTTATCTCAACATCGCCAAGTATCCAGCACTACCTTCTTCAAAACCTGAACTTCTTTTTTACTTTTGAGGATAGTACTCACTGTCTCTTTTGCCTCTCCGGAGGGAGGACCACATGGCACTAAACCTCTTGAGGGCCCCTTGTTGTCTATCATCTTCACCTGATTGGATGGTACCTGATGGAGAAACAAAAACAGCAGCTGTTGAGTACTAAAACCACACATTAGCATTAGCTTCCAGAAACTTACTCTGCTAGTTGAAAGTCCCTGCAGATCCCCACAGGTGTTTGTAACATTCTGACTGAAGTCAAGACACTTGTGAATTATGTGTCAAACATTTATACTGAACATGAAGGTCAAACATGGAGAAGCAGATAGTGCTGGAGATGGGACACAGCCAATTAAATGACAAGTAATTTATGTGATCATGGCAGACAGAGTAATCAGAGAGCAGTGCAACACATCTGATTACACAAGGAAGCAGATGGAAACAAAATGGAGGCTAAATGAATCTGGGTGATAAAATGGCTGAATAAAATGCAGTCAACAAGGAATGTCTGTTCTTTAGCGAGAACTGAAGGTGAGATTCAGCTTGTGGCTAACATTAACGTCAAGAGCTAATATGCTTAGCGTGTTGCTTGCCAATAGCATGTGGTGCCCCAGGCATTTCAATAGTAATTCATTGGGATGAAACAGTGGTAAATTCGACCTAACCTTCTGTATTTTGAGTCTGGCCTTATGAAATCTTTATTTGATTATTGAATAGTTTCATGATTTAGGAAATTCTTCTGTACTTACTGTGTTTCCCAGCAACATCAGAGATGAGGTTATCTTTGGGCTGCTCACCTGGACAACACAGAGAAGTTGGATGAATAAACAGCTCCCATTCTGACTTATTCACTTTTATCATGTGTTTGTGTCTGTTCTGCTGAAGGACTCTTCCTGTTAAAAGGAAGTCGTTCCTCTCCATTGTCACAGATATGCTTGCTCATAGGCAACTTTTTGATTCATTGGAATTCCTTTTATATTTTGTAGGGTAACTTCAAGTTATTAATTAGTCAGTTTAGCTCTATTATTAATATTATTACAGGATTTTAGCCATAGTATTTAATTTAGTTAGGTCAATATGTATTTTACACAATTTTGTAAGGTCTTAAATATATATATATATATATATATATATATATATATATATATATATATATATATATATATATATTTTATTTTTTTTTAAATTCATTTTAAACAACTCATCGTAACTCATTATAAATAACATTGCAGGGTCATAATCTCAATGTTTAAGTTTGTAAGGTAAATTTGTGATATCACTTGCATTTCTCTTCTGGAAAGGACTTCGGTTCAATAGCTGTTTGACTCAAATCCGTAATCATGCATTTAGAAACACCTCTTAAGCACAAAAAAAGAAATCTGATACGCTAACCCCAACTCTAACCTAATTCAACCAAGCTACCAAAAGCACAAGCACACAAACATAGTATGCTGCAGCTGAATAGTGACATGACAACTTTCCAGACAAAAAATCTTGGTGGAATGTGCCAATATTACACTTACAATGCTTTGCAAAAGTATTCATACCCTTTGAACTTTTCCATATTTTGTCACATTACAAGCACAAACTGCAGTGTATTTTATTTGGATTTTATGTGATGGACCAACAAAAAGTAGCACATAATTGTGAAGTGGAAAGAAAATGATACATGATGTTCAAGATTTTTTTTACAAATAAAAATCTGAAAAGTGTGGCATGCATTTGTATTCAGCCCCCCCTGAGTCAATACTTCGTCTAACCACCGTGCTGCACTTGCAGCTGCAGGTGTTTTGGGGTATGTCTCTACCAGCTTTACACATCTAGAGATTGTCACACTTGCCATAGATTCTCAACAGAATTTAGGTCTGGACTTTGACTGGGCCATTCTAACGCAAGAGTATGTTTAGATCTAAGCTATTCAAATGTAGCTCTGGCTGTATGTTTAGGGTCGTTGTCCTGCTGGAAGATGAACCTCCGCCCCAGTCTCCAGTCTTTTGCAGCCTCTAACAGGTTTATTTCCAGGATTGCCCGGTATTTAGCTTCATCCATCTTCCCCTCAGTGCTGACCAGCTTCCCTTTCCGTGCTAAAGAAAAGCATCCCCACAGCATGATGCTGCCACCACCATGTTCCACGGTGGGGTTGGTGTGTTCATGTTGGTGCGCAGTGTTAGGTTTCCGCCGTACATGGAGTTTTACATGTAATCCAAAAAGTTAAATTTTGTTCTCATCTGACCAGAGCACCTTCTTCTATATGTTTGCTGTGTCCTCTACATGGCTTGTTTCAAACTGCAAACAGGAGTTTGCAGTTATTGCTTTTTTTTTTTTTCAACAATGGCTTTCTTATTGCCAGATTTGTGGAGTGCATGACTAATAGTTGTAGTGTGAACAGATTCTCCTACCTGAGCTGTAGATCTCTGCAGCTCCTCCAGAGTTACCATGGGCCTCTTGGCTACTTCTCTGATTAATGCTCTTCGTGCCCAGCCTGTCAGTTCAGGTGGACGGCCCTGTCTCCATAGGTATGTATCTGTGCCATACACTCACTATTTTTGGATGATGGATTGAACAGTGCTCTGTCAGTTGTTCAAGGCTTAGGATATGTTTTTAGAACCTAACCCTGCTTTTAACTTCCTCAACTTTATCCCTGACATCTCTGGTGTGTTCCTTAGTCTTCATGATGCTGTTTGTTCACTAAAGTTCTTTAACAAAGCTCTGAGGCCTTCACAGAACAGCTGTATTTATACTGAGACTGAAGTACACACAGGTGGACTCTATTTACTAATTAGGTGACCTCTGAAGGCAGTTGGTTGCACTGGATTTTGTTTGGGGCTATCAGAGTAAAGGGGTTGAATACATATGCACGCCACACTTTTCAGATTTGTATTTGTAAAAAATCTTTAACAACATTGTCATTTTCCTTCCACTTCACAATTTTGTGTGACTTTGTGTTGGTCTATCACACAAATTCTCAAAAAAATACATTTATGTTTGTGCTTGTAACGTCACAAAATGTGGAAAAGTTCAAGGGGTATGAATACTTTTGCAAGGCACTGTAAGTTTAGTTGGAGAACTTATAAGCTGTCATTTGATCTTGTCTGCTCTGTATGTTCTCATAAATATATAACTAAAAGTTCAGATTGCTGTTTATCTTCTGATCTACTGAGATGCCTGGAATAAATAACAAGCATGGTCTTAACCATTTAGTTTGGCAGGTATACAAAGGAAAGCGATCTTTACCATCATTCTGTTGTGCTTTTCCAACACAGGTCTTCCTTTTAATCATCTGTATATACTGCAACACTGTTAAATCATTTATTTACTTCCGACTCCAAGGAAAGAATTATCATTCATGTGTTGCATTTAGGTCATGTGGGAAAAACAGCTTTCTGTAGGACTATGCTGTTGGCTACATTTTCAAATGGTACATAAACAGCACTGCTAGAAAGCTGGTAAAAACTATCCAGAATGCACAATTGAATTTAGGCTTTAGTATGTAACAAAGAAAATATTATTCTCCTAAACATGTGACAGAACACTTGAAAAATGTGAGCATGGTGATGGACTAATTTCACTGATTTTACAAACTTGAGTTTTACAAACAAGGAAACCTCAAGTGTATGACTGAATTCGTTACTAAAAAAAAAAAAAAAAAAAATATATATATATATATATATATATATTGTGATTGATTGATTGATAAATAAAACTCTTGAATATGAAAAAAAAATCTTGCAAGGAAGAGCTTGTAGTTCTTCCCTTACTAACCAGGTTTGTTATGTTTGCTAGCAGCCCACACACGGAGTGAAATCATGTGAAATGTCACTCCTAATTTTAGTTTCACTTTCAGAGCACAGAACAGCAAGACTTGGTGATTTGGAGGCTGCAAACAAATTCCATCTTTGTTTTCACTGTTTCTTTGACTGATTGTTGGTGTTAATGAAAGAAGTACTTTAATTGTTCACTAAACCTTTAAAATCACACAGTAAGAATACTGTCAAAGTCCTGCATTGATTTTTATACTCAAAAGTGAAAAATGAAACAGGTTTATCAACACAATGTGCTGATATTTACTTATCTGTTCAACATGGAGCTTTTAATTCTGATACAGTGGTGGACAATTTAGTTCAACACATTGTATAAATTTTATTTTGTAGGTAAAAGTTGTGACACTGTACGCAGTGCTCTGATCATTCCCATCAACATAACATTAGTGCCTATATAAATTTTAATGTATATACAGTGTGCATGAGAAAATTGAGCAATCTTCATTCTGTTCTTAATTTGTTTAGTTTTTTCCTCTTTAACAAACAAAAACAATCAAAAAGTACTGATAACAATATTGTTTAAGTATCGGACCGATAAGCAGTATCTGTCAAAGTAATAAAATCTTAACAATACCGGACTTCCAATATGGCCGCCAGCTAGAAAGGTGTGTTCTGACCTGCTCTCTGCAATAGTCCTGACTAATCCTTAATTTTAGGCTGAAAAACGGTCTCAAACTGTGATATTGTAGCCGAAATGACTGGCCGTGGAAAAGGGGCCAAAGAAAAGGCAAGATTGGCCACGCAGTCTAAACTTACCGACTTTGGACCGCATGGTACTGAGCAGCTAACTAGCAAGGAAGCTAATGCTACTAGCATAGAAGCTTCACCGGGAGTCGGCAGAACTAGCCCTATCTCCAACATGGGGGCAAAGGGAGACAAAGCGGCTGCAGACCAACAACTCCACATGGCCAAAGATGAAATCCTGGGAGAAATAAGGAACCTGAAAACGGAATTTGCTGGAAGATTTGATGGAGTGATGAAAGCGATAGAAGAAACAAGGATGGAGATGTCTGAATGCATGGAGCGGGTCGCTCAGGCTGAAGTGCGTTTGTCCACCATGGAAGACGAGCAGGTGGACTTGAAAGCAAAGATCGAGGATTTAAAGAAAAGAAACAAACAATTGGAGGACAAGGCCGCCGACTTGGAAATGAGGTCACGCTTGAACAACCACAGATTGGTGGGTCTTCCTGAAAACTCTGAGGGGCCAGATATGTGTGGTTTCTTGGAGAACTGGCTCCCCGATGCCCTCGATCTAAGCCCGTTGCGCTCCCCACTGGTGCTGGAAAGAGCTCACCGCATTGGACCAAAGAAGGACACTGACGCACCGCCGAGAACGGTAATTATGAGATTTCTCAACTATAAGCAGAAAGAAATGGTCCTACGAGCGGCGAAATCAAAGAAGGATATCCTCTACAAACACCTGCGAGTGAAAATCTACGTAGATGTTACCACAGAGATGCACAGGCAGCGCAAGCAATTCGATGGTCTCCGCGATGAACTGCGCCGGCTGGGAGTGAGACATGGCATTCTCGCCCCTTGCACGCTGGTGCTGACATACAAAGAGAAGGTCCACAAGTTTAACTCCCCAGCAGAAGCAAAGATCTTTGTCAAGAAGATCCAGATGGATAGAGAAGAAAGGGAATGATGGGTGAATAGGTATTGTCTTCATTAACATTTGTTGATGGCCTTTTTCAGTCAGTTTATTTTTCATTTATTCCAAAGGAGTAAACACTCAAGTTCTAAAAAAGGATGCATAATTAATATACAGAGCAGGCGAACATCTCTGTGTTATTTACGTACAACAGTACAGATCTATTGATCTAAAAATGTTAGCGGTTGGAAGTACAGTTTTGCAAGGGAATCCCAATTTAAATGGGAGGAGGAGTGTTGCGTTTGTGTTGTTTATATGTTCAAATGTTCCAGTATGTGTTACCTCTCAGACATATTTGTATTGTGTGACAGCCAGGTTATTTCACGTCTTGTTTAGATGGCACAAAAATTAGAAATTAAATTTACTTCTTGGAATTGCAGGGGCTTACAAAAAACAAAAAAAATCAAACAGGTTATGAACAAAATAAAAGATTTAGGCTCTAAAATTGTTTTCTTGCAGGAAACACAATGGAGGAGGAAAATATCAGAATAGGCAGGAGGTGGCAGGGGTTGGTATATGCGTCTTCGTTTACATCAAGCGCACGGGGCGTAATTACACTAATTCATAAATCAGTACCTTTCCATGTCACAAATGTTATGAAGGATAAGTATGGTAGATACTTGATAATTCAAGGATCTATTCTACATGAAACAGTCAATTTGATAAATGTATATGGACCGAACATAGATGATGACCAGTTCTTTACCAATCTTTTTCTAACCATTTCCTCTCTCCCAGGAAAAAACATTATTGGTGGGGATTGGAACTGCGTTTTGAACCCTATTATGGATCGTTCAACTGGAGTTGACCAAACTCATCACAAGAGCAGAGAAATTATTTTAAATTTTATGAAGGAGTTAAATTTTGTGGATATCTGGTGACATTTTAATCCTACTAATATTTCATTTTCTTGTCACTCTAAAACATTCAATACATTCTCTCGCATAGATTATTTTCTGATTTCAGCGGACTTGCTCTCTAACATGGTAAAATGCTCCTATGAGAGTATCACACTATCTGACCATGCTCCATGCAATATGATATATACTCATAAGAACTTAATGACAGATCCACCAAGATGGTGCCTACATCAGAAATGGCTCAAAGATGAAGCATTTATTAATTACATAGGGAGTAAAATAGATGAATATTTTAGCATTAATACTTCACAAACCAGTGCAAGCATCAAATGGGAAGCTTTAAAAGCCTATTTAAGGGGTTATATAATTTCCTACACGTCATCAAAATCAAAGGAAAAACGCAACAAAAGAGAAAAATTGGAGGAAAAAGTAAAGAAGCTGGAAGAGAAGTTGTTTAGAGATAGTAACAACTCCCTGGTAGAAAAGGAGCTGTTGTTGTTAAAAGCACACTATAACAAAGAATCTGCGGAAAGGGCAGCATCCAATATATTAAGGTTAAATCAGTCTTTTTATGAACAAGGAGAAAAACCAGGGAAGATTTTAGCATGGCAAATTAGACAATTAGAAGCACAAAAAAACATAAACTCCATAATAAATGCACAGGGGGAATCTATAGTGGACCCGATAGAGATAAATGACGAATTCAGAAAATTCTATGAAAAGCTATACAATTCTCAGAGTCATATTGATCAAACTACTCATAATGCATTCCTTGACAAATTGAATATACCAATTATAACAGATGAACTTAATCAAAATTTGGAGGCCAACTTAAGTGAAGCTGAAATTTTTAAAGTTATTGACAATATGAGCACAGGTAAAAAAGCTGGACCTGATGGGTTTCCAACTGACTTTTATAAGAAATTCAAGGGAAAGCTGGTAAAGCCATTTTTGGAAATGTTACAAGAAGCTTTTATACATGGCAGCCTTCCTAGCTCAATGACCAGCGCATTGATTATCTTACTACCAAAGCCTGGAAAGTCAAACAATAAATGTGAGAATATGAGGCCGATTAGTCTGCTCAACTCCGACTTAAAAATACTCTGTAAATTACTAGCAATACGCATGCAGGAAACACTTTCAAAAATTATCCATAGAGATCAAAATGGCTTTATTTTAGGTCGCCATGGTCTGCACAATGTAAGGAGAGTTTTTAATATCATTCAAGGATTGGACATAACCACAGACACGGCCTTTCTCTCCCTGGATGCTGAAAAAGCCTTTGACAGGGTAGAGTGGCCGTATCTATTCAATGTGTTAGAGCGCTTTGGTTTCAGAATTAACTTTCGAAAATGGGTTCGACTACTATATTTACACCCAACTGCAGAAGTTTTAACAAACAGAAACGTGTCTAAACCGATTCTAATTAGGCGTGGTTGTCGTCAAGGGTGCCCGTTATCTCCTTTGCTATTCACTGTTGCAATGGAGCCCTTTGCTATTGCTGTACGGTCACACATGGAGATAACTGGAATCACAATCGCTCAGGTAGAACATAGGCTTTCATTATATGCAGATGACGTCATTTTATTTCTTTCGCAATTAACTTCATCTATTCCTGCTTTGCTAAAACTAATTGATGAGTTTGGTCTCATTTCAGGATATGCAATTAACAGATTAAAGTCATCAATTTTATTGCTAAATAAAGAACAACAAGAGAATCCACCTGTGATTACCTCACAGTTTAAACCTATTACTAAATTTACTTATTTGGGAATACAAATTTTTTCAAAATTAGATCTGATTATTCAACATAATTATGAATCAATACTCGAAGAAGTAACTGAAATGGTTAATAGATGGATCCTTCTTCTTCTGTCCCTGATTGGTCGAATTAACATTTACAAAATGAATATACTCCCAAAACTGTTGCATGTTTTCCAGAATATTCCCTTGCCACCTCCTGCTGATTGGTTCAAAAAGCTTAAAAAAGTACTACTTAAATTCATATGGTCAAACCAACGAGCCAGAATAAGACTTTCCTTGCTTCATTTGCCATACAATGAAGGAGGCCTGATGTGCCCAAACATAGTATGGTACTATTGGGCAGCCCAACTCAGAATGATTAGATATTATTTCAGTAAAAAGGACGCCCCCCCAGTGGACAGAAATGGAAAGCAATGGCCTGAGCCCTTCATTGCCTTTGTACCTCTTCTCAGATACTGAAAGTAATTTGTTGAAGAAAACTAGTAACCCAATCATCAAAAATATGATTAAGATATGGTATAATGTAAAAAGATATACCAAAGAGCCAGTTTCTATATCTCTATTGACACCAATTTGGGGAAACCAAGATTTCCACCCAGGAAGAGCTGATGCAGTATTTAAACACTGGGCTTTAAACGGATTGGAGAAAATTCCAGACCTGTACCTTCCTGGCTCAGAATGTATGATGACATTTGACATGCTTAGGCACAAATACAACATTCAGAGGAAATATTTTTTCAAATATCTTCAACTTAGAAGTTATATTGTAGCAAAACAAAACACTCTATCAAAACCTCCCCACTCTAAATTAGAAGAAATGATCACAAAAGACAGTTTTCAAAAAGGACCAATCTCAGAATTTTACAATCTGTTGTTATCAAACTCCTCAGACAATTCTGCCTTAAAATTAAAAGCTTGGATGAAAGATTTAGAACAAAATTTATCCATAGAGGAGTGGCATTTGGTTTGTAAAAAAGCCCATAAACAAACTATTAATTCTAGATTGAGATTACTTCAATACAACTGGCTTATGCGGGTATATGTCACTCCTGTAAAATTAAATCAATATAATCCAAATATTCCTGACACATGCATTAACTGTGGAGAAGAGAAAGGAACTCTGTACCATTGCATTTGGGAATGCAGGGAAATGAAGACATTTTGGGTTTCCATACAGCAAATGGTGAAAAGTATTACTTCCAAAGATTTGCCATTGGACCCATCTTTTATCATTTTAGGCTTATATCCGAAAAACACAAGATTTACAAAAGGTGAGCAGTGCCTTATTGACATCTGTTTGCTGCAGGCAAAAAGATTGATTGCTGTACACTGGAAAAACAT
Source organism: Amphiprion ocellaris (assembly GCF_022539595.1). NCBI lineage: Eukaryota > Metazoa > Chordata > Actinopteri > Pomacentridae > Amphiprion > Amphiprion ocellaris. The sequence continues at coordinate 8,337,631 of NC_072773.1, read as the reverse complement.
AAAAAGACCAAGTATTGGACAGTGGGTTAAACAAATGCTGGCAATGTTACCACTGGAACGCATCACCTACCTGCTGAAAGGAAAAAAGGACTTGTTTGAAACTATTTGGGGACCTTTCATACGCTTTGCAGAAGCTGTGGACTTTATTGAAGATCCTGAAGGTTCCTAAGAATTCTGTGTACAGGCAGATCCGGTCTGCTTTTTGGTTTTGTTGGCCTTTACTTTTGCACCAAGTTGTGTCACTCTGTAACTTTAAAATTTGTGTCTGAGAGGTTATTCTGTTTTTGTTTGTATCGTGTAAAACATGAAAATGAAAAATAAACATATTGTTGGAAAAAAAATCTTAATAATACCTCTAGTTAGCGGTCTTTCCCATGATTGTGGTTGTGTGTACTGAATCATACTGAAAAATTAAAGGCTCTTTACCGGTGTTTTGAGTTAATTAGCTGATTTGAACTCTTTTTAGGACTGTGCCGGAGAGTCAAGAGGCCTTTTCATGGCATATTTGTGGCCCTCTGTGAAATATTTTCATATTTTGAGATTGATTTTAGTTAAAACAAATAAAGGCCTGAAATATTTTATGTGTAGTGAGTCTAGAACATGCACAATTTTCACTGTAAGCAATGTTTGATGGAAAAACACACTTTCCACCTATTCTTACACCTATTCTAATTATATGAGATGCTTATATGAATAATAAAGATTTAATTGTCAGCAAATTCATGGCCAAAAATACCTTCTTACCTTAACAAAAATGTATTCCTAAATCTTTAAATTGACAGCTTAAATACTGCAGGAGGTCTCTACATTTCACTATTAAATGCGCTTACGAAATAAAACAGAATTAGCATATGAAGTAATTGTCTCCAGGTTTTAGCAGTCAAATGGCAGATTTGTGCCATGGTTGCGTTTAAGATGGTAAAATGTTTGTGTTTCCCTTCAGAGTGGCAGTATTTTCATATAACTTAATTCTTGTCGGTACCTTTACTGAAGCCAATAGTGTGCCCACATGACCAACAATGTAAGTTCTTCTGCACCAGCTTTACTCATCCATACACTCATAGGTGTTTCTGTTTCTACAATACAATAGTGGGCTTATTTTCACTTGCCTCACTATTGAGTTACAACGGCTAGACTACTCGCTGCTAGCAATGGTGGAGAACAATATCCACCTCTGTTTGTGCATGTGAACAAAGATCAGATGTACATGCTGACAAAAACATGCATTTGTCAGTAATGCAAGTTTTGATTAACTGCTGAAGTTGAGGCAGCTCCAGAGAATTAAGGGCAGGCTGAAATTTATGAAACAGGTTAACCCATAATGCTGAGCTACCTGCATTACAAGGCTATAGCCAGCAACTCTTGTACGACTTCTGCTTTCTATTAACCTAAGCAATCTTTATTAGCACCTCAGAAACTTGTCTGTAATTCTTATTTTTGTCCTTCCCATTTGTTTTAGATTCCACTTTTTTACTGTTATCAGTGACTAGACTCCCACATGTCACTAATGCAAACAGGAACCAGCTATGCTGGTACACATAGTACGACAAAACATTGTGATCACTCACAGATGTAACACTGATCATCTTGTAGTGCTCCTATATATCTGATATTCAGGGATTCGATCATAAGACATACTAGATTTTCTACTAGGTGGTAAATTTACAGACATAATGCAGTCGATCCTCTTTCTTTTCAGCAAACACCCATACGTTCACAATGTTATCATCCATGTTGGCAAAAATTATGCCACCTCGCAGCATCTAAGCTTTAAAAACAGGACTTTTAAAGTCTGAGAGAAGAACATTCTACATATCTACGGACATATATCTGTAAACTTCAATGTTAAGTAACAACAAATATTGTCAAAATGTTTTTTCAATCACACAGATTTTTTTTTATTTAAGAGTTTGTAATTGGTTACATGCAGGCACTGACGCAACTACTAGGCTACATCAACATATATCACACTAACTCAAGTTAGACGTTATGATGTTCCGGACCATTGCTTTAATATATTTTCTCTGACTGGACCTCTTTGAGTTTTAGCTGAATACCCATGTACTATACTATAGTCCTGGTACCCCTGTTGGCATCCTTTCATTTTTTGCATAACCTGTACAGTATCTTCAGAAATAAATGGAAATGTACCAAATTCATATGATCACTATTTTTTAATTCGATGTCCAAAGTAATTTCACAAAAATATGATTTTTCATCTTACATGTTGTAAGCTCTATTTTTGTTTCATCTGTCACAAAACTTTTTCTCAGAAGGATCGTGGTTTGTCCAGGTGCTCTTTGGCAAAGATCAGTTGTTCCTTTTTATGCCTTTTCTTCAGCAATGGGGTCTTCCTTTACTTTCGCCCATGAAGGCTTGCTTGGTTTAGTGTGCGGCGTTATGGTACGTGTTGAAACCATTACCCCAGATTATTCCAGGTCAGCTTTCAGGTCTTTGGATGTTTTATGTGGTGGTCTTTTCCACGGTTCGCACAAACTTTCGAAGACTTCTCTCATCAATTTTCCTCTTCCCCCGACGTCCAGGCAGGTTTTTGACAGTTCCATGCTTAGCAAACTTCATAACATTGCGCACTGTTGAAACAGGGATAGCAACGTCCCTGGAGATGGCCTTATACCCTTTAGAAGTAACAGGGAATAACATGTAGCGTTTTAAAACATTTAAGTCATCATTCATTGGCTAATTTTTGTCATGTGGGCATTGACAGTTTATCACCAGGTGATTCAAATTTCTGATTAATCTCAGCTTAGTCAAAATAGGGGATTTTCCCACACTGATATTAAGGGTGCCAATACCAATGTCACAGCACAATCGTTTAATTTCTCAGTTTTTTCATCCCATTGCTTTTTTCAAATTTTAGTTTTATCATCTGCTGTTCAGTATCAAACATGAGTTGTCTGTAGACCAAAGCTGTTTCACTAGATTCACTTTTTCAGGAGATATTCTACATTATGTATTTAAATTTCATGGGTGCCAACAACGGTGACCAGGACTGTATTTATTACAATGTCTGGCTTGCTATCAGTATCAACTAATATTACATTAGTTAATTTGCTCTCTTACAATTCTCATGTATTCTATTACAAGTGTGTAAAGGAAAGAAGACTATTTTCATGAACTCACCAGCCACTTTATTAGATACACCTGTTCAATTGCTTGTTAACACAAATAGCTAATCAGCCAATCACATATCCACAGCTCAATGCATTTAGGCATGTAGATGTAGTCCAAACAACTTGCTGAAGTTCAAACCGAGCATCAGAACGGGGAAGAAAGGGGATTTAAGTGATTTTGAATGCGGCGTGGTTGTTGGTGCCAGACGAGCTGGTCTGAGTATTTCAGAAACTGCTGACCTACTGGGAATTTCACACACAACCATCTCTAGGATTTACAGTGAATAGTCCAAAAAGGAGAAAATATCCAGTGAGAGGCAGTTGTGCTGATGAAAATGCCTTGCTGAACAACAAACACTATCGCCACAGTGAAGAATGCCCAGCAGCATCTGTACTACATCAGGGTGCTCAGGAAAAGCAGGTCTGAATGGTCACCCTCTCACCCAGGCCTACAGAGATGATAGAGAGCATCCTCACTACAGGGATCACTGTCTGGTATGGTAACACACACAGGCAGAGAGGAAGGCTCTCCAAGCAGTCATAAAGACCACAGAGAGGATTACTGGGACTAAGCTTCCATCCATGGAATCCATATACACTTAGCATTGCCGAAAAAGAGCAGAGAGCATCATCAGAGGCTCTCTCCATCCAGCTCACCCTCTGCTCAGACACAAACACTGCATCTACAACCTCAGACACAGTAGAGCGGACAGTATCATCAGACACAAAACGTGGTTCCATAAGAGTTTTTCCCTCCCACAGTGAGACTGATGGCACAAACAAAAATGTCAACAATATTTTCTGTGCAATAATTCCTAACTACCTCACCCCACCTATGTGCAATATGTGATTGTGCAATACACCCTACATACATACACACCAGAAATGTGACTTGTTCAGCAAGGACAGTTCGAAACCGACTTCTTGAAGCTGGTCTGAGATCACACAGGGCACGGAAGAAGCCCTTCATCAACGAAAGGCAGAGGAAAGAATGGTTATTCTTTGCTGGGGATCACAAGGATTGGACTGTTGATGATTGGGCTAAGGTTCTCTTTAGTGATGAATCCAATTTTCAGTTGATGCCCACTCCAGCCAACTTACTGGTTAGGAGGAAGCCTGGACAAGCCCACAAACCAGACTATACTTGTGTGAAGGGCAAATGAACCAGGTCATGTACAGGGCTACTCTTGAAAATAGTCTTCTTCCATCAACTGGAAAACTCTTTCCTGCCTCCAGTTACTGGATTTTCCAACAAGACAATGCCCCTTGCCACACGGCAAGGTCAGTTAACACCTGATTGGAGAACCAGAACATTTCAACCATGCCTTTGCCTGCTCAATCACCAGATCTAAATCCAATTGAAAACCTCTGGAAAATCATCAAACAAAAAATGGAGAACCACAAGCCCAAAAACAAAGCAAATTTGTTTGAATTTGTGCAACAGGAATGGGCTGCTGTGACACCAGAACAATGTCAGAAGCTGGTGGAGAGCATGCCAAGATGTATGGCTGCAGGAATCAACAACAACAGTTCTGCGATCAAGTACTAACTGCTGTGTGTATCATGTGACTAAAATAGACAGAAAACATGGAATAGCTAAAAGCACCGTTTTTGGCAGTACAATGCCATAGCTATTGATGTAAGAATTTCAGTGACTTTGGTTATTATCAAGAAAACCATGGAAAAAGTCTAGATATCAGCTCTTACATTAAACTCTTATGAGATATTTTTGTTGTTATCATTGTATTTGTAAAAACAAATGTACCTTTAGTTGTACCAGGCATTACAATGAACAACAAATTGAAGAAAACAAGGGTGATCTAATCATTTTTCCATGAGTCTATATATGTATATATATGTGTGTGTGTGTGTGTGTGTGGGTGTGTGTGTGTCTGTGTGTCTGTGTGTGTGTGTGTGTGTGTGTATTTATGGACAATTGACATTGAAGCATTTTCATCGCACTAAAGCTGTAATTCTATTTTTGACAGTTGTGTTGTCTGTTTTTTCAAACTTGACCTCCAAGAAAGTCACGCACAAGAATTCCTACGTGTCTAATGACAAATGACAAAAAAATAATTATTTTTTAAATATCTTGAAAAAATCTTGTTGACATGAGAGGTCAGAGGAGAATGGGCAGACTGGTTGGAGGTTATAGAAAGACAACAGTAGCTCAAATAACCACTCATTACAACCAAGGAATGCATGATGGAATACCATCTCTGAACGCACAACACGTCCAACATTGAAGAAACATGGGCTACAGCAGCAGAAGACCACACTGGGTGCCTCACATTAAACACAAATTAAACAACTACAATTATGCAAATAAGTGATCATTTAAAGCATGAAAAACTGATTTAGAATTGTCTTGACATATGATATTACCAGTGTACCATGAAAAGGCACACATAGATATCAATTGAAAGAGGGCAAATTTACAATATAAGCTGAACATGTTTATGATGTGAAAAGAATTTAGTAGATCGGCTTGAATCAACTAGTCTCAGATAAACTGCTAGTAAAGCAAAGGTCGACATCCAGAAACAGCAGCTCTAAGCCCAAGTGAGTAACTTCAAGACAAAAGTCTTTACTGCAAACTGCATTCTTGCTGGTTAGTGGTTGTCAGTGCAATGTTTGGTTTGCTGTCAAACATGATCTCGCATTTATCACTCACTTAGCTTTTTAATTTAGCACATACAGCAAATAAAGAATTAAATGTGTCCCAGACAAATTACAGCTGCAGAAGAGAAAAAAAAAAGAATCCCACTGGATATTGTCCAAGTTTCACTTTCAGTCTGGCACACATTCCCTGTTCCCAAAAACAACCTTTCACTCTACAGTACACAACTTCTGGCAGGACAAGGTATTTGCACTGTTTCGCACTCTTGCACCATCTCAATAGCAAAGGCAATGCCTCCTTACCCAACCCATCTCAGTTACATAATTTAGCACTCAGCTAGCCACAGAAAAACACTGGTTTATTATACATACATCAAAGGACTTATCTTAGGATGAATTTTAGGTCATTTTTATCATGTTCCCCAGAGCCAGTTTTTGGAATCTACATTTAGTCCTTACTTGTGCTACTGCTTTTCAGCTATGAGAAGGGTGTAAAATAACAGTCCCTGGTATCAGCCTCAGGCCTTTAGGCTCCTGAACATGTTACAACAGCAAGCTGCAGCGCTGTCTCTGAGCAAAGAAAAACTGCCTGAATCCTGTGTTTGTTCTTTCTCATTCGAGCAACCTATAGACTTTAAATCCAAATCTTTTACACTGATCTGCTGATCTGATCATCCATTTGTCTAGTTACATATGTTTAGCATATTTAATTCGCTCTGGTGGTTAGCTTCCGCGTGTCAACAGCCACATTCCAGGCTAAATGTGTGGCCACTCACCTGAAAAAGTGTTGATCAAATAGCAGAGGTGGCCAACAACAGCGTTTCCAAATGTAATCTCAGCTGCAGCACAAAGTACTGCAAATGCCACAATTTAATCCATCTAGACTTAGATCTAAGGTGTAGTTTAGAAGTCATTTGAATGTTTAAGTAAGACATCACCTAATTACAGTATGCGCACTTGCCACAGTCAGTGTGTGCCTTTGGATTTTAACAGCCAACCTGTTGTGGCAACCACCGGCTGTCACAACTGGAAAACTGAAGAAACTTCATTTAGTAATAAGATAATTTGTTGCTTGCCGCCCTAGCCGTTCCATGTAAACACACATCACCTGAGTGCACCATTCATACTTACGTTACATGAAGTTTACATTCTACCTACATTTGTGGTGGGCCCTACGATAACTGACGATCTATAGGACCGTAGAAGTCCAACATTTACTTATCATGAAGTGGTAGAACACTGCTACCCGGATAACAAGTGGGCATGTTGGAGGCCTCAGACACTTTTCACGCCTGAGGTATTTATATGCTCCCTATTCTCGAGACAAATCATCGCCCATTCCGACGGGTACACCAGAGTTTCCCGATAAACGACACCGAGTTCTGTTTTTTTTTTTTTTTTTTGTAACCCACTAATAATCTTTAGCGGAAATTAACTTCCTATTACAGATATCTCCGATTCACGTGGATTCGCTCAGTCAGTTAAACGTAAATACAGTCGGCTGTCAGCCTCAGTACTCACTCCATCTGCTCCTAAAGTTCGCCAGTCCGGTTCGTTTTCTTCTCCTTATGTTGTCGCTCATTACTGCTAAACTCTGCCGACACACCGTCGTCCTCTCAGCGATCTCTGTCTGTAAAGTCGGTAACGGCGGAGCGGCACCGCGTTGCCTCCATCCCGCACGTGAAACTCCGGACTTCTCCAACTCTCGGCTGAGCGCGTGCCTCCAACGGGCTCTCGTGCACTGCGCTCCAGTCATGTGGGGAAAGACTGAGCGCACTTCCTAACATGGACCGTCCCTTAGTGAGGTTCATCTTTATCGTCTGTTTGGGAGAATCTGGTTTGCTGTCAGTAGCTGGTCGTTCACACATACACTTAAAAACTAACCACAGGCAAAACTATGCTGTAGCAGGTGTCAGCCTCCGCCATCTGACACCAGACCTGGTCCAGACTCTGGCCTTGATAGTTCACCTGAGTTCATTTACAGTCTCCTAGCAGCTCAACAGAAACATGGCCTCTTCCAGCTACAACACAAAGGCAACAAGCAGGCATTCTCTGAGTAAGTTCAGACTACAATACCGTTTACTTTCATGGTACTCTGTTTCATAACAGAGAGCTGAATCAGACTTTGTTTAACAACTGTTCTTTCTCTTTGACAAACAAAAGAACAGATGTGATGCTGTTCCATCAAAATAAAGACATTGGGCCAGTTCCAGAAACATTTAAACATGGCAAATCCTTCACATGACCTCCTCCGGTTTCACAAATGCATTAGTTGTAGTGTCAAATGGGTTTGTGTAATATTCGTTGGTGGAGATGACTTTTATTACTTCTATATTGTTTTCCACTACAGACATTATTCTTTACCAGACAAACGTTGGGTGGAGATAGTCAGTGGTTAATAAAGTTATACAAGCTTATATTGAGGAAGAAAACAAATCCTGTCTCATATTTCATGTCACTTGATAAGACTCATTGTTCCCCAACCTAAAGCACATTCTATAAGTTGCTGGTGTATTAGCATGAACACCATGCTTTAGCTGCCACAAACACAAATGAATTTATAGATACATTCATTTGAAATTATTCTTGTTTGTGTAGATAAAGCTTCAAAACAGGCAGCTTTCACTTAGGTGTTACGAATTAGTAGCACTTAAATGTTACTTTTTGCATTGGCTACGCAAACCAAACTGGATTTCCAAGGAACAAGCTAATTATTACCAAAATGCAGAGGGATATAAGGTATTTTTCAAATTTGTTTGACTTATTGACCCTGCAATCATGCAATTTTTTAAAGAATCACAGTCATCTGGGGCCATGTTAAGCCCAGGATATAGCAACAATACCCTTACAAAATAATGACAAAGTATTTGTTTTCTTGGAACGCTTGTCTGCTAGGAGGTGGGAACTTCCATTATATTACCCAATTAGCTTAAAAAAAAAGCAGGCCTGCCTTTTAGCACAGTCTAAATCTTTAGCAAAATTTGGACATTGCAGAGTGTAGGTTGCTGCTCAGAGGTTGCTGTTGCTTTCCTTTGCAAAGGGGATTTTAAAAATATGCAATTAGAAGAAGGGTAGGATAAAGCTGCATGAAATGCATGGAGGAAAGGCTTATACTTGAAGTCTACTCTAAGACAGATCACCAATTAGGTAATAAATGAGCAGATGACTGTATTGTGAGTGAAGCAGTTGGTGATCAGCTAATGCAAGTGTGACCTTGGTGTTTTAACTGAAGGAACACTAAGGTCGATTTTTCTTTCCCTATTTGGCCACATTAATGTCATGCTCATGTTACACTCTTACATACCTGTCTTCTTCACCTGGTCACTGTCGAGGTGTGAGGTACCATCATCCTCTAGAACACTGCAAAACTTAACTGTCTAACCTAGACTTATAATCTTATATCTAGCCAAAAAGTCTTTTTGATCTTGTTTTGAGAATAATTTACTATGCAAGAGCAGAATTTGTAAGATTATTAATCTTGTTTTAAGATTTGTTTTTATTTCTTACTTAGTTTGTAAATCCTAAAATTAGTTATTTTACATGCATAGTAAGATAAATGACTGTCAGAGACTCTGTTTGATGCCACAGTTAATCTTTTCTGACCATTTTTAGCTGTAAAAACCTGCTTTGGTGACATTATTAGAATTATTACAAACACTGATGTTGTACCAACATCAACACATTTATTTACAAAGCTGTACTAAAGACTAACTTCACATGCTGTATCAATTCATTATTACAACACAGATAGTAACAGAGCACATATCACCTCACCACATCTTCCTCTTGGTTATTCATTTCAGTTTTTAAGTGCAATGACATTATCAAGGTTATATTTAGTCAAAACATAAACACTGCTTTTGAAACTGACTGGGTAATACGATGTATGATCAATGAGCTTTTCAGCATCTCTCAACTCAGTGGCCTGGCCAAGATAAGGTATTGTAGCTTCATAGGCTAAAAGATCTCTATTCCAACCCACAGTCTCATAAAGCTGTAAATGTATAATGTGATACACATTTTATGTTTATATTGAAATGCTTCAAGCAATTCTTTATATTTTGAGAAGCAACAAGTAATCTTTGCTAGCACTGTATGTAGAAAGCAATATTTGAGAGAGCAATTCAAATAAATATTATTGGCAGTGCTAATTCTGCCCACATGTTGATGCTTATAATACATGCAGTCCTGGTTGGGATTTCAGTAGTCAGTCTGGATGTATAATCTTTATATATCTGTATAAATTTTTGGGTTTATGGGTGCCCAGATAGCTCAACTGGTTGAGCAAGCAACCCATGAATGCAGTGACCTGGGTTTGATTCCAGCTCATGGCCCTTTACTGCATGTCTTGCAAGAAATAAGAAAATTAAAAAATAATTATTTGCTCATATTTAATATTTTTCACTTATTATTGGGCAATATCAAGTCTGATTTCAAGTATTTTGACCTGAAAATCAGCATTTTGGCTTATTTTAATCTTTTTGGATGATTACCTTGAACCTTATTTCTAGATTTAAAAATCTTATTTCAAGATTTCTTATCACTTAAAATTTACTTGTTGCATGGACAGATAATTTCACCAGTTTTCAGTGATTTTCCTCTCAAATTTAGTGTTTATATCTTATATTTGGGCTACCCTTTTTTTGTCACAGTGAACCGACTCAAATTAGAAAACACTGAAAAGAAGCTGAACTGTAGAGATTTTATAAGCTGTGATCATTTGGTGTTCTCCTTAAGTCAGCAAAGTGCGTTGGAATGATAAGTCACTAATATGCCCACCTAACATCAATTACCTTTTTAGCAAACTTGAAGGTTCATCTGCATTTCCAGCATGGGCAATACAAACTATGACAACTTAATGACATTTTAGGGTTGACCTAATCATTGTGAATCCCCATAGCAAATTTCTAGCAGATGTCTTCCCCATTAAAAAAATGCTTGAATAGGCCTGGGTTTTATCATCACTCGTTCTGTCTCAGGATTCCCTCAACAGTGAAAAACAAGAAAAGCCTTCAGAGAGCACAGTACTCTGCCGAGCCTGTTCATTCCCACATATGGCATTGTCATAAATGCAGCATTTATTATTATTTTTTTTTTAGAAATACAGTATTTGTTTATTAGTTATTGATGATCAGAGGTCACAGCAACATAGAATGTGGCCATTTAATATAGTCGTACCCACAAACAAAACATCACCTAAATATATAGCAGGCGGGGGCTGCACAGTGGCGTAGTGGTTAGCACTTTCGCCTTGCAGCGAGAAGATCCCTGGTTCGTGTCCCGGCTTTCCCGGGATCTTTCTGCATGGAGTTTGCATGTTCTCCCTGTGCATGCGTGGGTTCTCTCCGGGTACTCCGGCTTCCTCCCACAGTCCAAAAATATGCTGAGGTTAATTGATCATTCTAAATTACCCGTAGGTGTGAATGTGAGAGTGCTTGTTTGTCTATATATGTAGCCCTGCGACAGACTGGTGACCTGTCTAGGGTGTCCCCTGCCTTCGCCCGAGTCAGCTGGGATAGGCTCCAGCCCCCCCCCCCCGCAACCCTAGTGAGGATCAAGCGGTGTATAGATAATGGATGGATGGATATAGCAGGCGGCAGGAATTGATGGGACTCAGAAACACCGCGTTCCCTGGCGGAGAAAAAGTAAACTAAACTTGTTTTCACTTGCAGGTTTTTGTTTTTTGTTTTTTACAAAATGCCACCTAACAGACTACTCAACCAAGAAACAATATTCAGCACTGCAGACTCCAACCCAAGAGTTCCTGCATGTTTTTAAAGTACTAGTCTCTACGCAGAGGTTTTTTGTGGGGTGAAACAAGGAAACCATGACTTTATTGTGCAGTCTTTAAGATAGTAAGAGCAGTTGACCGACTGTGAATACTAAATATATATTATGTTTACCTTTTGTCTTTGCCTCTCGTGCAGATGAAAAAGACCTCAACCCTCTGCGCTGTGTAAATCCACTCTCCTCCTCACTGTTGTGTCTTTCTGCAGAAAATTCATATTGACGTCATAACAGAATTATTATTTAACTGAACAGAAAGGCTTCAATTAAATTAGGACAAAGCTGTGTTAGTATTGTATTATCCACTGTCTTACTTTTGATGCGGAGAGATGAGAAGCTGAAACTCCTCCTTGTGTTTAGAGACACTTGCTGCTCCAAATTCTAAGAGATACGGGGAAAAACATTTAAGCAAACTACAAAATAGTTTGAAACTTGAAACTGGGTAAATAAAGTAAATAAAGTAAGTCAACATGGGATGAATCCTAAAATAAATGAATCTGTTTTTGTTAGCAACAGTTTGTTCATCTAAACCATAGAGATGTGTTCTACGCCCTATCCCAACTAGACTGTTAAAGGAGGTTTTAGCTATAATTAATTTTTCAGTGTTAGAGCTTCAGTCAGGCTTCAGAGTGCATCATAGCACAGAAACAGCTCTGGTGAAAGTTACTAATGACCTTCTCATAGTGTCAGATAATGGACAGATCTCTTTACTTGTTTTGTTGAACCTTAGTGTGGAATTTGACACCATTGACCACAAACTTTTATTGCAATGACTAGAACATTCTATTTCCATTAAACAGACAGTACTGGACTGGGCCTCTGTTATTGGAAGTGATGACTTTTACGTTTCTTGTTTCTCGGAATAAGTTACAGAATAACTAAAAAGTGAGCACAAACAGTGGATGAAATAGGAAAGACTGCCACTTACAATACATCAAAGCTTTTTACCATAAACGACTGCTAACATGGGGAATAAATTCACTCAGTCATAACTCCTTTTGCTGCATTTACAGTTACTGCTAAACAAGCTCTATTCTTTGTTTACTAATGGTAGAGAATGTGGCTCTGTCCAAAGTCCAAAAGCGCACCTACCGACAGCTCTGAAGCTCACTGATTAACACTTATGGGTAATTCCAACTCAATTCACCAAATTTTAAAAGAAATCCACGGCTGACCCTCTCGTATTTCCCTTTTTTTTTCTGAATTATTAAGTAAAACGTGTAAAATCTGGAGTCAAAGGTTGTATTAATTTTCGAGTGCCATAACCTGAGAATTAAAGTAGCTAGAGTCCTGAAATGTTGTAGGCTCTTCGATATGTACATATGGTATTTAATGGTACAACACTGCTTTGATAGAATAACACAAACCAGTTATATGATGGTCCAAATTTGGTTAAAAAAAATGTCCATGTTTTTTTTCTATTCGGATATTCTACCAACCAGAAAACCTTTAGTTTTCACCCTAAAAGGATGATTTTTTTTTCCCTGCTGTGATTTGCACCAAGAAGAGCTTTAAAAATGTAAAGTGTGGTGCTAATCAGACATACATTATGAAAAAAAAATTATTAAAACAAATTTTGTTACATTTATGGCCAATATTTGAACATGTCTTGAGCAGGTACAATAGACAAAACCACTCCAGTAGTTTGTCACAGCTAGAAGAGTTATATAACATTGTGTCTGGGCTAAAAGAAAATCGTGGTTTTCCAACTCGTAGTGCTTCAAATAATTTAAAGAAAAGTGGTATCATAAGCAATCACATATGTCAGACATAAATATATTTACATGTTTTTGATTTCTTTAGATCTGTTTTAATTCATTATAACCTTGTTTGCAAAGACTTAGTTACGTAGTAACATTGTGTTGGGAAAGTCGGTGGCAATAATACCTGGTGTACTGATGTCAGCATTAAATCTCTGTTCTAAAGTAACTTAGCACAATTATTTGTGGAAAATTGATTTCCCAGTTCACTGCCTCTTTTACCAATATTGATGCCCATGTTGTAAACATATGGATGGATTTTTCTGGATATTCCAAAGATGCTGATGTCATACAATATGGGCATATATTTTGTGAATATCTGTCATTAAGTAAAATGGCCTCAGCAGAGAAATTTCTGAGAACATGTTCTGTTGGTAATGAACTTAGTTGTGGTGAATTTAGACACAACTTGGATTACACACACACACACAAAAAAAATTGTACTAACTGTTTACATCAAAAAATAAACCTTGAACATTGTTATACATGTGTATCTCAATTGTAAACCACTGTTTCATTCACGGTTGGTGTTATATCAAGGAATGTTTCACTTGACAATATATGCATAAAATAAACTTAATTAAATATTGATTGCTTATGGTACCATTTTTCATAAAATTATTTGAAGCAAAAATATATATATATATATTTGAAGCACTGTGAGTTGACGACATAATTTTCTTTCATCTAAGGAACAATATTATATCTTTTCTAGTTGGGGGCACTATTGGAATGGTTCCACCTATCATACCTGCTCAATGTGTGTTCAAGTATTTTTCCATAAATACTTTTTAAAAAAGGAATTTTAATAAGGGCTGCACAGTGGTTAGCACCATTGTCTCCCACAGTCCAAAAACATGCTGAGGTTAATTGGTAATTTTAAACTGTCCAAAGGTGTGAATTTGTCTGTAGGTGTGAATGTGAGTGTGCTTGTCTCTCTGTGTAGCCCTGTGATAGACTGGTGACCAGTCCAGGTGAACCCTGCCTTCACCCTAAGTCAGCTGGGATAGAGTCCAGCAGCAGTCTAAAGCAGGACTGGTCATCTGAGAAAAATAGACCAAAGAAAATGAATATTATCAAATGTGCATAACATAAATTTGCAACTTTGAGGCCCTAACTTTGAGAAAGGTTAGGACCTTATACCTTATTAACATACAGACACAGAAATACAGCAATAAACACTAAAAAATAGAAATGCAGCCTAAAAAGGTTCATATGTGGAAATATAGAAATATATCCAAGGGATTCATTTAATTGTGTTCTTTTTAGTGCCCAGTACATATTCCAAACAGCCTGTTTGATAGTGTTTCATATATTTTAAGACTATGAGATCATAAACAAATTGACACGTGAGCGGCACATTTGTTTACATTTTGGTAGTGCACTTTTTGGTGTTTGGTAGTGCCATCTGCTAAAATTCACTTGCACATATCTTACTTGGCAGTACAGTTACTTTGCATTGGTTACTGTTTAAAATGCTTACTTTTTTCAATGCCAGTAAAATCTGGATTTTTTTTTTGCATTAAATATATCTGAAAATAATGCCAAGCAGCTCTAGTTACCTGTCAGTAAAACAGTCAAAAGTACAATATATCTCTCTGAAAATTAAAGGAGTATAAAGTAACAGAAATTAAAGTTACCTTTAAAACTGTACTTAAAAACAATGGCTGAGCACATTTAGGTCCAACACTGAAAAGCACATCATCCCATCAAGATTATTTAATGCAGAGATTATTCATTGCTGAGTGAAGATAACGCAAAGTAATCACTTACCACTCTTTACACAGGAATTGTACAAGGAGGAGGACTATTAAGGGTTAATGTGGAAGATATAGAAAAACTAATGCCCTGATGGAATTCATAAAGTAATCAAACAAAGTTTTAGTTTGTTCATACAGTGATAATATCATGTGAACAGTGTTATATCATGTAAACAGTAACAAAGTAGAAGGAATTACTTTATATTACGTTAATACAATATTTAGAAGGCATTCAATGCGATTCCATTCCTTTGAAACCATATGCAGACATATTACAAGAAGCTAATAAATAAAGAATCATTGTAGAAATACTTTGCTGGTGCCAGTCAGGTATGAAGGATGTTGGAAAACCTGATACTCGGGTTTACCAGTATTATGTGGATACATTTCATGTTTTTATACACAATCACCCATATAGACTAGCAAAGACTATAAACTAATCTCATCTAGAATCAGCATGAAAATTACATACACTTGCAATTCTTACCACAGGAAGTAAAAGTGAGGTTTGTCAAGATCAAAGTTCTGTATTCCTCCGGTCATGTGATATACGCAGGAAATGTTACGGTTTCAAATGTTTTCTTAAAACTGTTTTTGTCTGGTTTCCCACCTGAACCAGACTATACTGGAATGTTGTATCTTATACTGTGATGTTGTTCAGCTCGAATTAATCTTTTATAACGTGAGCATAAAAATAGCAGTGAACATATATAAATAGATTTGAACTCCAAACACGAAGAGCTTTTGGAAGGAACACACTCACCACCTGTGCTTGCTGTGATGCCTTGTCCATTTGTCTTTTCCTCCACAGCATATGCAGTGGTGTGTCTAACACTAATGAAGTAACATGTGCTCATAATATAGGGAAGTGCAGTTGTTAAAATGTACGGTTGACGGACTTCAGTCTTAGCACTGGGATTTCCTCTTTCAATGTTAAACCAAAGTACAGTGACGCAGGTGACGCAATGTGGGTGTGTTTATATGTGTGTTTGTGTGTATTGTGCAGTAAAACCTGTTTTGCTTTTGAAGCCGGTTAGATCATGTATTACTTGGAATTGGATAGCGACTGATATTGTGTATTTACTATTCAAATTCAACGTTGCTTGTTTTAAACGGGTATAACCAATCATTTCTTTGTGCATCAGTCATTTTGAGGCTGCTATCAAG
This sequence comes from Amphiprion ocellaris, assembly GCF_022539595.1. Lineage (NCBI taxonomy): Eukaryota > Metazoa > Chordata > Actinopteri > Pomacentridae > Amphiprion > Amphiprion ocellaris. The sequence continues at coordinate 8,321,407 of NC_072773.1, read as the reverse complement.
TTTATTTGTGTAATCTAATATCAGAAATTATATCTCACTGGATTTTTCAAGCCCACATGGACAACAGATCCAGACCTAGCTTAAGAACTGCTCATTAAAGGATAGTAAGTATGGTAGTAGTAAGTTTTTTTTTGTCAGATGTGCCTCTTACGGGCCGTCTGATGAGCTCCAGTACTCCTAACTGACCTCTATCATCCTCCAAATATGCTCAATTCAGATTTTAAGAACAAGGGGATCCACCAGATTAATGTTTTTATCATTAGATATACAAATTTTATGTTGTTGAACATTATCATTTGTTATTAAATCAGTATTGTTCCAACTTTTTTCCATACATTTTAACAGTCAACATTTAGGTTTGTTTGTTGTTTCTATTCATTCCGCTACAATATGGAGTCTTAACTGTATACTTCAGCCATGTATCAAATTACATTTAGCTATTTAACCAATCTGCCATTATCTATAGATTGATTTTATGATTTTTCATCTAAGATATCTTTTCCATTGTTTTTTAAAACTACGATAATTTTCACAGGTATTTATCCATTACTCTTGACATAATGATTACTATAGCTTTAAATATTTTTATGCACTCTTTAGCTAACTAGTCATTCATTCTGTTCACTATTTAACTCTTTATCAATTACTTGTGGTAATATTAACGATTTAAGACCCATTTTCTATGTAGATAAAGAGCTTTTCTAAAGTAATGAAAACCTCATAGTTCTCATGAAAACATAATTATAAATATTGTATTCCAAACCACACAGAAAGGATTTAAAGACATCCAGGTGAATGTTCTGGAGTGGCCAAGTCACAGCAAGGACCTCAAACCAATTCAGAATTTGGCTGGATTTCACAAGACTTATCCACTCAGGCTCAATGCTGTAATTGTAGTCAAAGGTGCATGTATTTACTGGATTAAAAAGGTGGTGATTCCTTATGCAGTCTCTTATTTTACATTTTATATTTTTCAAATTGGTATTACTTTGTAGAAAATTATCACTTTGACACAAAAGATTCTTTTTTGTAAATTCATGTAAAAAAAAAAGCATCATCATGATCATGATTCAAAGTTGAAAAGCAATAAAAGGGTAAAACTTGAAGTAGTTGGATATTTTATATAGGCACTGCATTTTTTGTAAGTAATTCAATAACAGTTGAATATTTAAATGACACGGCGCAGAAAGTGTTTTACATTTAGTGAACTACAAAGTGAGTACTGCTTACAGGCAAGCTAACTAAAGCAAAAGGCTAGGCTAATTCTAGGTAAATGAATACTGAAATACAAAATACAAAACTCTAAGGAAAATAGACAGAGAACACTAAAACACACAAGTTAATAATGCAAACACCAACAGAGAAACAAATCTGTTGGGGAAAACAAAAGACACTAATTACTGAAGGAGACAAGACTTAAAACTAACCAAGACCAGGTATAATCAAAAGCAGAGAGTTACTAGTAAATTACCAGGATTGACTGAACTTTAACTAACCCTAACCCTACTAACCCTAACCCTAACAAACTTAACTGATAAATTGGGGCTGGAAAAGGAATGACTGGAATTTTATGGAACGATGGTTGTGTGTGGAGAGAAAAATCCAGTGTGAAGCTGAATCCGGTAGTTCATCTTTCTAAAAGTGAAAATGCACTCAGGAGCATTCAACTGGTGCGCCAAAAATAATAATAATAATTTATTTTTAATTTATTTTTATTTTTATTTTTTTTTACCTAATTTATATGCACTTTTCATTTCAGCTCAATGGAAAAGTTTCTACTCTCTCCTCCACCATCAATTTTTCAATTCAATTCAATTCAATTCAATTTTATTTATATAGAGCCAATTACAGGTCATATTGTCTTAAGACAATATGACCTGTAATATGACAATATTTACTAAATAATGGTATATATAGTAAATACATAGGTAGTTAGAGAAGGGCTCAGTGCATCAAGAGAGGTTCCCCAGCAGCCTAGGCCTATAGCAGCATAACTAGGGGCAAACTAAAGGGACGTCAAGAGGGGAAGTCAGTTGTGCAAATGAAAACACCAGCTCACCCCGTCAGGGTCCCCCAGTCAGCCCTAACTATAAGCTTTGTCAAACAGGAAGGTTTTAGGCTTGGCCTTAAAAAATAGAGAGGGTGTCTGCCTCCCAAACCCAAACTGGGAGCTGGTTCCACAGGAGAGGCTCCTGATAACTGAAGGCTCTGCCTCCCATTCTACTTTTAGAAATTCTAGGAACAACAAGTAAACCTGCAGTCTGAGAATGAAGAGTTCTGCTAGGATAATATGGTACTATCAGGTCTTTAAGATATGATGGAGATTGGTCGTTAAGAGCTTTATATGTCAGAAGAAAGATTTTGAATTCTATTCTAGATTTCACAGGAGGCCAAAGAAGAGAAGCCAATATCGGAGAAATATGATCTCTCTTGCTAACTCCCGTCAGTACTCCAGCTACAGCGTTTTGGGTCAGCTGTAGATGTTTGACAGAGCTATTGGGACAACCTGATAATAAGGAATTGCAATAGTCAAGCCTGGAAGTAACAAATGCATGGACTTGTTTTTCTGCATCACTCTGAGACAGAATGTTCCTCATTTTTACAATATTTCTCAGGTGGAAAAAGGAAGTCCTACAGATTTGTTTTATGTGTGAGTTAAAGGACATGTCCTGGTCAAAATAACTCTGAGGTTCCTCACAGTAGTACTGGAGGCCAAAGTAATAGAGTAACTATATGCTGTGAAAGTGAGTTTTTGAGATATTTGGGGCCAAATACAATGACTTCAGTCTTGTCTGAATTTAGTAGTAAGAAATTATAGGTCATCCAGGTCTTTATATCCTTAAAACAATCTTGCAATCTAGCTAGCTGATTAGTTTCATTTGGCTTCATAGATAAATATTCAGCGTGTCGTCAGCATAACAATGGAAATAAATACAGTGCTTCCTAATAATATTGCCCAAAGGAAGCATGTATAATGTGAACAGTATCGGTCCTAAGACAGAGCCCTGAGGAACTCCATGACTAACCTTACTATGCTCAGAAGAGTCATTGTTGACATGCACAAACTGGAACCTGTCTGATAAGTAGGATTTAAAACAGTTCAGTGCTGTCCCTTTAATGCCAATAGAATGTTCTAGTCGCTGTAATAAAAGTTTGTGGTTGATGGTGTCAAATGCTGCACTAAGGCCCAACAAAACAAGTATAAAAACCAGTCTATTATCTGACGCTATGAGAAGGTCATTAGTGACTTTCATGCTGTGTTTCATTGTTCATGTCTTCACCATAACAGTCTTTGGAAAAGACACATGGAGTGAAGTGGATCGAAGGAAAGACAGTTGAAAACAACCCATTATGGCCAAAGAGCTACCAAGCTGTAATGGTTGCACCTGGATTTTTTTATTTATATTTTTTTACTAGTACCACAAAAGTGGTTATTTCCACACCATGCCACAAAGTGGTCCAGTAATTCCCTATTTTCTCCACCAATGAGAGAAAATACTGAAAAGTCAAAATTTCTGCAGATGACAGGACTGAATTGTACCGGACATCTGAGGAGTTCAGTGTAAAACGGAAGGTGACTATACACTGATAAGGCATAATATTATGTCCACCTGCCTAGTATTGTGTTGGTCCTCTTCTTGCTGCCAAAACTCCACTAGACCCCTGAAGGTGTGCTGTGGTATCTGACACCCGATGTTAGCAGCAGATCCTTTAAGATCCACAGATGACACCATCAATCACCTGCTATACACAGCCCTGGCTCACCTAGATACTAGAAATGGGAATTATGTCTGACTTCAGTTCAGCATTCAACACCATAATCCCCTCCAGACTGGAGATCATTTTTCGCTTGTACTGGCTTCTCTTGTTACAGGGGTGTCAGAGAACCCAGGTGCAGACGCAGAGAGACTGGTAGACAGGTGAATATAGAAAAAAAGGCTTTATTTAAACTGAAACCAGAAAGGGAGACTGAACTGAGGGAGAAACTAAACCAAACTAAATATAAAATTATGCAAAACCCAAACAAAACTAACAACTAAGCCCAACACAGAAATCCAAGGAAAAAAAACAAACAGCAAAACTAAAGGAAGCTTTCTAAGCTATGTTAACTTCCTCTAAACTAGGGGAATGCCACTTCCTTTCCAGCTTTCGCGATGCCTGCTTTAAAGTCCACTGCTGGGAATTATACCAAGGAGCAGGGCCTCTCTGAGACATAGCTTTCTTTTTCAAAGGTGCAACACTAATGAGTGTCGTACGCAGTGAGGCTGCAGCATTATTAACAAGATAATCTACTTCTGTGGGGTAAAGTTATGATAACTGCCCTCCATTTTACCAGTAAATAGGGCTGAAGTAAACAGTAATGGTATCACTTCCTTAAATTTGGTTACAGCATTGTCAGACAGACATCTACTGTAATGATATTCATTCCCAACTGCTGCACAATCCATTGTTGTAAATTTAAATGTTATCAAAAAATGGTCAGACAGAACAGGATTCTGGGGAAATACTACTAGCTGTTCTGTTTCTATGCCATAAATCAGGACAAGGTCAAGAGTGTGGTTAAAACTGTGAGTCAGTTTATTTACACATTGAGAAAAACCAATTGAGTCCAGTAATGAATTAACCCTTTGATGCGCAACATGGATCAAAAGTGACCCAAATCCAATGGAAAATGGGTATGTCCTGACCACACTGTGCATCAAAGGATTAAATGCAGTCGTAAGACTGTCGCTGTCAACGTCAACCTTAATGTTACAGTCACCCACAATAATGACCTTATCTGAACTGAGCACTAAGTCAGATAAAAAATGTGACAATTCAGATAAAAACTCAGAGTAAGGAGCAGGCGGACGATACACAACAACAAATAGAACTGGTTTGTGAGCTTTCCAATCTGGGTGTGAGAGACTAAGAATAGGACTTTCAAATGAGCTGTAACCAGGTTCAGGTCTCTGGTTCATTATTAAGCTACACACACCCTCACTCACACCCAATTGAGTGGGACGGAAAGAAGGGAGAAAGAGGGGGAAGGGACGGCTGCAGCTAAGCAGAGCTGGAGGTTGTATTCTCTTTTCATAATATTTTAGAGTAGAAATGCTAATTGCATCTGTGCAACCACTCTGAATGACACAATCATTGCAATAGGACAGCTGTTATTTTATTGAAGTCCAACAGTTTAATTATATTTTGAATTAAGGCAGAATGCATGAGCTGTCTAGCCGCTCTCCAGAGGCTCCACATTTAATTTAATTCACAAGAAAACATGTTAAAAAAACAATGACCGGATTACACTGATATATTTTAATAGCAGCCTCCAAGGACCTATTTGCTCAAGGAATGCTGAAAGGTAACTGGCCGTAGTGAAGTTCCAGGTGACGACCTCATGACACTGTTTGGAGAATGTTAGAGTTATTGAGAAATCAAACATTTAAAACATGTTTCACTTTATTTCCACTTTTTTTTTCTCACTGCAGAAGTCTAATTGCATAATTCCACCTTGGACTTGTGGTTTTAATTACAATGTGATATGGAAAAGTCATATTTCTTCAAGAACATCGGTATATGATATAGAATGTTACAAGTAGTGAATGTACAAAAATGAATAGGTTAGTAATCTATAGGAAGATAAACAGGGAATAATCCAAATAATAAGATAATGCCAGCATCAAATCTCTTCACACTGATGTGTAGGAACACACAAAGGACGGGCTAGATCAGGACGTCACTCAGAGCCACACAGTCTGGGCGTTTTAGAGAACCAGGGCACAGACAAGGATTAATCACAAAGTCCTTGTTCTACATGTTACATCATGTTTCTAGTCCAAGAGCACAATCCTGAACATATCCATGATAAATCTTTTACATAATGCTTGTTGAAGTTCAAACATGAGATCATATCAGACAGCAGTCACTTGTATTTAGATAGTAAGATGAATACTTTGCAGTACTATATTATACAGAAACCCAGTTATTCCTTTTGAACAGTACTTGGTGACAGTGGGAAGGAGAAAACTCACTTTTACGAAGAAGAACTAGGCTCAGTCAAGGCAGCCACCTGCCTCAGCCAGTTGGAGTTAAAGGGAGTGTTTAGTTTTTTTTTAGTATTTATTTATTCATTCGGATGGGACAGTGCATGTTAATGAACATGCAATCTCATAATAGTTACGCAAGGTTGCAGTAAATACACTAGATTTAACACAAGGCTAATTTCTATCCGTTGTCCCACACATAAAACAAAACCATACAGACAAACAAAAACAATAGAGTAAAACAAAGACAACGACAAATTAATACTGACTGGGTTAAACCTACCCTAAAGTGATAATATTTTAGAAAAGCGCTTTCTAGGCATAGTGAAAAAATAGTGAAAAAGCCTGTTTTTAAAGTGCCTGATTTTGAACAGTGTCGACAAAAGAAGAGTAGTTAGAATGAAGAGAAGAGCATCACTGTTGTAAACTTTTGTTCATATCTGTAACTCCTATGTTAAAGGAATTTTTCAAGCCATCAATCCACCCTGATATCCACTCGCTTGCTTTGTAACTCCATCATTTTACCTCTACATTTGCCCCCCAGCATAATTGCTACAGCCACTAGAGGGGGGTATCACTATGAAAAATAGTTGCTGCTTGCACAAACAACCTAAGGGGTGTCTTTTTTGTTTGCTATTTGTTCTGTTTTTTTATGGGGAGAGTCTTGTTGGGAAATTAGTTATTATTAATTGTTTTAATTATAAAGTAATTAGATGAATACAATACTGATACGGCTGTTCAATTTCTTTGCTTTGTTAAAGTTAGAGATTCTTTATCATCAGACTACAGTAACCCTGTGGCTGAGGTTATGAATGATGGAGGTCTTGGTTACATTAACTGTTGACCTCTGATGGTTTGTCAACTCTGACAGTGGATACAGTGCTGTAGCTCAACTTTGCTATTTATCTGTCCCAGAAGTCCCTTGTGGTTTTGCAAAGAATAAAATCCTCTCCCAAAAAACATCCATCCATCCATTATCTATACACCGCTTAATCCTCACTAGGGTCGCGGGGGGGCTGGAGCCTATCTCAGCTGACTCGGGCGAAGGCAGGGGACACCCTAGACAGGTCGCCAGTCTGTCGCAGGGCTACATACAAAGACAAGCACTCACACATTCACACCTACGGGCAATTTAGAGTAATCAATTAACCTCAGCATATTTTTGGACTGTGGGAGGAAGCCGGAGTACCCGGAGAAAACCCACGCATGCACAGGGAGAACATGCAAACTCCATGCAGAAAGATCCCGGGAAAGCCGGGACGCGAACCAGGGATCTTCTTGCTGCAAGGCGAAAGTGCTAACCACTACGCCACTGTGCAGCCCCCCAAAAAACATGTTTTTAATAAACCACCACTACAAGTGATTTCTGTGATAGAGCACCTCCAACTGCAAACACATTTGTGGGTCAAATATAGAGAGAGTACATGAAGTTACATACAGACATGTTGATACTTTCGGTTTGCAAATGAGAAGGAAATGATGATCAACCCGGAAGAACTTGCAAGAACAGGTTTGCCCTCAAATAGACGAGCACAGTTTTCTCATACTTGATGTTATTGCAAACATGAAGTTATCTGATCACTTAAATAATTTTTTTAAAAAACCAAACAACTCTGGCATGGAGAAACTGGGAAAGCCCAGGAAGAACACAAAATTAGAAACGCAAACTATAGCATACAGTACAGACTTAATCATGAGATTCTAAATGCACACAGAGCAGGGAACTAACCAAAACCAAGTAACACAGGGCTAGGAAAGTTTTTGGGAATAGGAATACAGAATTTAGAAAAACGCGCACACAGTGGGATATGTGGAAGCCGAATCACAATGGCTGAACACGCACAAGTGGCCTGGCTGACAATAGCTTACAAACAGGTAATGCAGTATACAACATTGCATAATGCGACAGAAAGAAACACTGCTCTGACGAGAGACTCAATGAGTGAAAACGCCAAAGTACAAGAGCCAAGAACGAGAACTATACAACACTAAGGCACGAAGCAAAACTGCTGAGACAGATGACAGTTCAACACGGAAGCGTGGTCAGGGGAATGTGGGCAGTGGAGGTGAGCAGCATGGTTGGAGGAATCTGGGAACGTGTGTCAGGGAGCGGTATGCAGAAAAGTGAATAGTAAAATAGTATGGTGTCGAATGATGAACCAAGCCCTTCTTTAATGGCTGATGGAGAGTGCAAACAGGTGAGCCACTCCCCGTCGCCGGTGTCCTTGTTCAGCTGATTATACAATGATGTCTTCTCGCACACATGCACACCTCACTCACACCCACAAGAGGGAAGGGGAAAAAGGAGGGAGTACTGCCATCTGAGCAGAGGTGGAGGAAATGACAATGAGCAATTAGTGAGGTTTAAAATAAATCGCAAAAATTCTAAAATTTAGAGCCAAACGTCAAAAATTCAAACTATATAAGTAATTGGAGTGGAGTTTTAGGATTTTTTTTCATGAACTTAACAAAAGTTTTCAAAATGTTTTTTTCATGAAAATGACTGACATGAACTGGGAAGGTTAGGTGAGCTGACAATGAATGACCTGTTTGTATGATTATGTTAGCTTCCTTTAGTAAAGATTTTAAAAATGAAAGCCTGCATTTCCCTACAGAGATGTCTGGCTGATGTTTTGGAAATACCAGATAAAGGAGAGGTCAGTGACAAAAAAAAATGTTTACCAAGTAAAACTGTCCTGGTTATAATCAGTAATCATCTGTTTGTTTAGATCCACTCTTATCTGAACAGTGTAACCCAACACTTATCACAATCTACAGTACACATTGTCATATGCCCTCACACTGTGAAAGAAAGTTTTGGAGCCAAATTCAAATTAGCACCTGATCAATCGTGGATGTGTTCTTCCAAAGAGGTGGTGTTGAGCTTCACTGTCCAGGAGAGGTCAGAGGCCAAATACTTTTAGAACTTACTTTTTGTTCATTACTTAAACATACAAATCCAATTGTCAAATATCTACGATGACCACAGATCTAAAATACCACTGAATAGGTGAATAGAATGACACCAAACACAACATGCTTATCTCATATGGTTCCTGAGATAATAATAAAAAGGTGTAAACATAAGAATAAATTTACAAAATTGACTTTAAGCTACATTAAAGTCAACTTATAACATAAAACATATCAAACATAACATAAAATATGCTAGCATACACATTCGGTAATAAAAAAATAAGACTGTTCTTTGTGTTAGGTAGGGTCGTCAGAAGGTCACCGTGAAGAATGCCAATCCTCTTCTTTAGAGGTGTGGTTTTCCTCACAGTTGACACTTCATGACCTTCATCAGATTCTGGTGGAGGTAGGAGGCATCCTGTTGTCTCCAAGAGGGTCGGTAGTGGTTCTTTAGTAGTAAACATCCGATCAGCAGATGTTCCATGTGGGTGTGAGTTTTAGGTTAGCTGAAATGATGTCTTACCAAATTTACAGCTTTGGTAAAGGGTCTCTGGATTCTCTGTGGGCTGCACTCTGGAATGTGCTGCTCCTCAGTCCGCTACAAAAAGAACCATCCCAAAAATATATCATTGTGAACAGGATAGCAGATGGACAACAGTCAAACAAGACGTAAGAGAACAATGTAAGAGAACAATGAACATTTTGGAGGTTGGCAAGACCAGTGACTGCAGATCAGAGACATGTAGCTCCAGATCCAGAGACACCTGCAGAGAGAACAAACACAAATCACGCAAGAGAGAAGACAGTGATGTGTAATGGTGATGTTTAACTGTATGGAAGACAGAGAGAGGACAGAGGAGGAGAGAAATCCAGTGCATCTTGGGAGTCATCCAGCAATCTAAACCTACAGCAGCACCTGAACTAAGGGACAGTTCAGGTGATCCTGAGCATCTCTAACTATAAACTTCATCAAAGAGTTAAGTGTTGAGCCAAATCATAAAAGTAGAGAGGGTGTCTGTCTCCTGAACTCTAGGAGCTGATTCCACAACTGAGGAGCTGATAACTGAAGGCTCTGCCTTCCATCTATTCAATTTGACAGGGTGCCTTTGGAATCTGAACCCAAGAGTGAAAGCACACAGAGCAGGCGGCAGGCAGATGGAAAATGACACAAGTTTTAATTTACAAATTATAATTAAAACAATAGAACTAAGGCAAACTCACTATCGGGGAAGTAGGGCTAGGTAAGAGCCATGACACAATTCAATTCAATTTTATTTATATAGGGTTAGGGTAAGGACAATACTCATCAACATCCCACCCCTCCAGGATCCATGGTTTGTTAGTGTGTGTATTCAGAGCCAGTAAGCAATGGACTTTCATAATAACAATAATGATTAAAAAAAAAACTGTGTTAATGCACAATGAAATAATTGTTGGCCTTAATTAATTAATGCATTAACGCATTAAAAATAAAGTGATTTCCTGCATTATAGGACAGTATCAGACCTAAATGTACTTCAATACAATATCATGTTTAAATATATGAAATTTGAAGTTTAACAGCTCTAATGTGCAGCTGTCAGAAATAAGCAGCTGCATAAAATAGATATATAAACACACGTTTAACAGTTTTCTATTAGCATTCCTCTATTGCATCATTTGCAATAGCAGCGCTTTTTAAAGTCATCTTTTTTTAAAAATCCTTGTTTTCAGTTAAAACAACTTGTTGGCTGAAGTAGGTGACACATGATCATTTCATGTTGTGCAGGAGAAAAATCACATGAGCAAAGTCACTCGCACAGTGTCTGAAGCAGAAAGGGAGAGTTAACAAAGAAAGCTGATCACCACCTTTATGATCCCTGTTATCTCTGACTTTGGTTTTAGTTTTTATTGAGCCAACTTGCAAACAGGAATCCCAACTATCAAACTTGCTTCATTGTACAGCCCTCTGGACTTTTAGACTACATCAACATATCTGAAATCAAATCAAATAAATCAAAACCTTGCCTATGAAGACAGCTGCACATACACAGTGTTGTTTCACAACTTATTCTAACAACATTTAAAAGAAAATGTCACCTCATTTCATCTGTTAATTTTTTCATATTAATAATTCAACTGTTATTGCACATTGGAAAGCATTGAGGGTTTTCCTCTTAAAGACAGCTTGAGATTCTTTGTAGACAAACAAGTTATACTTACAGTATATTCAGAGGTACCCCAAAGCAGTGTGCAAATCCTTGAAGTATGAGAGCCTTTGTTTACTCAAAATATTGGTGAAGGTGTGTTTTTATTAAATGACTGGTGCAATTTTCATCAGAAGGCAACAATGCTGAGCAGCTGGTTGGAGGCCAGTTTTTCCCACTGGCTGAATAAGACATGAACAATGCAGATAAGAAGTCTCAGTTCTCCACCACAGACATGACCAAGGGAGGTTACAAAAACTGCAGTGTAACTGAGAACAACACATGAAATCCATTCAGGTTGCTGCTTTTTAAACTCTGCAGTGCACATTCAGTGTTGGGTATGTATGTCTATGCTGTTAATACAGTTATTAAATTAAAAGTAATTTAGACCAGTACATTTGAATGTAGAATTTATCAGTGGTATATTGTTTGTCTATGAGGAGTTTTGAAGCTTTATTGAATATAACCAGGCATTTTGTTGAGATTTCAGTTGGATGCACTGGTAATCACCCTGTTAATGTAATAGTAATGGTATCTATGATGTATGCTGTAACCTCTAAGAACAAATGCAATTCACTGTAAGTCCAGAAACCCAGAGGCAAGCTACTATTATTGTGTTGCAATAACACTACCTGAGTCTATATTTTCAGCTTTTCACTCTTAGACAATATATAGCATGAATGCACCATATAAACTGAAATAATGCAGGATCTGTCTTAGTTAATATTTTACAAATTAATGGTGCAAATTCCCTAACAAATCTGCAAACAATAATTTTTACCTAAATAAAGTGAAGCAGCAAGTGTAGCAACCCCTGCTGCTAGCAGTCACCTAGGATGGCTGGTAAATTCCAGGCTCTGTTATTCATATCTTCTCTCTTCACAAAAGCCACTATGTGGTTATGTTTGAGGCTTTTTTTCTTCCTTGTTAATTTTCTTTTCTTTTATTTCATTTCATTTTCTTTTCTTTTATTTCACCACTAACAACACTGTTACATACATGCATGTTACTTTTTTACTTCAGTCATTTTAGCTTGACAAATTGCTTATAAAATTTTTAAACATGAATTTCACATTTGCAAGAACAGATGTAGACACGTGACCACGTGCACATGTGAAATTTAAAACTTGAAAACAACACTTCACACAAGAAATATGTGGATCACATCCGAAACGTACTTTTCACATGGGAAACATTTTTTCTCTTTGTGTGATATGTGCCCAGCTTTGTTGCTGCTTCCAGATGAAGTGCTGTTGGTTCAGTTTGAGTGGCGACTGTTTGGCATGTTGTCACTGTGTTTGCAGCTGCTCTGCTACAGATACAACACTACTGATATTGAAGCAGGAAAGGGAGAGTGTTTAGATCCTTCAGCAACCTTGACAAAAAAGATAGCATACAGCGGCATGAGACACATGCAGTCAAAGGCAGGTGGAACTGTTGACTGTGAGACTGTACAACACAAAAGTGTAACAAAAATGACTGTGTGAGTGCTAAGTCCACACTGTGCCTGTGTTTCTGGGAATTTATGATACTATAACCAATTTCAACTGTTACATCTCTTTCAGAGAGCTTCATGACTAGTCAGTGAAGTGTCACTGAAGTATATAAATTCAATTCCTAAATGCTAGTTAGTAGTAAGTAAAGTTTCTTTATATAACACCTTTCACAGCACAAAGTAACAAAATGCTTAGGAATATCAACATTAGTCCATGAAAAGAGTAAAGAGAAAAAACAAAAGCAAACAACAGTAGATCCAAATTGGTCATAATAAAAGTAATAAGAACATACTGATTAAAACCTAGATCATAGTTCAATGGCCAGTTATCATCCATTATCTGTACACCACTTAATCCTCATTAGTGTCGTAGGGGGGCTGGAGTCTATCCCAGCTGACTTAAGGTGAAGGACACCCTGGACAGGGCTACATATAGAGGCAAACAAGCACACTCACATTCACACCAACAGACAATATAGACTCACCAATTAACCTTAGCATGTTTTCAGACTGTGGGAGAAAGCTGGAGAACTCATGCTGCCCAGAGAAAATATACAAACTTCCACAGAAAGAGCCCAGGCCAGGACACAAACCAGGGATCTTCTAGCTATGAGGCAACAGTGCTAGCAATGGAGCCACTGTGCAGCCCCCAGTTTAAACAGATAAATCTTCAATTTAATTATAAAGCATCAACTGAGACTGCATGACAAAAGTCTAAAAGTCTACAGGTAGGGCATTACAAAGGGTTGGGGCCACCACTTCAAAGGCACGATTGCCTTTTGTTTTTAGTTCAGTGTGATTCAGAACCAGGGGCAGATCTGGAGAAATATTAATGGGGTGGCAAAGGGGTTGCATATACATTTTAGTAACTTTAGTTTTTCAATAATGAACCAGATAAAATGTTAACGCCCTTCCTATATGTGTATACACACACACACACACACACACACACACACACACACACACACACACACACACACACACAAACACACACACACACGCATATATACACATATATATGTATATATTCATGTATATATATATATATACATGTATATATACATACATATATGTGCATGTATTTTAGCTATGAGTGTATGTGGGTAGAAAAAACAGAATTCTAATGGAAAAGCAAACTTTCCATGCGCACCCCTCATTTATAACAATATTGATCATCACCATGAACAAACACATCATACCTTGATATCTTCCCCCTCCACCTCTTCTTAATGTGTGTGTGTGTGTGTGTGTGTGTGTGTGTGTGTGTGTGTGTGTGTGTGTGTGTGTGTGTGTGTGTGTGTGTGTGTATACTTTACATGCGTGATCAGATTCTGGTTATCAACACATCCATAGGTCAAAATACAGTCACAGTCATAGCGCCACCTGGTAGATGGGCAGGAAGAGCTGTCTAAATAGCCTGTACATGCTCCAGTCTGCCTGAAACTTTGCATGTGTGATCAGAGTCCGGCTCTGATGAGTTTCGTAGACCAATTTACATTCACAGTGATATCGCCACCTGGTGGACAGTTTTGATGGATCTCCATAGGTTGAAATACACTTTCAGTCGCAGTGCCAACTGGTGGACATGCTTGGATTCGCTGACCAGCAAGGATGCCCGACCAACTGCTTGCAGCTTTAATTTGGATTTAATTCGGATATAATAACTGTTTATTTATGAGTAGAGCAGCAGAACTTTTTCCACAGACATTTTTTCTGCCTGTTGGCTTGTTTTAACCAATTTTCTACCTTCGACTGATTCTACCAGCAGACACTGAAAGGACTCTGATAGTTCGGTAAGTAAATGTTTATTTTCTTATTAGTGCCGGTTTTAATGCACTTCATATGCAAATTTAGTGTTAGATATAATGTGTGCCATGCACTCCAGATGTTGATGGAGTTTACTTCTGTGTTTGTTGACCAGAGAAGAGTTAGCATCCAGGAAATATTAGCTTTAATGTGAATTAGCGATGCTAACCGAGCTAGCTGCTCAGTCGTAGTCTGATTAAAGCTAACGTAGCATCAAGCTAACGATGTTTCTGTTGTGTTTCATGTAAACAGCTGAAGTGTGTTGTGTTACTGTAATATGATACATTTAGTTAATAAAACTGTCAATGGAGATGCTGGTTCACATTAATGTAATGTTTAGAAAACCTAAATGTGATTAAAACAGTGAGGTTAAGGTTCTGTGTTGTCAGTAGTCCTGAATATCTGCTGAGTCTCTGAAGTTAAACTGGAGAAAACAGTAAATCTACTCTCTAATCTTTAACATTGTTTAATGACTGATTCACATGTTTTAGTACATATTCCTGCAGTGTAGATTGGAAAAATAAACTCCCAGAATATGACCAAAGTAATGATTAACACTACAGTTATTACATTTAAATTTCAGCACAGATAAGCTAAAGAATAAAATCCTCTCCTCTAAAGCTAAAATGACTGCAGGCCTTTCTGTCTTTCAATGCTTGGAAAACTATATGAAACAGGAAATCTTTCCAGGGATACTTTAAAATGAACATCTACTGTTGATGCTGATACTGTGACGTCTGTCTTCATCTCAGGTGTCTCATATTCCCTGTGAGGATCTTCTGAGTGAAGCCAACAGAAGGAAAACCTCATCTGGTTGTGAAGAAGGAGACTGAATGGACGACATCCTCAGTGAATCACTTCCTATTTAGCTTTCACTTACAGAAGCACAGACCAACTCTTTCAGCAGGTTCTTATTCTCTGGTCTTTGTATTCACAGGTTCCATTTATCACCTTTAACTTCATCTAAATATAAAAAGTCCATGTTATTTATAGCAGATATGCAACAGTAAAATGTCAACACATTCAAGCCAAGAGCTTCATTATTGCCTTTATTGCACATTTAAAAATGACATAACTACATTATTTAACAATTCTGAATTGCAAAGATGTGTAAACACATGAAATAAATGGATGGAATAAAGAATGTGTTGCTTACAGTGAACTGACAAGACGTCTTATGAAGAGAGGGGCTGAATCTGCAGCATTATTGTTATTACTGGAAGGATAAGGAGGACATTAGTGCTGCTCTTCTTCACAGGGATGAACAGAAAACACTCTTCAGACAACCACAGCTGGATGTTCATGTTCTGTGTAGTTCTCAGTCCATCAGACTAGATGATCCCAATGATCCAGACCAAGACTGGAAGGAAAATACACTAGCACTAAGGAAAAGATCTCCAAGGTTCTTTCATTCCAACTGCTGGAACATTAAGTATCAGTGAACACGTCAGGATATGAATGTAACAAAATAGAGGGTTGTGCTTTTTGTCCTAGTTTTTAATCTTATAGAAATGTTTGTTTTTCTGGTTGAGGCTAAAGAACATTTTACTGCCTTAGATGGACAATAAAGTTTATTCTTTTTTTTATTTTAATGTATCCTTAGCACTCTAATTACAGGACCTCCACATAATTATCTGACTATACACTGTTGTAGAGAAACAACTGCCATTCTGTTTTACATTAATAGCAGCAGAAAGGACCGATCACCTCTGTGATCCAGTGTGATGGTGGGTCGATCTCAGTAACATTACTGTTTCTGAAAGAATCATTTCAACATAAGTTTTTTTCAGAGAAATGTACAGAAACTCTTTAAAAAAGTCTGAACCAAAGAACAGAGATACTAACTCAGAACTGAACTGAGCTTCATTCATTGAACTGAGAGATTAACATTCATCAGTAACAGAGTTCTGTGGAGGAACAGTAACGATTAATTTATATCTGCTGATCATTAATGAATGGCACGTCGACACAGCAGTTGTTGATCCTTTATGATTAATCAGCTGTGACCTGCAGGACCCTTAGCTACAGCTAACAGTTAACTCATTTATAAATCTGACAAACCTGATTTAGCATCAGTGTTAACATACACTAAGTCAGGAAACGTAACCTGAGATTTACAGAACAACTTTAAAACAAGATGTCAGAACATCAACCTGATGTTAACTTACCGTAACTTCAGCTACAACAACACAGGTCACTGTTTTATATGTAATATTGTCCAGATGTGGAGAAGAGTACAAGTTACACAGCTGTGATTGCATTAAAAAAAATGCAAATGGATTGGTAGGGCTGTCACCCACTATCAAAGTCAAAAAGGAGATGAGAAGAAGGAGGATGGGATGACTCAGGGTTGGAAGGTGCAGAATCAAGTCTGAGGGACCGGCAGATGAATGTGGTGAGCTGGCGGCATCTGCACTGGAAAGATCACCCCAGGCTGGGTGGTAGCGAGGTAGCCTGCACATCCTCCTTTAGAACCCTGTGCCAGGTCATTAGGTGGACTTCCCAGTTGGATTTTTAGCCATCCAGGCCCCATCAGTGCTGTTTGCAACTGACAGACAGGAAGTTTGCGTGGTTGACAGATGATGTGCATCTGTCTGGACCAGTAGAGGAGAGGGCATGGGGGTGTCAGCTGGATGGACCAGGTTGCCATCAGCCAACACAGCATACTGTTTGGAGAAGCTCAGGCGAAGGGGAGAGGGGGATTCATCAGAGCTCTCCTGTGTCCACGGACCATCATCTTAGCCCAGGATGACCCATGGTTTGGGGTTGAGCAGGAGGGCTGCAGACAGGTAGTTGTATTTCACACAGCTGTGTCCTGTAGAGTTGGGCTGACCAAGGCTAACTTCTCGGAAGTTAGACGTGAAGTTAGACAGTAGTGAGTCTTTGCTCTGCAGTTCATCTGAGAGCCATCTGATGTCCTCTTTAAGGTCAGTAATCTTTTTGTTTACCTCTGTTAGCAATCGATTGTCTTCATAGGGCACACAAGACATTGTTGATATGTTATTCAATCTGCTTGACTAAAGATAGCCTTGTTGCACATAAATGTAAGTAGTACAATAACAGGTGAAGCGAATCTCTTAAAATCACTGTAAAGCAGTGAAATTGTAAAAGACTAGTAAAATCTCTCTCTAGCACCATGCCATGCATCAGCCTGTTGTGGCATCTCCCGATAATCTGCTCCTTATTTGTGTAATTTTGTTGTGTTTTTTGTGTTGTTTGTATTCTGCATTTCACACTGAATGGTGCACTTGGAATACAACACATTCCAGGTGGCTTTATGGGACTTATTGTCTGTTTTTTCACTTTATTTACTTTTCACCATACTCATCTCGGCCCTCACGATATGGGGCCAGTGCCACATCACCGCTGGCATATATTTTGTATATCTTTTGTCTTGTTACTTAAATGATGTCATTAATTAAATCTCTACTGCACAGTATGTCAACTTTGTTTGTGTCCTTTGATTCATGTTGTCCACCATATAAAGTGTCATCATGATTTACTGTGCTGCATAATGATGCTCCAGTCGCTCTGAGAAAGCAGGATGAATGTTTGGTTGTCCCACTGGCACCAATAAAAAACTGTTGGCTGAGGTTAGCAAGAGCAAACTTACAGTTGCTGAAGATTATAACAACAATTAAAAATATATATGAGGTAATGGCTTTCACTCAATGGATTTGAACAATTTCACAACAGAGAAACACTTGCAAACCTGGGCAGCAGGGTGAGGGTGGTGTCTCACTGCTGGGATTGTTCAGGCTCCATTGAATCTCCTTTTAGTTCTTGTGTTGAAAGAGAGCAAGAGTTAGAGAAGGAGGAAAAGAAACAGAAAAAATGTTAAACACATATACATAGGTTTGGACAGAGAGAACAATTGGTCCAAAACTGAGTTTTGTAACTTACAGTAATTTTTGATCAGGATATGACCTTCAACACACTTATTAAGCAGCTTTATAAGAGGTAGCTTTGGATTATAGGGTTTTCTGTTCTTTCTTTAAAATCTGTAAAGTGGTATGTGATGGCATATATTGTGAATTGGTGCTGTATAAATAAAGCTGAATTGAATTGAAAATTTAATTGAACTTCATTATTTGTGACTAGCATTTGCTACTGATGTTTAATAAAGTATGACAAATTTTATTAGTTTCTGATGTCATATGAGTTTGCATACAATTGTTTATGTATTTTAGCTATGAGTGTATGTGGGTAGAAAAAACAGAATTCTAATGGAAAAGCAAACTTTCCATGCGCACCCCTCATTTATAACAATATTGATCATCACCATGAACAAACACATCATACCTTGATATCTTCCCCCTCCACCTCTTCTTAATGTGTGTGTGTGTGTGTGTGTGTGTGTGTGTGTGCGTGTGTGTGTGTGTGTAGGCGTGTGTGTGTGTGTGTGTGTGTGTGTGTGTGTGTGTCTGTGTGTGTGTGTGTGTGTGTGTGTGTGTGCGTGTGTGTGCGTGTGCGTGTGCGTGTGCGTACCATAAAACACTGGCTCTGCTCATAATTTGATGCTGGAACATTGATAAGACTACAGTCAGTCATCCCTAGCAAAGAAATTCTGCTTTGCTTGTTCACTGGTGTGATTCAACCTGTTTCTCCTCTGCCGAGTAATCCGACCTGATCTCTGGACCTGTTTCCTCCCTCTGCAAACCCTCAGATGCATGCACTGCCAGTCTGGACCTGTTTTCCATATTGGATTCCCCTCCAGATCTCTGAAGCAAGCCTTATGTCAAGAACCTCCATGAGCCACTCTGACATTTCTGCTCCACCCACAGACTCCCTGACCGCTCTCCCTCTTCCCTATTCCCCAGGCTTGTATTCTGGGTCTAGCTGTATCTGTTCTGCCATGTTGGTGTGTTTCTGTTGTGTGCTTTGTCCATTTGTTGTCGTTTTGCCTTCTTGTAAATATTTCCCACTATGCCTAGCCTGGTAGTACTTGGTTTTGGTCAATTTCCTCTCCCTGAGATAGTCTCAAGTGTAAATCTGTACTGTTAAAT
The DNA here is from genome assembly GCF_022539595.1 of Amphiprion ocellaris. Classification (NCBI taxonomy): domain Eukaryota; kingdom Metazoa; phylum Chordata; class Actinopteri; family Pomacentridae; genus Amphiprion; species Amphiprion ocellaris. Next base: position 8,301,969 of record NC_072773.1, on the reverse strand, counting down.
GTTGATCTCCTGTTCCCTCTAGGTTCCGTGTCAATTTATACAGTTTATTCGCCTTTTGTTTCTGGAGCTTACTTTCAGTTTACTTCCCCAGTCTAGTTCTCCTGTTTGTTGTTTTCTCAGTTCTCCTCCAGAGGTCACTGGTGGCTTCTCAATGCCCCTTTAATTGTTTGTTTTCTTCACAATTAGTTTCTCCTGTTTGCTTCCCAACCCCTCCAGCCCTTCTCACTCCTCATCCCAACCTCCCAGTTTCCTGCATTTTAATTTTCTCAGAACAGCTTTTGTAAAATAAACTCTTTAAATAAATAAGAGACTCTGCACTTGGGGCTTTGATGCCTTGTGACACATACATTACTCATATATCACATTTTCAGTATTTACAGATTACTAATCCATCCATCCATTATCTATACACCGCATTGTTCTCATTAGGGTCGCGAGGGCGCTGGAGCCTATCCTAGTTGACTTGGGGCGAAGGCCGGGGACACCCTGGACAGGTTGCACACACATTCACACCTATGGGCAATTTAGGATAATCAATTATCCTCAGAATTTTTTTAGGCTGTAGTAAGAAGCTGGAGTACCCAGAGAAAACCCACGCATGCACAGGGAGAACATGTAAACTCCATGCAGAAAGATCCCGGGAAAGCCGGGACGCAAACGGGGGATCTTCCAGCTGCAAGGCGAAAGTGCTCACCACCACGCCACTGTGCAGCCCCAAATTACCAATATAAATCATAATAAAAAAATAGTATGATATCTTAATACAGCATTTTTCAGTTTACAAAGTTGTCCACAGGTATAATCACATTGTGCAATTTAAAAAAAAAAGACATTGCTAAACTAACAAGATATATAGTACTGCAAAATAATACGTTAAGTATAATTAATTTATTACATAAGTAATACTTTCAATATTTAGCAAGATTTGCCATTTAACTTGTGATTTTTGTATTTCAAAATTGTTGGACTATTTTAATTTGACCTTGTGTTTTAAAGCATACTTGCATCTTCCAACTTTTTCATGCCATGATTCCAGAATCAGCTGAGCAGCAGCATAAAATATTTCTGCAATCGTCATAAAATCACAAGGCTAGAAACATTCAACTCTTAAGTTGTATTCAAGTTTTCTTATCAATAGCAGTGTTGTGTGACATTAAGTAGTTTGTTTTTCGAATTTGTACCTGAAATGGATTTCCTAATTTCACCACTTCACCACAAATTTTTGACCAGCAGATTTTGTCAAATTTCCAGAAGCTCTATAATAAATTTATGAAAGAACCAAAATGCTTGTTTTACTCAGTCCATCATAGAAGATTAAGAGCTGCTGGAATCATTAGACATTCATGATATGCATGTGTTTACACTGTAAAATTCACTTCACAGTGGTAACACTTAACACCCAGCACCTTATGTTTGCATTTTTTTTACTTTATTTTTCCATAACTTGTGCTAAAATATTTTAATTTTTATCAATTTTCATTGGTTTTCTTGATCATCAGCTAGGCTACATTATGTATGTTTATGCACAATAATTGAATACGTTTTTAAATTTAATAAATTGTTTTGTGAGTTAGTCAGTATCTGGGTAAATGGGTTTAAGGTGTGTGACAGAGACCACTATCCCTTACAGAATGTTGAAAGAAAGGGTGGATAGAGAAATTCAGTTGCTACTTTGGCTTTAGATAACTACATTAAATTTGTGTAAAAATAAATTGCCACAGTATCCTACATATGGAATTGAAATTTATTGAAAGATGCCAAGATATAGCCCATTGTGGAGTAGTTCAGAGTTTTGACAACCACACCAGAAGAGCATGAGATAATGGAGAAGCCCCAATAGATTTACAAGCAGTGAAAACTTCGTCAGAGATTGATGGTCAGTTACACATACAGTAAATGCATACAAAAGCAAATTTCTGATACAGGGTAAAATACTGGCTTGTGTGGTCAGATTTGTCACAGAGTAACTGTTATACTTCTTGATATTTTTCTTCAGCAAATGAATGGAACAACCTAAATTTCCCTGTGGTGCTGTTGAAGTATACCAGCTTTATCTACAAGAGCTGTTTTCAAAGAGGACCAAGTGTTTACTTATTCAATTATGTCAAAAAGCAATGGAACAATTTCCATTGAACATACTTACTTTTTCACATGGCTGTATATCTTTACATTTTTTATATGAGTAGAACCCAAGGTGGAAAGACATACTGTAAAGCAGTTATTTGTGACTGCTGCAGACTGATCACGCCTCAGAGGAAAGTAGCATTTCTTCAGCACAGATTGGGTCGGTATATTATGTTCCAAATGTTACCACCACTTATTTGACCTTATAACAATAGTTGGCCATGAGAATCAAATGTAAGTGGGGGCTTTATTAGAAAAGCTCCGCATGGGAAGAGATGGGAGTAAACATCACTATCTGGTTGTGACGCAAGCGCACACAAGGAGAAGACTCTCCCTTTTCTGTGTTATCAGGCTGGCTGTGAACAGCTGCTACTATGTTGTGAAATCAAAAGGCAAAAGCTTCTTCCAGCCTGAAAAAATAATTGTTCAAAAGATTTGTCTCGTTTGAACCAAGCAGTTACTTGAGGCCTTTTTGGCCGGTAAACCAAAAAAATGAGTGACAACACTTCAGATAAACTCACTTTTGTGATGTTTTTCCAGGTTTTCTAGTACAGCATCTTCTAGTACTGCATTTTTCTGTGTTTTCCTTAGCTGTAATGGGCTCTTATTGTCTCCTAAAGCTTGAGGTTAAAAGACATCCACTGGAAATGAACGTTCGGTAAGAATTTTCCTCACATTCTTATTCAGATAAAATGTCATTGTACCTTTAAGTTTGAAGCTGAAGTAAACCATAAATGCAATATATGAAGGCTGAACTACCAACATCAAATTGTGTGAACCATAAGAATAATAAAGAAAAATGTCTCAACTCCACCCTCCCTGTCTAACTATTTCTTTTCCTCATGCATCCCTATTAACATTCATTCATCTCCTCTTCTCTCTTCTTCTTTTTTTCTTCCTGTCACCATCTGAGTTTCAGAATTAGTTTGGACAAAACCATTCCCAGAGTCACAACTCTGACTCCGAGTCTCCTTGTGGCCAACCACCAGTGTCAATCAGATCAACTCCACACCTCTGTATAATAGAAGCAAAATCAGAATTATCCTTGCTTCTATTATTTATCCCCACCATCCAATAATTCTCATTCTTCTCCTTATTAAATCTGTGTACTCACGTGAAATGAAGCATGTCCCTACAGTTTCCTTTTATTCTATATTCTAAGACTCACAAGCATCCTCTGCCGTAATTGCTTAGAGAAATTAAAATTTTGGTGATTTCATAAAGTTGCCCTTATAGCTCAAAGGCCCTCAACAATCACAACTCGAAAGTCCCTTGTTCGAATTTAGGCCTGTGTTCTTTGCTGAGATGATGGTGTGTGTGGAGTTTGCATGTTCTTACTTTGCCTGTGTCGGTTCTCACCAGGTACTATGGCTCCTCCCACAATCCAAAAACATGCTGAGGTTTATTGGTGATTCTAAATTGGCCATAGATGTCAATGTGTGTGTGCTTGGTTGGCCCCTGTGATAGACTGCTGACCTGTCCAGGATATTCCCTGCCTTTGCTCTAAAGTCAGCTGGGATAGGCCTGAGGATAAATCAGTGCAAAGGAAATTAATGGTTGGCTGGAGACATAGTTTGTGAACACTGAAATAAACATGCAAGCCACCTGGGAGATCCACCTCCTACCAGTTCCAGCTCCTGCATTACCTGGCCATACCTCTGATAGCCCCCCTCCAGTTACCACTTCTGATGCTGGCATGGAGTCAGATGGGTATAAAGGCAGCCTCCAAAGCACAGTTACCCTCCATTTCCATTTCATACAGCTCTCTATTGTCCTTTCTGCTCGACTGAGCTATTGGATGGGGCAGCTTCCACATTGCAAGTCTCTTGTCAGCTCCATCTGTAGAGTCACCCAGCCACCATCATGATAATCTCCAGCTAGCTCCAGAGTCAGGAAGCCTCCACATTGCTAGGTTCCAGTCAATTTTGTCCAGCAGGCCCGCTTGTCAGCTCGGACTGGATATCTGCTGTGACTGCTGACTGAGAAACAGGGGCAACATCAGATAACTCTGGAACAGTTTTTGCATATGCAGATTCAGGAACAGAATCAGGAACAGGGCAGTCCCGCATACCCGACCAGACTCTAGACGTTCCCCTGAAGCGGTCTCATCTGCCTGGCTTACCTTTGGTCCACCCTTCAGAGTGGTCCTACCAGTTTTCTCTGCCTTCAGGCTGACCTCCAGATTGTGTCCACAAAGTTAGACTCTGTTTTAGACTGTTTTGCTTGTTTAGTAGATTTCATTTTGTTCGATTACTGTCATTATTTTTGTAGGGTTCTTCTACCTTACCAGCCATCATTCATTTGTGCTCCAGCTCCTGTGTCGGCTAGCTTCCTGAAAGTTCCAGCTTCTGCATCTGCTAGTTGTCAGCCTCCTAGCCTATTAGTTTCTACAGTTATCTTTTGGACTCTTAGTTTGGCTTTTCCTGCAACTCCATCCACCCTACTTGTATGCTCATCATAATCATTCTAGTAAGTTTTGGATTAAAGGTCTTTTGTCACCACAACCTGCCTGCCATGCAAGAGTGTCTACACTTGGGTCATGGTTTTTGATAAAATATATAATTACACAATTCAAGTATTCCTGAATAGGAATACAATAATAAACACTAATATCTGATTGTTTTTCCAAAAAAAAACCAGTCCTTATGTAAATATAAAGTGGAAGCCAGAAGTTTGAGTTTCACTTTGATTGACTGGCTAACATCTAGGATCGCGTCTGATTAGCTTACAGCCATGAATACATTAACATTCACAAGACAGAGCACACAAGACTTATGACAGATGAATGTTCACAAGAATGCTAAGTAGTAATTTTTCAACTCAAATGTGACACTCAATCCCTTATGCTAACCCCCTGTTGTCTACCACCCCAAAGGCACACACTTCACATTAATTCTAGGTGCTGTGTTCCTTGGTGAGTCAGGTTCATTGTAGGTCTTACAGGGCATTTTAAATGTACTTCCATGTCCTGTTGAATTTATTTGTTTTATCTACAGACATTGTCAGTTCTTTCTATCTCCAAAGAAGGAGCTTCTGTTTTTTCCAGCATTTTCATATTAGCTGCTTATAAATGGGGGAGAGAATTATAATCTGCCATCACATAAGACATCCTATCATTTCAGCGTTCTGAAGAATGTGCAGCTCAGCTGAGAACTGAATTTTTGTTTTACAATTAATAAATGTGCTTTCTTTCCTTTCATGTTGTTGAATGCATAAGTCAGTATGACAGCAAATCGTCATGAGGAGATCACAGGAATCATTTGTGTTGGCTTCTGTAAATGGAGGTCTTTAATCAATGCATCATATAGCTTTTGCTAACAATTCCTCTATTCTAACAGTTCTTTCTTTTGCCCTTAATAATTTTTAGCAGCCCAGTTTTTTTAAACTAACCTGTTGCTTTTTTTTTTTTTTTTTTTGACATATACCCCAGTGACCAACTTTGGTAGAAGCTGAACTGTCACCATTTATGAATATTGTATGCCATTTGTCTTAATACATTCACAGATACTAGCTGGTGGACAGTAAAACTAAATGAGAGGTAAAAGGAAAACATATCTGCTGTCCTGTGTGTAGGATGCACAACCCTAACCCCAAACCCTAACCCTACACTGTCCAGTTGGGTCTGTGGTCGGTTCTTAGATAAGATTGCAGCCCTTAGCCTCGCTTAGCATAAAGAAGCTGGACGGAAAGGACAGCCCGACTGTCTGAATTTCAAAAAAAATCCCCTATTAATACCTGTGGCCAGAGATTACTCTTCATGGATCTCACTTGTTTTATATCTGACTTTGCTGGCATTTATCATTAATGTTGTTTGCTCTGCATTCCACTGCATGAAAAAGGAAGAATATACCATCACGTATCATCTGTGGCCTTTCGTGGGGCAGTCTAAAAAATTGGCTGCTCTACCAGTGCCCTGAAGTCCGAGCTCCTAAAATCCAATCACAAGCTCTCTGAAACATCTACAGCTGATCCAAAATGCTGCAGCCAGAGTACTGACGGGAGTTAGCAAGAGAGATCATATTTCTCCTATATTGGTTTCTCTTCATTGGCTTCCTGTTAAATCTAGAATAGAATTCAAAATCCTTCTTCTGACATATAAAGCTCTTAACAACCAATCTCCATCATATCTTAAAGACCTGATAGTACCATATTATCCTAGCAGAACTCTTCGCTCTCAGACTGCAGGCTTACTTGTTGTTCCTAGAATCTCTAAAAGTAGAATGGGAGGCAGAGCCTTCAGTTATCAGGCACCTCTCCTGTGGAACCAGCTCCCAGTTTGGGTTCGGGAGGCGGACACCCTCTCTATTTTTAAGACCAGGCTTAAAACCTTCCTTTTTGACAAAGCTTATAGTTAGGGCTGACTGGGGGACCCTGACGGGGTGAGCTGGTGTTTTCATTTGCAAAACTGACTTCCCCTCTTGACGTCCCTTTAGTCTGCCCCTAGTTATGCTGCTATAGGCCTAGGCTGCTGGGGAACCTCTCTTGATGAACTGAGCCCTTCTCTAACTACCTATGTATTTACTATATATAAGATTATTGCATTACATTCACTCTGTTTCTTTCTGTGTCCTTTCTCCGAGTGTCCCTGGTGCCAGAGCTGGATGCTTCAGATGTGTGGTTGTGTTTTATGGTCCTTGTGTCCCACCCCCCACCTCTCTATCTCTACCTCTACACCTCTACCTCTTCCCCTCTACCTCTATCCCTCTATCTGTATCCCTCTATCTCTACCTCTACCCCTCTATCTCTACCTCTCTACCTCTTCTGTCCCTCTCAACCCGCCCGGCCAGCAGGCAGATGGGTCCCCCCACATTAGAGCCGGGTTCTGTTCAAGGTTTTTTTCCCTGTTTAAAGGGTGTTTTCCTTGCCACTGTCGCCTTTTGGCTTGCTCTGGGGGTCAGGCATATGGGTTCTGTAAAGTGTCTCGAGACAATTTGACTGTAATTGGCGCTATATAAATAAAATTGAATTGAATTGAATTGAATTGAATTGAATTGAATTGAATTGAATTGAATCTTGGTCTAAATCTTCTATGAACCAACACAGCTCTTTACTGGCTTGAGCTTGCTATCTGGAAATGCTGATATTTTCCAGCTGGGATTTATCAGAAAACAGAAGGATACCTCTGAACTTGTGAACTTGTGTTTCTGCCAAGAATATGGTGCATAATTAGCTCTAATTCTGCATTTCTCTTCTAAATCAGCAACTGTCTGAGCTGAGATAGAAGAGCTGTCGATTGCTAGTTCTGAACTTCTTGCATTCTCTCCTTACATATCTACGGTCAATAAAGAAAATAAATAACAACAGTTTAAAGATTAGCTTATTACTTGTGTTCTGAGCAACATTTCAGATCAGCTCATTAGTTATCATACACAAAAAATACCTGGCATATCTCCAAATGAATGACATTATACACATTATTGACAGAACACAAAGTCATCTGCACTGATGACAGATCTGTGCACACACATTTAAACTGACGCATGACAAGACATCATATTTGAATTAGATTTGATGTTTTTCCTGTTTTGTTTATTGCTAAATTACTGTGTTTTTTTAGATTTCTTCTTGAAAAGTACAGTGTCTGTACAGTGAACAGTCATTCTTTCTGAGGCTGAATGTAAAGAACAAATCCATTCTGAAAAAAACTTTAAAACAAGACAATACAAAGACACTGCTTGGTAGATTTTTTTGGTCTTGCTGAAACAAACCTCTTCAGCAATAGGGGAAATGCAGGAAAATTCCCTTTCTGACTAAGAGTTAGATCAAGTAAATTTCATCACTAACATGTGTGCCAGCTATAAATGAAGCTCCAGCCAGTGATCAGTTAGTTTCATTTAGTATCTGCACTTCAATTTGAAGACGTCTTCCTTTGCCCATACACCACCTCTTCACCAGGTTTAATGAAATTCAGCCTTGTAGCTTTTAATAATCTTGGCAGGCCCCTTGGAAGGTAAACAGCAACACTGCCACCTCTCAAGCTCACTGATTAACTTGCTGTATTTATTGCATTTATTTACTTAAAAAGCTTAAAAATGCAAGTTGGGTTTTATGGAGTGACATGTAATGAACTATTTCTACATCAGGACTTGTCATCAGCGTTCAGGTAGCCTGGCAAATCTAGCTAAGAAATAAGACAATCAGAAGGAAGCATGATGGAATGTGAATTTTATTCAGTCTGTAAACACTACTCTAAAATACAGTGTTAATAATAACTAATAATTGTGATTTCTGCTTCTGTCCAACATTCACAGTCTGCATATCAATGTGCTGCATCGAGTAGCTTTAAAGTATAAAGCCATAATTCCCTGCTGCGTAATTAGAACAAATGCATATATTATTAAATACTAGAAATGCATGGCATTATTTATCTTGTTCATCATTCATCTTTCTTTCAGACTTACTGCGTACAATCCAGGAACTATAAATGTTCAGCTATTTACAAGGTTCATGGTCAATATTCAAAACTTGTAATTCTGTAACGGGGACTCCCAGAGGCTGGTGTAGGCTGGATAGTTTTGTTTTGTGTGAGTACCTTCCTGCGTGATCGTACTTTGTTTTTTCTTTGAATTGAAGTTTGCGTTTTCTTTCTGTAAGCTTCCCTGTTTGGACTATTGAGTAGCCCCAGGTGCTCTGAAAGTCTCTTCTGAAACACTGTGTGGAACTGCAACACAAAGAAAAGAATGAGGAGTTAATTCAAGGACATGTAGCTTGACTGTAACAGCTAACCTTAGCCCTGGAACATGCACCTGTTAGCTAGGATTTAACTTAGACATTGATATTTTGGTATACTTGGATAGTTTTTGTTTTGGTTCAGGTATTGGGGGCACAGTTAGTGAAGTGGCTAGCACTGCTGCCTCACAGCTAGATAGTGGATGGATGGATGGATGGATGGATGGATGGATGGATGGGGTATTGAAGTTAATATTTTGATTGTGGTATTATGAATTGACTATTACACATTCAGATTTGTGTCAGAACAGTATTGAACAGTAGAACAGTATTGAAATATCGTAGGAGGTCCTGTGGTAAAAAAAATTTTAAAAATTAAAAAATTTTCTCACGTTACATGAAAATTTTATTATTCCTCCCAAAATTCCAAATGATTAGTTGATCATTTGGCTTGTTTAAAAACATTGAAGTCATTTTTTAACAAAAATGCTGAAAGTTGTTTGGCCCCAGCTTCTTGGAATAGCTTCCCAGTGAATATTTGGTACATTTCCCAGTTTTCTATGACAGGGAACAATATCTTTTCTTTTTTTGTCATGACTGCTCAGACAAAACAGGATATCTGAATATGTTAACCTGAGCTTCAGAGAATAATTCTATGCATTCATTTATTTATTTATTCTATGTTCTGACATTTTATCAATTGATTATTTAAAAATACTATGTATGTATGTATTATTGATGAAAATACTTGTTGGTTGCAGCTTTCCATTACAACCGTACCACATTACATGGTAGAGTAGATTGTCTATGTATTCATTACTTGATTTGATGAACTACATCTTCACAACAATTGAACACAGTATAAACTGAAACAACTCAGGTCTTTTTTACTGGATTTTGACTAAGAGTCTTGTGCTAGTTGAGAATTTGTACTAACTGCATGACAAAGTTAAGCCTGCACTGTATTTTTGGCAAAGCATTCCTAACTTAGGAGTCTGCTTAAATTGTCATTACAATTTAGGGATGATTGTAATGCCAGACTTGGCTCCAGATTGTTTTGGCACTGGATATGACCTCCTTTTTGGTGTTTGCATGGGTCCACATGAATACATAACGGAGACTCAACTCTGAGACCCAGGCAGGGACTGGATCCACAATATACTGGGTTGCTCTGGCTCGAGTGCAGTTGTATTGCTACGGGTCTCTCCTGCATTAGGTATAATTGCCATCTTGTCTAATCTAGTATTTGGTCAAAGTGCAATCTCAAAGGTCAAGAATAAACTTGAGCAAGCAGTAGAGGTCATACCATATCAAGTTGTGTTGTGGTATGTGGTGCTGTCATTGTGGCTGGGGTAGCTGTGGTGTGTGTTTTGCTTTTTGGTTTGGCACAGTAGATCTCCAGATGCTCAAGTTCACAGCCTCCTGATCGGCAACACTGATCCACAATACCCCTCCCTCTGGGCCGACCGCCGTAACCAGACCATGAGCCTTTACCTACAGTGGAAAACATGTCACACATGAGATTCTTCTATATCTTTTATGTCTCATTATTTTCCTTACATTAAAAAATGGAAACAGGGCAGCTTGACCACTCTCATGAGGTCACTCAAGCAAAAGTATGCATTGTAGCAACAGAGGAATTAAATCATTTTTACTTCCTGGCAAAGTTCATCCACTCAATGCGCATCACACCTTATACCAATTTCCTGGACAAAGTATCATATTAATTTAACTATTTGTAGAACCTGTCAGGTTCTGTCAGGGTACATAGTATGAATGTGCTCAGCAAATTTCATGACGATTGAACTGTGAAATTTCAAGGTACATGATTGCCGTGGCCCAGACAACATTTGTGTTCCATTAGTACCAGTAAGAGGAGGAATAGAGGCATCAGCATAATTAGGATTCATCCTCTTGGAACCTTGAAAATCCATAGACAGTTTCATGTCACTCTGCTCAGTGGCTGTAATAGTCACTGCCGTTGTTTGGTGCCACAAGTATTACATGATTTTAACTGAGTTTAAAGATAAAGATAAGATAAGATAAAGTTCTTTATTTCTCCCCACTCCAGGGGAAATTTACATTGTTACAGCAGCTTTATTTACAATATATACAAGGGTGAAAAAAATTTTTAACAGAAAAAATAAAAATAAACAACAATTTACACACACTTTTGGATGTTTTAGTATTTCAGTTCTTGAATGTGTCATTGGCCACTACAACAATATTTGAATGACGATTGTTTTTGGCTGTCCCCCAATTTTTTACTGAGCACCAACAACAGGTCAAAAGTTTCAGTTAAACCATGAAATATCTGAAAATCAGCTGGACAGATTAGAACAGAATTTTGTATGTTCAGGATTGTAAAGGATTTATTGAATTTACTTTGATGATCTTTTAATACATTGCCACCAGCCACTAGCAGGAAATATGAGAAATGAAATGTTGAATTGTCTTTACAACTATCAGATGAGTTGGCATAAAATTTGGTACAAACTTTCATGTTCCCTTCTGGAACAACAGTACATCTGACCTTTGGGACTGGCAAAATGCAATTCTGTGTTCAGAATGAAAGTACATTAGGACTGGAGGATATATCAATCATGATATTAATGTGGATACTTTTCCTGCATTGGACATAAAATGACATAAAATTTGAAAAATAGAATAATTAAATTATTGAATGCAATTACATTTGTTTTACTGGTCATTACTCAAAACAACAAAACTTGACTTCTGCCATTTCTTTGGCAATAATATGACTGTTTATTTTCTGAAAAGTCCCTTGTCAGCCTTTACATTAGTATATTCAGTACATTTTTGTTTACTGCCTTAATCCTGTTACCATCATGGAAAATAGCGATATCAGGTGGTAGCCTGTGGAGAGCCAGTACAAACATATACAACAAACAATGAAATGGGGACAAATACTGATTTTGATTTTATATTTGCACTTATCCTTAAATCATTCAGTGTGTGCTCAGTGCATATTTTCCTGGGTCTTGGCGTCATCACAACTTTTAAGACATGTCACTGTTAAAACTAACGGGCATTTTATGCTCAAAATATAGACATTTTAAGTCTTTTCAGGGTCAAAAGTTACCGTGAATAACTTTGGTGATCTCCTGACACTGTATCTCGTGTCAACATGAGGTCAAAACTTTAGCTTGTCCAATTCTTTGGTTTATGACCAAATACTTGTAAAACCAACAACATTCCCATTAGCCTCAGCTGTACTGTACTCAGTTGCATATAGCAAACATTGTTAGCATGTTAGCATTGCCACTATGAGTATATCAACATGCTGAAGTTAACATGAACATCACTGAAACATTTCATATTAGTAAGTAAGCGTAATCATTTTTTAAATCTAAATGAAATGGCCCATAATCATGTAGGACCATTAACATGTAGCTACAGTATTTTCAAAGCATACACTGCAAAGTTTTTTGATTCTTTGCTGCCTTAGACACTTTTTTCTGCTGCTCTTTTCCCTTCTCTGCACCTTTTATTTGTTATTCGTGAGAAAGTTGAGGTTGCTCTCAGATAACAAGTGTTTTAACAATAAGGCTATCATGCACTGAGGCACAGTGTTCTGTTGAGTATGCTGCCATTTTGGTGGACTGCCACAAGTCTGATAGCAGATATAGAAGGTGCCCTTGGTCAGAAGAGGATAAAAGTAATCAGGTGAAAGGGCCTGTGGCTAATAGTGGGCAGTGGGAGAGATTAGATTGATATCCTAATAAACTGCTCTGTGCTTTAACAGTCATCCTTTGGACATTATCTAACCATTATGCACGAAACAGTGGAAACCAGTTTTTCTTACCAAAAAACAACCATCAGATGTCAATACTGAGTCAAACTTGATGCTACAGAGAGCTGCAGTATTGCAGAGTGGTGTTGTGGCTCGTTTTTACGTAAATAAATAAACAGGATGTGTTTTTATTGTTGTGGGACTCATAACTTCCTCAGAGGTACTGCAGGGTTTTCATGTGAACATGAAGGCCATGATCATGATGTTATACATCTGTGCTACAGTACATCTTAACATACCGGAAAAGAAAAATCTTCATTTGTGGATAAGTGTTTTAGATATTTATTAAAACCTAGAGTAATAAATCTGCAATTCTGTTGTAAAAAGATAGAACATACCAACATATGTTATTTTATAGATAATGCTTTAATATCTAATGTCTTTTTTCTACCTAGTCTGCTGGTCTATAATGTCGAAGTTACAAAATCTGCATCTTTGGAAAAGTCTTGAATTCAATAATAATACTTCTTTTTAAAAAAGGTATAGAAATGTGATTTAAAGAGGTCTCCTCTTCTTGTCTGTAACACGAATGCTACACTGTCGAATGTCACACGGCAATTCAGTTGAATCAACTCCTGTTTTTGGATTTGCTTAATTAAAACATGTAACTTTAGTTAATTCAACTTAAAATGTCAGCTTTTTAAAGACCATCTAGTACATATAAAATTAGTTATCACCATGACTTAAAATCAGGGGTTGAATAAAGGAACAGCTGAAAATCCATTTCCCAGCATGCAGTGTTAGTTAGAACTCCCCAGAGACTTTTCTTTATTGCACTTACAAAATAATACATTTATCTTACTGTCACTGGGAGCAGCCTGACTCCAGTACACAACGCTTTCAACAGCTACTGCTATAAATTCTGTGTTTTAATTGAATAACTCACTTTTTAAACTGAAAAGTTGTAAAAGGAAAGAAAATCTGTCTGTGCTGATTGTCCAGGTGATGAAACAGTTGATTCAACCAAATAGCTGAAGTTTATGGAATTTGCCATATGAGGTTCACCTGACACAACTCAGGTGAACCTGTTAGTTTAACAGTTTTACAATTCATACAATTCTGAATTAATTAACCAATCAACCTAAATGCAATTAACCCACACTTTGAAGGGGAACTTTAATTTCTACATTTCATGAACTTAAAATGAGTTTGAGAATAGTTATAAATGCCTGACCGTGGGCAGTCAGGAGACATTCTACCTTTCTTCGTAATTTAGATTTTTGATCCGAAAACAGATTTGTTTTTGAGATCGGTAGGGATCTCAAGAAAGATTTCACCGTCATAATTTCAAAATTAGGCATAGATTTATCTTTTAGTAAAATTTAGAGAAAAAAAAGCAGATTCTTAACTTCCTCTTCTAATTTGCTTTCTCACACTTTTTCAAGTTTTTTCCAAAGTTTGGAAGCAGAATAATGTTTTTTCTTTTTAATGTTTCCCTGATCTACTTTATAAATCAATAGCATCAACAGCTGCTTATGACAGCTTTAGTGATCAGTTAATTGGAATCCTCCTTGATTCTTTTGTCCAACCAACTATCAAAAACAAAAAAAAATCTACTGTAATACAGAACAGAAAAAAACGAAAAACAAATACATAAATTAATCCACCATATTTTATGCCACTCCTCTGGGTCATGGCAACTGATTTATTAATTTACAACAAATTTTGCTGCAAAATACTGATAATAGTACTGATATAAATTCATGTAAATGATAGCAGGTCTTGTTGTCCCTACTGGTTTTATCATGAAACTGGTATGAACTTGTTCTGTATGTGCTATTTTAGAGGTAAATTTCATTTGATTGCATGAACACTACAGGAACCCTGACAGCAAATAGAATTTGAAGAAGTCTAGATAAAATAATTTTGAAGCATTTAGATTAAAATACCTTAGAAGTTCTCTGCTTTTTTGCATGCACTTTTAATATAGTCCGAAATTTCAGCTTATGACCCTGCAAAATGCCTCTAATGTTTTCAGAGTGCATTACCTGTTCACATCTGAATAATGTATTTGTAATTCAGTGCATCGCAGTTTTCAGAGGATGAATTCTCATGGTAACAGGTCAATAACATACAGTTACACTTACCAAAATAGATTCCACGATCCCCACACACGAAGATGAGGTCACTGAGGAGTTTAGAACCACAGCGGAGTCTGGCTGCCTCTGAGGTCAGCGGCCAGCCTGCCAGACACATGCTGGAGTAAAACAAGCTGATCCAAACACACAACACCTGAGGAAAAATAGAGAGCCTCTCAACATAAAGCCTGTAACATGAAAAGGGGCGGATGATTCTTTGGTCCAGGCCTGTGATCAAAACCACAATTAACATTCATGTACCCATCACATCCTGTATGGGGGCCAGAGGAACAGTTTTGCTTTCTCCTTGTTTGGTGCACAAATAAAATGCAAAATTGACCTGTCGTAAAAGTAAGGGTTCATCAATCTGACACAGACAATCAGCAAGGTATCTTCCAACACAGCATCATTTTCAGTGAAAAAAATCCCTCTGTGTTTTCCAGATTAGATTCTGGATGATGTGAGATGTCTCTTTTTTTCTTGGTCAAATGTTAGATACTTTAAGACCGAGCAGAGTTATTTATACTAGTGAACAATATTTTAATTATAAATTCTTCCTAATTCTTCCTTTCAATAAAACCTGGGAATGCAATGTTACATTATCATTTGCAATAGTGTACTGGTCTAGTTGTGACAGCAATCTGTCCTCGTATCCTTGTATTCCTAGAAATATAAAAACTTTACTAATGTACTTTGTGGTCTGAGATGCCTTTAGATTGGAAAAAGTCGATAATAATGACGTCCAGCTGCGGTTAGCAAAACTGAAGTCATTGAAATTTTGAAATCCCTAATTTTGTCAGATAAAAAAACAACTATTTTTTGTTTACAAAGGGATCAGTCCTGCCTTGTTTAATGGCTTCATAATTTCTTAAAAATTCACAGAAAGTTTCCTGGAAAGCATTAATATTTGATACTAATTATTGGAAAGCGAAGGGCATGGATTTGTTATTTGTGCTGAGTTTATGAACATCTGTAGAAAGAATGTCTCCATTAAAATCCATGTGAATCATAATTTGTAGTCTTTTGTGTTCCATGCAGGGAGGTAGCTACAGCCTGGAATACATTGTTTCTAAGGTAAATTAAACTAACAATAAACTTGAACATAGATTATTTATTTTTGGAAGCTTTATTCTCCATATATTGAATCTGTTTCTCCATTACCCGAGCTGCTGTGCACCACAAGTTTTTTTTACACCAGTATACTACTTGTGTTTTTTTCCCTTTGATACCCCTTCAATCAGAACTGTGATAACCAAGAATTTAGTTGTTAAAAAGTTCCTTTGGCAAGAAACACTGTTGGATCCATAAAAAGGTGTAACCAGAGAGGACACAGAGAGGAGCAGAACATCTCCACAGCTCTATTTCAACTCTGATATGAGAAACGGCAATGTCTTGCCAGTTCCAATTCAGAGAAATCTCCAGAGTGAAGCAAAGTCTTACCTTAACTGTCTGTGGTCCAGCTCGGGTACAGCTTGAGGAGTGCATCCTGTCTGTGTGGAGCAGCTTCAGGAGGCCTGCAGTCTTATAGTGAGGGAGCAGGCGGGGCGGAAAGCAGCAGTAGGGTTTCCTCCCTCCTCTCCTCACACTGTTTCTCCTATCAGATGATTTGCTACTCTGTCACTGTGGATGAACTTGTACTGCTGTGTTTATGTTCTAACAGGATACAAACATGAAGATACATAATCCAGTTTTTCAGACTGTGAACAACTTTTAATAAGTGTATGTAACAGTCTGTTAGCTCCACCTAGCTGAAAGGTACCCAGCAGTCCTGCAATAAATCCTTGTTCTTATGTTCAGTTCAACCATAGCACTTCAGACTTCAGCCATGTTCATTCTTAGTTGAACATGAGTGAATGGTGTACAGTGGCCATGAAAGAACACACCGCAAATAGACAAAACAAAAGCAACTGAACAGACTAGTAACAGCAATCACTTTCAGACTGTGTCAATTGTTTTGTCAGCCTGTGCAACAGTGCGGCTGACTGATGTGATTTTTATTGAAAAAACAAAGCTCTGTGACACGGAGGAATAAGACTTTTCCTGTCTGTGATACACAGATAATGGATGCCCATTAGTAGGAAGATGATCTGAGCAGTTGAACAAAGGTTTAAATTTTTTAAAAAGTCAGTTACTCTCATTATATTTGTAACTGACTCCTGATAAAAGAAATTAATTCTTAAAGTTAGCCTTTAATTAAACCTGTAAAACATTAATGAAGGCATTTCAACAAAGCTTCGTGTTGAAATTTGACACTATAAATTTTGACAGCAAAATTTTATTTTTTACAGTAAATACCAGTTCCAAATATTAGTTATCGCTTTCCTTGATTGATTGTCAGTATTAGGCCTGAAGAAAAAATATCACTCAACTCCCACTGTGAGCACATTATTTGCACAAATAGAAATATATCTTTGAAATGGCTTTTGAAAAGGTCAAAAACATCTTTTCTGGTAAAAAAAAATTTTTTTTTAGTCATTTATAAGCTCAGTTACAGATTTGAGATGTGAGAGTGAATCCAGCAGTTACATCAAGTATGCAGACTTCAATTAGCCAGAGTCCTGATCATTCCCTTTACACAGCAGCAGAAAAGTCCCAACTCTAAACCCTGGATGGACAGCATTCTTCTGTTTTTCAACACACTGAAAAACAAACCTCCTTTGGAAAGATCCAACTCAGATGACCAGCCTCCTTTTGAATATGTCACTGTATTTTCAGATTCCTCCAGATGTCAGTGATACTCAGTGGTCCTTCAGGTTTAGAACCCTTTCAACAGCAAGACAGATGTCCCACTAGGAGGTGGAAATCTATTTTCAACTCATAAAAATATGGTTCATCGATCCATCCATTCATGATCAATACACTGCTTTATTGTGTAGAGAGGTACGGCGAGCCTGGAGCCTATCCAAGCTGAACTAGGGCAAAAGCAAACATACACCCTGGACAGGTCATCAGTGCATCACAGGGCCAACACAGAGACACCATGCATGTTCACACCAAAGGCCAGAATGAACAGCTAACATGCCTTAGGACTGTGCTATAGCTATAGCATCTAGCTATAGCATCTACTGAAAACAGAGAGCAAGCATGCAAACTCCACACAGCTAAAATTTACACCTAGAGCCCTCCAGCTGTAAGGAGACAGTGGTAACCACTGCATCATCATGCCACCCTAAAAATACAGAGACAAATAAGTACATGGAAGTCTCACCAGTTATACATACCAGTGTGTTACCAGTGTGTTTGTATTTGATTTGAAGTACACTATACTGCCAAAAGTATTGGCTCACCCATCCAAATAATCAGAATCAGGTGTTCCAATCACTTCCATGGCCACAGGTGTATAAAATCAAGCACCTAGGCATGCAGACTGCTTTTACAAACATTTGTGAAAGAATGGATCGCTCTCAGGAGCTCAGTGAATTCCAGCGTGGAACTGTGATAGGATGCCACCTGTGCAACAAATCCAGTCGTGACATTTCCTCACTCCTGAATATTCCACAGTCCACTGTCAGCTGTATTATAAGAAAGTGGAAGTGTGTGGGAACGACAGCAACTCAGCCACCAAGTGGTAGGCCACGTAAACTGACAGAGTGGGGTCAGCGGATGCTGAGGAGGTCACCAACTTTCTGCAGTCAATCGCTACAGACCTTCAAACTTCATGTGGCCTTCAGATTAGCTCAAGAACAGTGCTTCAGCAGAGTTTCATAGAATGGGTTTCCATGGTCGAGCAGCTGCATCCAAGCCATACATCACCAAGTGCAATGCAAAGCGTCGGATGCAGTGGTGTAAAGCACTGATTTTTAGGAGCTGGGCTTGGCCCCTTAGTTCCAGTGAAAGGAACTCTGAATGCTTCAGCATACCAAGACATTTTGGACAATTCCATGCTCCCAACTTTGTGGGAACAATTTGGAGCTGGCCCCTTTCTCTTCCAACATGACTGTGCACCAGTGCACAAAGCAAGGTTCATGAAGACATGGATGACAGAGTCTGGTGTGGATAAACTTGACTGGCCTGCACAGAGTCCTGACCTCAACCCCATAGAACACCTTTGGGATGAATTAGAGTGGAGACTGAGAGCCAGGCCTTCTCGTCCAACTTCAGTGTGTGACCTCACAAATGCACTTCTGGAAGAATGGTCAAAAAATCCCATAAACACACTCCGAAACCTTGTGGACAGCCTTCCCAGAAGAGTTGAAGCTGTTATAGCTGCAAAGGGTGGACCGACGTCATATTGAACCCCATGGATTAGGAATGGGATGTCACTTATGTTCATATGCGAGTCAAGGCAGGTGAGCGAATACTTTTGGCAATATAGTGTATTACGGTACAACTGAAGAGCAGCAAAACTCTTGGTGTGGAATTAGACAGCAGTGAGCTGACCAGACCTCTGCAGTTGCTGGTTGTCTAAGCTGCAGGCTTCATTCACAGCTACTGCACCCAAATTACTTTTCACGATTTATATCGTTTTATTTTTCACATCTTACTAGTGGTAGGACCACATGTAAAGCATCCTTGAAAAGATTTCCTATTTTTTTGCTATACAGGGGGTCCTTGACTCGCGTTGGAGCGCTGTTCCAACAGATCGATGTAAGTAGATTTTCGCCGCAAGTCAGAACTCTGGCGAAAATGTATACAAAGCCATTACATGCATCATGACATCGATCAGTTCTTCAGAAGTCATGAATACCAATGACTTTCATGCATGTGTGAGTCATTTTACAAGAACATAACAAAATATGTTGCATTGTTTTTACAACTTCACCATTTTATTATATCCAATTTCACTTCCACAGAGATGGCTTTCCTTTTCTTCAAAGCACTGCCATCAGAAGAGTCTGACTTACGCTTGGGAGTCATAATGAAGGGCAAAAAGTTAACGAATGTAGCACAACCAGCAAATGTAAACAAAGTCATCTTATAGCGCCGCGTGATGATGTATTCATCCGCTCGCCAACTAGTTCCACGTAACCGGTTCCAATGCAACGACAAACACCACAGGATGAGGACGTCAAAAACCGAAGACCCCCTGTATATCATTCTAAAATGTGGGCGCATGTGAGGTTTTCGACTTTTTTGTTAAACAAAACAGGACATTCAAAATTGTAAACTTCTGCTTAGCAACATTTTATTTATTTTACATTTTAAAATAAGGCACCAACAAGACAAGTCAATCATGAAAATAACTGTTTGTGCAACCCAAGGTGGGGAGTGGGAGCTTTACAGACTACACTGTGTTCCAAATTATCATGCAAATGCTGTTTTTGAGTTAGTGAAAACAGAAATCAGTTGTATTTTCTGCATTGGGTGATATTTTTTCTCAAAATGAATGTTATTTCAATCAAGGACATATTTACAGGTCAAATTGTATGTTAACATAGAAGCCCTTCTTGGATATCACATTCGTAACTCTGCCATCAATTAAACTTGTGAGTCCATGTACAGTTTCTGCCTAGATTTCATTTGCATATGCCAGACTGACCTTAAAGAGCTTCTGTTTTCAGGTATACTGGCACCCATCCTCACAGAGCTTCCTTTTAACGATGTTCCACAGGTTCTCAATAGGGCTGAGGTCAACGGATGATGGTGGCTACACCATGATTTTCTCTCCCTTTATGCCAAAACAGCCAAGGACTCAATAGTATTCTTTGCAGCATGGGTTGGTGCATTGTCTTGCATGAAAATGATTTTACTGCGGAAGGTACAGTTCTCCTTTTTATACCATGGCAGGAAATGATCAGTTAGGAACTCCACATATTTTGCAGGTCATTTTGACACCTTCGGGCACCTTAAAGGGGCCTCCCAGCTCACTTCCCATTATTCTAGCCTAAAGCATCACTTGTTGGGACATGGTTGCCATCAGCCAGCCATCCAGAATTCCATCCATCTGGAACATGCGGTGTAGCGCGACATTTATCAGTGATTAAAACGGTTTGAAAATTGGTCTCCATGTATTTCTGAGCCCACTGCAAACAATTCTTCTTGCAAGCATTGGTTAGGGGTGACAGCTTTATGCACAACTGCAAGCCTCTGAAGGATCGTGCATCAAGAGGTTCTTGGGACTCCAGAGGCACCAGCAGCTTTAAAAATCTGCAGCTCAGCAGTGGCCTTTTAACAGCTGCTCTCTTAATACAATGTATTTGCTTGACAGAAATCTTCCTCAGTACACCTTTATCTGGACCAACCCATCTGCGCTCTGAAATCACACAGATATCTCTTCACACTACTATGATCTCTTAAGTCTTTGTGAAATTTCCAGTGTTTTCATACCTTTTGGAAGGCATTGCAATATTTCACGCTTTTCATCTGCAGAAAGATCTTTCTTTCTTCCAGTACTGCATGAAACCCATGACTTTCTTAATAATGTGAAACAACCTTCTTAAGTAGTTTACCTTTAATTAGGCTCATCTGCCAAACTAATTATCAGACCTGTCTGAAGATGATATCACTGTTAAAAACCAAAAGGAGAAACAACACCAGTGAAACACTTCCTTGAAAACCAAAAAAACAATGTTTCTTTAACTGAAATCCTACTTGCATAATAATAACACAGTGTATTCCACAATCAAACAACCAATTAAGGTACAACAATTAACTGAGGTTAAGGTACAAAGTCTATAACAGTGTTTCGCTGAGAAGTCTTTGTCCCTGCCTGCCAGTCTCTCATTCCTATGGACTTTGAGTTATCTCAGCAGTTTAAGAATGTGAACCCAGTTTAGTTTCAGGCCGTCTCAACACTGTTGGATTTCTGTCACTACAGGGTGTAGACAATCATCATTACACACAATCCTGAATATGGGGTCGTTCTCAGACATAGGTACAATGCATATGTATATGCACGAGCATAAACCCCCTCACACCCAAGTTACTAATGCACATGCGTTCAAGGCTAACTGTCATATCTCTGAACTAAGTGACGAACAGACAGATGGAGCAGATAATCATAATTTAGCCTCTAAAAAATGTAAAAAAAACTTTAAAATAAACGTGAGATAAGTCTAATTTTGAGGGGATTACAGTATCATTACTGTTGCTCCATCTGAATGAGCATTCACTTTGACAAAGGCAGGTTGTTGAGAGCAGAACTGAATTTGGCCTTCACTCGAGCAATCTCCTCCGCTTGCGCCAGCTCGTTAAAGACACACTCCATGTGCCCTGACGAGGATGAAGCAGCTGCACCCAGAGAATCTCTCCTGGTCCTGCTCTGGCTGCTACTTGGGTCAACTTCCCCGTTGTCCATCTGTATGGTACTGCTCATGTCACCGTTTTGGCCGGTGCTCTCTGCTTCTTCATCACCCAGTTCCTGCATCTCACACCCAACCCCAAGACTGCTGACTAGCTCTTCCTGCTCCCCCTGAGAATTAAAGGCTTTCTCTCCTGTGGCATCCTTATAGCTCTGGCTGTCCATTTTGTATACACCATCAGTGGGCAGAGGGACAGGACACATAGTCTTGGATGTGGACATGTCTCTGTTCTTCTGTATAACATCTGTCTTGTATTCACGGTGGGTTACTTTGCATGTGGTGTGTTTCTTTTTGGGCCTTTTGTCATTTAGCAGCTCCTGAAAGATACAAAATAACATCACATGAAACCTCACTTTCATTTGTTGGGATTCACAGTGGTGAAACCTTCATCACTCTTTTTATTCTTCTGTGGAATAGCTCCGTTTTTTAATTTACAAGTCTTTCTGTCAGTGTACCCAAAGGCTTGATTACAAGCCCTGTTGTTTCCTGTGCTTAAATGTTTCCTTCTGGTCACTAAATTTGTAGATTCATTCTTAAATAGAGGCAGAGGCATGCATTTGCCAAAGGTGTATTTCAGACACAGGGTTTTATTCCGAATCATTCTCATTTATAATTTTAAGGATTTTACAGCAGAATTACATTAACTCCCAGGTTTCTGAACATTTCTTAGCTTAATGTGCTGCTGATGTAAAGCAAAAAAAAGCAACTATGAATTCAAAATAATGTACATACAGTTGTGAACAAAATTTTACAAACACTTGTACTGACCACGTGTATCAAGGGTTTTGGATGCCAAACACACACCAAAAGTGGTAAAGAAATAGTTACATCAAGTTAGAATTAATGTTTTAGACTTGCTGTCTCAAAAACCTGACTTAAACCCTATCGAGAGCTTTATACTATGCAAAAGAAACAAATCCATGTCAGAAAGTCAACAAATGTATTGAAACTTGAGGTGGAAATGGCCCAAGAGACATTTAACCAAACATTAGCATGACTATATGTATATTTTTGATCCAGCAGATTTAGACATATTTCCAGAAGACCCGAGTTAAATTTATGAAAGCACCAAAATGCATGATTATTTTTTGTGACAAAGTCACATGAGCTTCCATTGTAGAAAACTAAATAACAATAATCACTGTAAACTCAAGACTGTTATGATAGCTTGTACTTTGTATATATCATCTATGTTTCTCTTATCATGCATGTATCCCATCCTCTTCTCCCATCCCTCTCCCTGCCACTCCCTCTACCTCTTCTGTCCCTCTCAACCCAGCCGGCCAGCGGCAGATGGGTAATCCCATATGAGCAGGATTCTGCTCAAGGTTTTTTGCCACTTTCACTTTAGGGCTTGCTCCGGGGGTTCAGACATATGGGTTCTGAAAAGCGTCTTGAGACAATTTGAATTGTAATTGGCACTATATAAATAAAATTCAATTGAATTATGATATACATGGTCTTTACAAGGGTTCGTAAACATTTATTCACAACTGTATATTGTAGATTTCAGATATTTCTGTTATTGATATTTCTGCGATTTTGGTTTGGGGCTCCTTTACCACAAACTACTGCATTAATACAGCATGACATGAGGGCGATTAGCCTTTGGTACTGCTGAAGTGTATTGAAGTCCAGTTTGCTTTGTTAGCAGCCTTCAGCTCGCCTGTAGTTTTGGGTTAGGTGCTTCTCTTCTCCCTCTTGACAAAACCCCACAGAATCTCAAGTGAGGTGGCTGGTCAATCAAGCACAAGGATATCGCGGTCAGCAATCCATTGTGTAGTCGTTTCAGCACTGTGGGCAGGCTGTAAGTCCTGCTGGAGATCGTAATCTCCAAAAAGCTTGTCAGCAGATGAATACATGAAGTGCACTAAAATCTCCTGCTAGATGCTGCACTGACTTTGGACTTGAGAAAACACTGGAACAACGCCAGTAGATGACATGTCATCACAAATCGTCACAGATACTTGGACTTCAAACACCTTGGATTCTATGCCTTGCCACTCTTCCTCCAGACTCCAGGACTTAAATTTCCAAATGAAATGTGAAATTTATTTTTGTCTGAAAAGCAGACTTTGGATAACTGCACAACAATTCAGTTATTTTTCTTGACACAGTCACCTACTCCACACCACAGCCTGTGTCTTAGCCAAATGTGCATCTCCCAAAATATACACTGTAAGTACATGTTGTGGCAACCCAGATCACAACTATTGTGGCCTGGTAATAGTGGCATTAAAATGTCATGTTTACAAGGCATATTACTGTCAATTAATCATCATGCCATTATAAGTCTGAGTCTCTGAGTCCCATTGCATCTACTAAACCATCAGTTTGATCTCGACCACAAATTTTAGGCAATCCACTAGAAATCTCAGATATGTACATGTTGGCTCTGCATAGATTCAAAGCAGGAGTAAAAATCAAGCTTTAACCCTCACAAAAATTGTTGGACAACAAGTGTCAGAGAAAGGACACACATGGTTTGACTAACAACCAAGAACACGGTTCAACAATACAATTCTCTTAACAGTCTGTGGGTCAGAGCAGGCTGTCTGGCAGTCTTCACAACCAACCTCCTCAGAATGAAGTCTAATAATTTTGGCGATCTTTTGACTTTTCATCTCGTGACATTATCAGTGCATTCCTCTATATTTATATTTGCAATGTCTTGGTGTACAAAATTTTGTAAATTGTGTTTTGAACGTGCTAAATAAGATGGCGAATTGGGTTAACACATTAAACAAGCATCACTCCGTCTAAGTAAGGCCCTACAGAGCTGCTAGCATGGCTGTGGACACTTTAGGACAAGGGTGAGCAACCTTTAACATTCAAAGAGCTATTGGGACCTGTTTCCCACAGAAAACGCTCAGAGCCACAAAACCCTTTTGACATTTAAAATGAAGATAACACTGCATATGCTGTTTACTTACCTTTATGCTATGTATAAAAAAAAACTATAATGTGTTGCACTTATGGTATCAATGAACTGCTACAGAGAAAATAAAATTACATTAACCCTAACCCTATGAATATATGCAAAATAATTGGCAATTCAAGTATTTATTAGGGCTGGGTCTTTAATTTGTTAATTTTGATGTATTAATTAAAGAAAATAATAATATGTTAAAAAAAAATAAAGCATTTAATTGCACCTTTCTCGGTTCGCTAATCTCTGACACACCAGTAACACTGATGCACACTCCAGCCCGGTAGGTGGCGGTAATGAACTTAAAGTCTGTTTAACAGCCATGAAGAAGATGCACAGGACGTACTGAGTGACATCAGCGCACAAGAAAGTTTGGTGAACAGTGATGGAAGACGAGACCGCATTGAGCTTTTTGGGCGGCAAGTTTTCTTTTAAAAATCTTCCTGATGGCAGCTGGGACAAAAGCATGGTTGTGTATAAATTGTGTGAGTTTTCTTATCACCGCAGCATTGCAAGCCAACGGTATCACCTCAGTGCAAAGCATGTTGCTTTTAGCCCCAAAGCTAATGTTAGCTACGACAGTGCTGGTACCTACAAATGGTTTAGTCATCTCATAATAGACCACTTTTCAAGACATTGAAAGTGCTTGAGTTTACAAAAAGTCCTAAAATGTTGAACATAATCGCTATAATTGGATTTTGATTTTGCAGTAATCTGTGAATGTAAGCAGAAAGATGAAAAATGCAGATATATATAAATGAAACATAAACACTTTTGTTGTTTAAGTTCACGTATCTGTATACTCCTCAATTCAATCATCAAGCAAAATTTATTTGAATTGAAAATCTTTGCTTATTATGTAAAATATTGCTATTTGACAAAAATTCCAGTATTTGCGATTAATTACAAAGCATCTGATTAATTAGATTCATTTTTTAACCGTGTCCCACCAGTAATGTTTATCTTACTTGGATAATGTGATTTTTGCTCCTGAAACTCAACGTACAGCGTCTGCACATCAGGGCTGTAAGATGTCACCTTCATCTTCACACAGGATTGTAAGTGATGTCTGTGTTTAATGCAGTTCATGTTGCAGAAGACCTGCTCACATACATATGTGGATTTGAAAATCAACAGCACTCCAAATGAATACTCGTGCGC
Organism: Amphiprion ocellaris; assembly: GCF_022539595.1. Lineage (NCBI taxonomy): Eukaryota > Metazoa > Chordata > Actinopteri > Pomacentridae > Amphiprion > Amphiprion ocellaris. Next base: position 8,275,953 of record NC_072773.1, on the reverse strand, counting down.
TGGCGGGTGTCGCACATTGGCGGTTGTAATGTATATTTTGACTGACAAACAAAACGTTTTATTCTGATGTTAAAGATCGCCATAATCTTCGAATTTAGAAGCACATTTTAAAAACTAAGACTAAAATGAAAAAAAAATCTGAATTAAATACTCATTATTTATTTTCCAAAGCTACAGGGAGCCACAACAGAGGGATGAAAGAGCCACGTGCAGCTCCAGAGTCGTGTGTTGCCGACCCCTGCTTTAGGATAAAGCTGTACATGTCAACTGATCTGTCATGTTTTCCCAAATCTTTGTTTACTGGTTTGCTGCTGTGATTTTTGAAATTGAAATTGAAATGTTACCTTCTTTTGGCTTTTAGATGACAAATTTGACGTCAAAGGAATAGCAGACATTGAAGCTGGCTGCTTAAGTCTCTCTGCTTGACCTTGGCTGCGACTGGGCTTCTTGATGAACAGGTAGACGCTCCCACGGTAGATAACAACAGCGTCTCTGTTAGTCTGCAGTACCGAGCCTTGATGTAACAGCAATGTTGGAGATCTTCGTGTCCCAGGCATGGTGTCCTTCAGCACCTCATAAGCAGTATGGTTTGGGGAGACAATAGACATTCGGAGTGGACCCGAGTTAACCCAAAACTTTGTGGCCATCGCTGAGTGCGTGTTCTCCATCACCCCATCTCCTGTGTGTGAAGTCAATTTCTGGCCTCTCCTCTGTAAGACTGCTGGACTAATCCAAATGCCTTTGGGAGACTCTGCAAGCTTTCTAGAGATGTCGGGGTCAGAGAGGGGAAGACCCATTCTTCTGAGCATCGAGTTTGGTAAGCTTTGCAGAGAGATGTATTTCACTTCAGCCTCCACAGGGATGTAGATTTCCAGTTTGTTAAGTAAATCCATGCTCAGTGTGTTTCCCTGTATACACATATAAAATGTATTAGTTGTGCAAACCATGTGACAATTAGTGTAATGCCAGGTTCAGTCCACCCAAAAGCAGCCTGATAACTGCCCGGCCCAAAGCATGTAAGTCATGACAATTCATAGTAGGGCTGAAGAACTAATTGATTTCAAATCAAATCCCAATTTGAAACAATACAATTAGCAAATCCTGAAACTGCGATTTAGGACACAAGAGTTGTGACTAATCGATAAGACTAATGCTGTAATTTATTTAGTTCATGCTGATTTTAAACTTTTAGGATTGTTTATGGTGCCCATTGATTAATGTATACTACTATACTCAACTGACATCATCCCAGTATCATTCCTAAATTTTTGCAGTGCTTGTAACTGCTGGGTTTAAACAGTGTTTCAATGGTTTTAAAAATTCATATTGTCCTTCTTTTGTGGTAGTCATTCTTTTGGTGATATTTCATGCGGTAATGCTCCATTACATTTACAATCCTTTAAACTGAAACTGTAATAAAGGAATTCTAGTGCAAGTCAAATAACGAGCTGAGGGCTTCATCCCGTGTTGTGCATCATAGTTAAAGAAAACCAATACCACGTCTTGGAAATCTCACAACAGGCTGACAAAAAGCTAATATTTTCTTCCCCAAAAGGTTGTCGTTTTGACCAGTAGAAGCACAGATGATATTAGGCAAGCCAGGCAAGGTGGCAAGCAGTCATTGATCAGGGACCAACAAGCAGTCTGTCAAGGGTCTCAGTCTGTCTATAACGACCTTATCTTATGCAATATCCATTTTATCAAACAAAAATAACCAGTAGTTGGAATCCTGCTTTAAACACATGGATTTTAAAAATTTGGGGAATAGAATCACAACTTCCTTCTAAATACCACATTTTAAAAATTTTTGCCATGATTTGTTTACAAGTCTTACACATCAAGTCTTTTCTTCTGAGAACTTTGATCATTTATAGTCTTTGATTTATCACATTTAAACCATAACCACACAATTTCCACTGTGAAGAGCCAAACTAAATTGACACCATCTTTCAAAATCAAAATCAGAAATACTTTATTTAAAACTGATTTCAATTTCCAATATTTCTTGTCCTGTGTTGTTTATGCTCTTGTGTCTTGTTTTGATTAAAAGAATATGGTTACACATTTCACATTTGGTTAAAATAAATTAATAGGATATAATGTATTTGAAAATCAAATTGGTCTGAAAAGCATGGCTTTGTAAACACTTCTCTAATATTTACACTCAAATATAAGACGTTTAGTCTCACACACTTTGAAAAATGTGTTTGGAAATCACCAAATAGTATACATGTGACGACTGTAAAGTAATTTTAAAAATAAAATCAGGCACATTTTAGGGGCTCAAAAACTATATATAGGATTCAGTTATTTTTAATATGATGTTCCCCCCTCATGAAATAACAAAAGTGCTGAGTGCTACATTGAGAAAACCCTATTTCTGAGGGACTAACATACTGCAGTATTGTTTTGTTATACATGAAGCCTTCCATTATTCAGTATAATAAAAATACATCAATGGACAATGCAACAGTTTGCTCCCTGTTAAGTGGAAAGTTAAGGTAAACTTAAAGACCGGGTGACTGATTCTGTATTTTTAATATTACTTAATGTTGTGAATAGGTTAATGAATTGGAAATTTAGCCTTGTAGTTTTTGTGTTATCTTGTTGACGGACAAAAATTGATCCATTCCTTGATCAGTATCTGCACTACACCTGCACCTGCACTGGCTTCTCCCTGTAGCAATGTCAACTAAATAGCATTTTCTCATAGAATGCAGAAAAATACAATATAAACTGGAGACTGACTAGCCTACAAGTTGAATAGAGTGACAACATTTTATGAATCGTTTCTTGACTTTGAATGCAAGTCTGTTGAAAGGTGTCTTCTTTGACACTTTTCTGTCCCTGTTCCCTGCTACTGGTCGCGGGCTAGCCACAGCTTCATTTGGTGATGAATCAATAACGACCGATAAAATGGCTGCTGTAAAAAAAAAAAAAAAAGCACAACCTACATTGTGAAACACACACTGGGGGAAAAGTTATTTCTCGATCTGACCGAAAGAGTCACACCCCAAAAAACTAGTTAGACTAGTTAGGTTTTCCGTATTCAGAAAACAGTGCACGACAAAACGGCTATTTACACTTGTCTTTTTAAAGAGACACTATATTTATTTATTGATAGGTTACACTGCATCCAACAGTCACATAAGTGAGCCTCCGTACCTAGCTAGCTAATTAGCACACAACTAACGTGCCATTTAATAACAACTAATCTGACTCGACGGAGAACAGAAACAGTGGTTTTCAAAGAAACAAAGAACACCGACACCCACCTAAATAATGTCAAACAAGCAGTCGCACTTATATGAAAACGCCCTTTGTTGCTGCCGATACGTTATGCATAATACAGACAACATTAACTACATACCTTGATCCAACAGTGAATTTGAACGAGCTCACCGTAGTGTTTGTTGCGCTCTTTGCATTTTCGCCGGACTTCCGGGTTAATTTCATCAGAATAAAAGCTTCATCTAACGACTATCCCACCATCATTTAGTTTATTAATTTTTATTTCATTCACTGACAAAAAACAAAACAAAAAGACAAAACAACGACAAAAACACTTCAATACAATACAAAAGCAAAAGTTTCCAAACTTCTGAATGAAAGAATAAACTTATGTAATCTGCTCCTTTATAACAAACCATCAGTTTAGAATGAGCATTAAACACAAACAACAAACAAAATGACTAGAAAGTCTGAGAGGCCTGCACATCCACTCTCACTCATATCAGAGTTTTCTCTCATAATAAACACTATGATACTCATACTTCATTTCTTTGTATTTTAATAACATGCTGGTTTTAATTACATTTTTAAATCATGCGTGTGATTTAGATTCTTTTGATTTCTTGTCTAGAATGTTCCATAAATTGACCCCTCTTACAGAAATGCAGCGTTCCATTAATCTGGTCCTAAATCTTGGTTTTATGAAGATCTCTGTTCCTTTTAAGATATACTTATTTTCTCACTTTTCAAATCCTGGTAGAATTTCTTTATGAGCTTTATACATAATTTTCAGAATACTATAATCTACTATGTCGTGAAATTTCAACAGTTTTAACTGAAGGAATAATGGGTTTGTTGGCTCTATAGTTTCTTCGACTGATTATTCTTATGGCTCTTTTCTGTAAAATGAAAATTGACTGGATGTTTGTCTTACAGGCATTTCCCCAAACTTCAACACAGTAGGTCAGATATGGAACAATCATAGAATTATATAACATGTACAATGCTTTGTTGTCCAACAAATCCTTTACTTTGTATGATACAGCAATTGTTTTTTGATATTTTTACTTTTGTGTAATTTAAATGTGATTTCCAGTTCAAATTCTCATCAACCATGACACCCCCCAAAAACTTAGTTTCCCCTCACTCTGTTAATTTCAATACCATCTATATTAATTGAACCCTCTGTTACTAAATATCATGATGTTAGTTTTTACCAGATTTAGAAACAATTTATTGACTGCTGCAATTTTCTTAAAGTCCAGCTGGATTGATTTAAACAACTTTGGATAACCATGACGTGGATGAATGAGAAACTACACAGACAAGTTTACAGGGTTTTTTTTTTCATACAGATTTAGTAGTATCACCATGAATGAGTCATAAGCTGTATTTACATCCTGTACACTTTATCACAGTTCTGTTTCTTTAGGTCCTATTTAAAGGCCTCCAAAGCTTTTTTGGATATATTCCTTATTGTTTTTCCTGAGGCGACTTCCTTTATATTTCATTGAACATTTTGACTAAGAAAATTGGTAAGTGATCACTTATGTCAGTCACCAAGGTTGCAGTCTCTATTTTTCCATCCATTGCATTTGTAAAGATGTTATCAGTAACAGTAGCACTGTGTGATGTGATTCTTGTTGGTTTGGATATCATTGGAAACAGACTCAAACTGTACATTGAATTCAAGAATTCAGTTGATGTGTTCAGTCCAGATGGATTTTAAAGATCAACGTTAAAGTCCCATAAAAACATTAACTTATTATGACTCCTGTCTAACAGCTGTCAGTTTGTCAGTGAAAGTCTCTACACATGACCCTGATGATCTATAGACACAGCTGATAAATAGCATTTTTAGCCTTTTCATTAATAATTTCCACTGTGACCATTTTCATTATATTGTCAACAACATATGCCATGTTACTAACAACCTTAAATTTCAAACTTGAGTTGATGTACAAAGCCATCCCTCCACCTTTTTTTGTTAATTCTATTGACATAATTCAACTCATATCCCCATTCTTGAGCCATGTTTTTGATACTAAAATTATACTAAAATTCTCCCTGTACTCTTATAAATGATCTTTTTTTTGTTAAGTTGGAGCACTTGTACTGTTAATGTGAATAATAAACACTGTGCCATTTATTATTATTTTATCATTAAATTGCTCCTCGGTATAATACTTGCATTTATTAATAGGAATTAATGTTTTTGTTTGTACCTTTACCTCTATCTTATATTTTGTCCTCTAAATATACATTAAAGTTTAGTCAGGGTGCTCGCATTTGAAAGCTCAAACAAAGCAAACCAGAAAAACTTGCACAACAGTGAGACAGAGATTAACTGTCCACACCAGTATATATCGCAGTCATCTTGGCCTGCTGCAAAAACCTGGCAGCAATACATACAAATCTATGCATGGCTTTAAAAAGCCTATATTATGCTCATTAACAGGTTTATCATTTCATTATTGGGGTCGACTAGAATATGTTTGTATGCTTTAAGGTTCAGAAAACACATTATTTTTGTCACACTGTACTCCAACTAATGCGTGTTGGATGTTTTAATTGTTTAGGGAAAAGTGAAACAGCTTGTTGTTGAACTGCCCAGCTGTTATACATGCTGTCAATCGCTTTTTGATAAGTAGACTCAGAATCCCTGCCTCAGTACTGTAAAGTTTGCACAATAAATCCAACGTCATCTCATTACAATTTCGACGGAGATATTATGTTAATGTGCAACATGTCATATATTATTTCTCACTGGCAAAAAAGAGTGTTAATACACGAACCGAGGAGCCATTGTTTGAGTTTGTTGCTGTTGCTGCCGTTTGCCTTCCTGTAATATTGTTAAGCACTGTGGTCACATGACTAAAAGAACGTAACTTAATTGGCTGTACGTTGGTTTGATTTATTATTCTGTTTGATTCGGAATTTGTGAAGAATAAAAAATAATGACAATTAGTTTTCAAAAATTTTGTTAGAAAATTAGTTTGAATTCAGAGATTAAAACAAATCCAGATATAAATTTTCAATGCAAAAAATAAATAGGAAAAATCTGGTGAGACTACATAGATAGATTTACAAATAAACTACTACATAAACTAAGCTCGACCAGCACACTAAGCAACAATAGACTTTGTCATGAAGCTCCAAAAGAAACTGTGGCTCATACACACACTTCGCTTTCGCACAGTTTTCATTCATACCACCATTAACATCCGATTGCACTGAACTGCTGCTAAGAGAGGCCACTGCAAACGGTGGTCGCGCCATCATGTTGGAAACAACCAATTTATTTGTACTCTTCTTACCTTCCGTTGCCATTTAAGCTCCTGTCACTTGTAACTTGGTTATAACTCCTGATATTTGAGTATCACAACTGAGATGTAGATATCCAGTTAAGCATGATGTACAACCAAAAATCTAATAAATGTTTGAGATTTTTGATTTAATAGAAAATCTTACAACAGTTACTCAGTTATAAAAATAGCTGCTAATTAATTTTCTCTTGATGAACTACTCATTACAGCTCTGGTTAAAAATACTTTTCCTGTCCCGTACTATCCATATATTATAAGTATAAATATATAAATATACACTGTTCAGCCACAACATTATGACCACTGACAGGTGACATAAATAGCATTGATCATCCTGGTACTATGTGGTATTTTCCTGGAAAACTTTGGATTTTGGCATCCATGCTGATGACATTTAGACACCCAAATAAATGTTGTCCCAGAACAAACACGCTCTCTCATGCAAATGGAAATCCCAAATGTCACTGTTCTACCTCCGCAGGAAAACGCACCCCACCACATCGCAAAAACATCAAATAATCAGGAATATCCTGAGGAACATGACAATTGCCCAAGATGTTGATTTGGCCTCCATTAAGCAATTTGCGTATTGGCCTGTCCAGCTATTGCTGGATGTGTATAAGAGGCGATTGGGGAACAAACAGGAGTACACAGAGGTCATCCAGAACTTTGTCGACTGATGTGAGCTGAACCATCTCCACCTAAACACCAGTAAGACAAAGGACCTGGTGATAGACTTCTGCCAGAAATCACCCCAGATTACACCAGTGAATATCAAGGGACTGGACATTGAGATAGTGGAGGAATACAAGTACCTGAGTATTCACCTCAAATATAAACTGTACTGGTCAAACAATACAGATGTCCTCTATAAGAAGGGCCAAAGTTGCCTCCACCTGCTGAGGAGACTGAGGTCTTTTGGAGTGTGCAGGACACAATTAAAGACCTTCTATGACACTGTGGTTGCTTCTGCAAGCCACTATGCAGTGGTCTGCTGGGAATGTGGAAGCACAGACAGGGATAGATAGAAACTGAACATACTGGTCAGGAGGGCCAGCTCTGTCTTGGACTGTCCTCTGGACTCCATTGAGGAGGTGGGTGAGTGGAGGATGCTACATCCACAATGCAAGAGAGAACGTTACCGCAGGTCCTTTGTATATTTTAACACTGCTAGTTTCTCATCATAGCTTTTCACTTACAACAATCTTCAGCATGTAACACTGTTTTTATTCTAAAGCTCTTCCAGTACAACTACATTGACAACACTGTTTATTTATCCCGTAGCTCTTCCGAGTCAAAAAAAATCACTTAATCACATTTTTTTCCAGTCACAGCTCTTTCAATTTGCAACAGCATCATCTAACACTGTTTTTCTCCTCCTCATAGCTCCTTTGATGCCACATCATCTCTTAACACCATTTTTCCTTCTCCTTTTATTTGTAAAAAAATTCTAAGTTATCTCCCATACAACCCAACAACAAAATGTAAAACTGTGTTCTCTTATACAGTTCTTCCAATCAAGCAACAAGTTATAACACTGTTTCTCTTACAGCTCTTCATGCGTAATAACACCACTATTAACAGTGGTCTTTCCCCAATAATATTTTTAACTGCAATAATGTCAGAAATGGGGGTACATTATCCTGCATACCAAACCTGTACATACATAATATTTAATAATTCATCAAGTCATATATGTGCATATCCATGTCATAGCTGTACTTATCCTTATGTAAATGTCATATACAGTGCAGTGAAAAGTCTTTGCCGCCTTCTCGAATCCCCCCCCCCCACACACACACACACTTAAATGTTTAAGACCATCAAACAAATTTAAATATTAGACAAAGATAACCAAAGTAAACTCACAATGCAGTTTTTAAATGACGATTTTTTGTTTTATGGGGAAAAAAGCTTTTCAAAACTACCTGGCCCTATGTCAAAAAGTAATCGCCCCCCCTTGTTAACTCATGAATTCATCTATCAGTCTGGACAGGGTTACAAAGCCATTTCTAAAGCTTTAGGACTCCAGCAAACCATGGTGAGAGACATTATCCACAAATGGAGAAAACATGGAACAATGGTGAACCTTCCCACGAGTGGCCGACCTACCAAAATTACCCCAAGAGCACAGCAACGACTCATCCAGGAGGTCACAAAGAACCCAGGACAACATCTAAAGAACTGAAGGCCTCCCTTGCCTCAGTTAAGCTCAGTGTTCATGACTCAACAATAAGGAAGAGACTGGGCAAAAATGGCATCCATGGCAGAGTTCCAAGGCGAAAACTGCTGCTGACCAAAAAGAACATAAAGACTTGTCTTACTTGTGCAAACAAACATCTGAATGATCCCCAAAAAAGTAAAAGTAACACAGCATTTCAGAAAAAGAACATAATATCAACAGTCAAACGTGGTAGTGGTAGTGTAATTGCCTGGGGCTGCGTTGCTGCTTCAGGACCTGGACGACTTGCTGTGATTGATGGAACCATGAATTCTGCTCTCTACCAGAAAATCCTGAGGGAGAATGTTCACCCATCAGTTCATGATCTCAAGCTGAAGCACACTTGGGTTGTGCAGCAGAACAACGATCCAAACAGACTAGCAAGTCGACTTCTGAATGGCTTAAAAAAAACAAAATGAAAGTTTTGGAGTGGCATACTCAAAGTCTGGACTTGAATCCAATTGAAATGCTGTGGCATGACCTTAAAAATGCCATTCATGCTCGAAAACCCTCCAGTGTGTTGCTGAATTAAAACAATTCTGCAAAGAATAGTAGGCTAAAATATCTCCACAGAGATGTGAAAGACTCATTGCCAGTTATAGAAAAGCTTGATTTCAGTTGTTGCTGTTGAAGGTGGCAATTACTTTTTCACACAGGGCCAAGTAGATTTGAATAGTTTTTTTTTTCCCTGAATAAATAAAATTATCATTTAAAAATTGCATTTTGTGTTTACTTGGGTTATCTTTGTCGGACACTTACATTTGTTTGACGATCTTAAACATTGAAGTGGGGAAAATATGCAAAAAAATAAGAAATTAAGAAGGGGGCAAACACTTTTTCACAGCGCTGTATGTATATATCCATATGTAGATTCATTATGCCTGGTATATTGTCTCTATGAGCCCCATATTGTTATATGTTTGTAGCCTTACTCTGTCATTCTTGCCCTGCTTCTTTCATCCCTTATCTGTACCCAGTTGCTGTAACGTGAATTTCTCTGGTGTGGGATCAATACTTTTATCTAATCTATTCATTCCACATAGCCAACTACTGTGCTCGGTGTGAAATGTGACCATTTGAGAAAAGTGATGCTAGTGTGAGATGCTGCTTACTGTTCCTGTTCAGTTAGTAATTTTGTGCTTTGAATGCTGGTGAGACCACTGTAGACATTAGATTCTTGTGGAGTATAAATATTCCGTGGAAAGCACTGATTATTTTTCAAGCTGCTTGTTGGTTCCTCATCATCTTTCGCTGCCCTTCTGGATTCTGCTGCTTTATTACTTCTCGGCAGGGAAATTTTCACATTAGCTGTAATCCTATATATCTGTCTCTGCAGATGATCAGATATTTGACAGGACTTTTTTGTGAGTGGAAACCAAATTGGAACAGGATTTGACAACTCTTTAAGTAGCATATTGTTTGCATAAAATGCAAACAATATGTAAAAATGACCCAATAGTAGTTTAAGATGACACACCTATAGCTGGAATATACATGTTTACTCACCTCCCCAGCCATCAGTCGGAAATTAAACACATATATTAAAAAAAAATTAATGAAATAAATGAATGAATGAATGAATTAAATCAAAAATAAAGTAAAAAACTCACTTGAAAATGCAGTCTTCTTGTATTCGTGACAGGGGTGTCTGAGACTCATGCATAGACAGTTGAGACACAGCAGACCAACAGCTCCAGAACAAATAAATTTACAACAATCAAGACAACACAAAATACACGTGACAAGGACGCGACTGGACAGACATCTCCCGAGGGAGACCACAAGGGAACAGAGGGAGAAATGCACTCTACAGGAAATGACTACAGGCACTGAGGAGTGACAGAACTATGAAACGCAGAGCTGGAGAGTAAAATGCAGATTAATTCTAACAGAGCTCACTCACGCCCACATGAAGGAAAATGGAAGGAGGGAGAAGGAGAGGAAAGGGAAAGCATCCATGAAGCAGAGGTGGAGGCATGACATTACAACATTCCACGGTTCTCCGATGACACATCTGTTTTATAGTGTCAACTAACTAATCAAAAAAAATGATCATAAAACCAAACACTTGATCAATCATCCTTATAAGAAGTACTTAATATGACAGAAATTATATTTTGGAAAATTCCTTTTAAGTGTATGTTGGGTTTTTAGTTCTGGGAACACAGAGCTTGTCTGCTTTGTAGCCATTCACCAGGGAGTGATAAAGATATTTTGGCTTTACTTTGTAGTATCTGATCTGAGATCTGAGATGTTGCTTGTCAGAATAGAATGTGTTCTTCTGCTGAAGGAAGTCATTGCTATGATTAGATTGGGAGTCGTTATGTCCAGGTAATGGGGGGGGGGGGGGGGGGGGGGGGGGTCATGTTGTCATTTCGCCGCTGGGTGTCCAAGTGATGTACTGCAAACGACGTTGGCTTTATAGACAATTGGAGCTCTTTTTGGGGAAAACCTGGTCTGGTTAGGAGAGATGGCATCCATTCCACTTTGGCTGGTGCAGCTCTCATTTCTAGAAATATGGCTGATTTTATCAGAACTCCTAAAGCATGACAACCCAGAGTTCAGACCAGGATGCAGCACTGTAGTCTTCCACACCTCTCTGCAGTTTCCTCACAGTTGTCACCCTCCAGTAATTCAGTTTGCTTTATTGAGACTGTGTCTGTCACCCGACCACCAAAATTCAATAAATTAAACAATTCAAAAATAAATAAAGACATAGTAACCACAAAAATTTAATAAAAATTAATACCACTATTTCAACTGAGCGAAGAAACAGGACAATTAAATGTGGTCTGTTAAATATTAGATCTCTCTCGTCTAAATCTCTGTTAGTAGATGATTTGATAACTGATCACCAGATTGATTTGTTCTGTTTGACTAAAACCTGGTTGCAGCAGGAAGAATATGTTAGTCTAAATGAATCAACTCCTTCTAGTCATACTAACTGTCATGTTCCTCCAATCACAGGCCGAGGAGGAGGAGTGGCAGCAATTTACCTCTCTAGCTTAAAAATGAACCAGAGATCTAAACTTGGTTACAGTTCATTTGAAAATCTGTCTCAGTCTCTGTCATCCAGATTTGAAAGCTCAGAAACCAGTTTTATTTGTTGTTGTATATCGTCCTCCTGCTCCTTACTCTGAGTTTTTATCTCACTTCTCAGACTTTTTATCTGATTTAGTGCTCAGCTCAGATAAAGTCATTATTGTGGGTGACTTCAACATTCATGTTGACATGGACAGTGACAGCCTTACGACTGCTTTTAATTCAATATTAGACTCAATTGAGTTTTCTCAACATGTAAATAAACCAACTCAGTTTTAATCACACCCTTGACCTCATTCTGACTTATGGCATAGAAATCGAACAGTTAACAGTATTTCCCCGGAACCCTCTTCTTTCTGACCATTTTATGATAACATTTCAATTTACAACAATAGATTGTATAGGAGTTAAGAATAAATATCATTACAGTAGATGTCTGTCTGACAATTCGGTGACTGAATTTAAGGAAATAATACCCTCTCTATTTAATTCAGCACCACTTCCTGATATAATGGAAGGGAAATATTATAATTTTACCCCCACAGAAGTGGATTATATTGTTAATAATGCTGCAGCCTCACTGCGTACAACACTTGATAGTGTTGCACCTGTAAAAAAGAAAGTTCTATCTCAGAGAGGACCTACTCCTTGGTATAATTCACAGCTGCGGACTTTAAAGCAGGCGTCCCGAAAGCTGGAAAGGAAGTGGTATCCCACTAATTTAGAGGAAGTTTATGTAGCTTGGAAAAATAGTCTAGTAATTTATAAAAAGCGCTTCGTAATGCCAGAACAACATATTATTCATCTTTAATAGAGGAAAACAAGAACAACCCCAGGTTTCTCTTCAGCACTGTAGCCAGGCTGACAAAGAGTCAGAGCTCTGTTGAACCTTGTATTCCTTTAGCTTTGAGCAGTAACAACTTCATGAGCTTCTTTACAAATAAAATTATTACGATTAGAGAAAAAATGAATCTGGCCCTTCCTACAATGTCACAGATGTATCATCGAGTACAGATGCTTTAGAATTGGCTGGAAGATCTGATGGATATTTAGAATTTTTCACTCCCATACATCTCTCTGAACTAATTTAAATGGTTTCTACATCCATTCCTACATACATTTCTTGGATGTTTCTCCCTGCTGACGTCTGACGTTACGGTGAGCGTATTGTGTCACTTCCTGTTGTAGCGCTGTGTTGTGTTCTGTGACTGTTGTAGCTTATCCACTCCATCTAATTTGATATTCATTAAATCTGTGTGTAGCGGTAATATTTGAATCGTAACATACACTCGTTTTCTTCACGCACCCTCTCAGTACTTAAATCTAAGTTAATCTGTTATCTCTGTCCGCTAGCCTAGCACTTAGCAGTTAGCATGGCTTCTCCCTCTTCCTCTCCTTCTCTTTCCTGCTCAGTGTGTCACATGTTTAGTTACTCCTCTGCCTCCTTTAGTGATAATGATACCTGTAATAAATGCAGTCTGTTTGTAGCTTTGGAGGCGAGGCTCTCTGAATTGGAAGCGCGGCTCCGCACCATGGAAAACACCCCGCTAGCTGTTAGCCAGGCTCCCTTAGCCGGTGCGGACCGCAATAATATAGCTGCTAGTGTAGCTTCTGCTAGCCGTACCCTAGCAGCTCCCGAGCAGCCGGGAAGTCAGGTTAGCTGGGTGACAGTTCGTAGGAAACGTAGTCCTAAGCTCAAGCCCGCTGTCCCGGCACACCACAAACCGCTTCACGTTTCTAATCGTTTTTCCCCACTCAATGACACACCCGCTGAGAAACCAACTCTGATCATTGGCAGCTCCGTAGTCAGAAACGTGAAGCGAGCGACACCAGCGACCATAGTAAAATGCCTCCCAGGAGCCAGAGCGGGCGACATAGAAGCAAATTTGAAACTGCTGGCTAAAGATAATCGTAAATACAGTAAGATTGTTATTCATGTCGGCGGTAATGACACCCGGTTACGCCAATCGGAGGTCACCAAAGTTAGTGTGGCATCGGTGTGTAACTTTGCCAAAACTTTGCCAAAACCATGTCGGACTCCGTAGTTTTCTCTGGACCCCTGCCTGATCTGACAAGCGATGATATGTTTAGCCGTATGGCATCGTTTCGCCGCTGGTCGTCTACGTGGTGTACTGCAAACGACGTTGGCTTTATAGACAATTGGAGCTCTTTCTGGGGAAAACCTGGTCTGATTAGGAGAGACGGCATCCATCCCACGTTGGCTGGTGCAGCTCTCATTTCTAGAAATATGGCTGATTTTATTAGAACTCCTAAAGCATGACAACCCAGAGTTCAGACCAGGATGCAGAGTTGTAGTCTTCCACACCTCTCTGCAGTTTCCTCTCAGCTGTCACCCTCCAGTAAATCACTTAGCTTTATTGAGACTGTGTCTGTCCCCCGACCACCAAAATTCAATAAATTAAGCAAATCAAAACTAAACAAAAGACATAGTAACCATAAAAATCTAATTAAAATTAATACCACTATTTCAACTGAGCGAAGAAACAGGACAATTAAATGTGGTCTGTTAAATATTAGATCTCTCTCATCTAAATCTCTGTTAGATTTCATGAGCTTCTTTACAAATAAAATTATTACGATTAGAGAAAAAATTAATCTGGCCCTTCCTGCAAATGTCACAGATGTATCATCGAGTACAGATACTTTAGAATTGGCTGTAAGACCAGATGGATATTTAGAATTTTTCACCCCCATACATCTCTCTGAACTCATTTCAATAGTTTCTACATCCAAACCATCAACATGTCTTTTAGATCCTATCCCAACTAGACTGTTCAAGGAGGCTTTACCTTTAATTAATTCCTCAATGTTAGATCTGATTAATCTCTCTCTAGTAACAGGTTATGTACCACAGGCTTTTAAGGTTGCTGTAATCAAACCTTTACTTAAAAAGCCCACTCTAGATCCAGATGTTTTAGCCAACTATAGACCAATTTCCAACCTCCCATTTCTCTCTAAAATTCTGGAAAGAACAGTTGCAAATCAATTATATGAACATTTACAAAGGAATAGCCTGTTTGAAGAGTTTCAGTCAGGCTTCAGAGTGCATCATAGCACAGAAACAGCTCTGGTGAAAGTTACTAATGACCTTCTCATAGCGTCAGATAATGGACTGGTCTCTGTACTTATTTTATTGGACCTTAGTGCAGCATTCGATACAATCGACCACAAACTTTTATTACAGCGACTAGAACATTCTATTGGCATTAAAGGGACAGCACTGGACTGGTTTAAATCCTACTTATCAGACAGGTTCCAGTTTGTGCATGTCAACAATGACTCTTCTGAGCATACTAGGGTTAATCACGGAGTTCCTCAGGGTTCCGTCTTAGGACCAATACTGTTCACATTATACATGCTTCCCTTAGGCAATATTATTAGGAAGCACTGTATTAATTTCCATTGTTATGCTGACGACACTCAATTGTATTTATCTATGAAGCCAAATGAAACTAATCAGCTAGCTAGACTGCAAGATTGTCTTAAGGACATAAAGACCTGGATGACCTATAATTTCTTACTACTAAATTCAGACAAGACTGAAGTCATTGTATTTGGCCCCAAACATCTTAGAGAATTGCTTTCAAAGCATATAGTTACTCTGGATGGCATTACATTGGCCTCCAGTACTACTGTGAGGAACCTCGGTGTTATCTTTGACCAGGACATGTCCTTTAACTCGCACATAAAACAAATCTGTAGGACTTCCTTTTTCCACCTGAGAAATATTGTGAAAATCAGGAACATCCTGTCTCAGAGTGATGCAGAAAAACTAGTCCATGCATTTGTTACTTCTAGGCTTGACTACTGTAATTCCTTATTATCAGGTTGTCCCAATAGCTCTCTGAAACATCTACAGCTGATCCAAAACACTGCAGCCAGAGTACTGACGGGAGTTAGCAAGAGAGATCATATTTCTCCTATATTGGTTTCTCTTCATTGGCTCCCTGTTAAATCTAGAATAGAATTCAAAATCCTTCTTCTGACATATAAAGCTCTTAACAACCAATCTCCATCATATCTTAAAGATCTGATAGTACCATATTACCCTAGCAGAACTCTTCGCTCTCAGACTGCAGGCTTACTTGTTGTTCCTAGAATCTCTAAAAGTAGAATGGGAGGCAGAGCCTTCAGTTATCAGGCACCTCTCCTGTGGAACCAGCTCCCAGTTTGGGTTCGGGAGGCGGACACCCTCTCTATTTTTAAGACCAGGCTTAAAACCTTCCTTTTTGACAAAGCTTATAGTTAGGGCTGACTGGGGGACCCTGACGGGGTGAGCTGGTGTTTTCATTTGCACAACTGACTTCCCCTCTTGACGTCCCTTTAGTTTGCCCCTAGTTATGCTGCTATAGGCCTAGGCTGCTGGGGAACCTCTCTGGATGCACTGAGCCCTTCTCTAACTACCTATGTATTTACTATATATACCATTATTGCATTACATTCACTCTGTTTCTTTCTGTGTCCTTTCTCCGAGTGTCCCTGGTCCCAGAGCTGGATGCTGGATGCTTCAGATGTGTGGCTGTGTTTTATGGTCCTTGTGTCCCACCCCCCACCTCTCTATCTCTACCCCTCTATCTGTATCCCTCTATCTCTACCTCTACCCCTCTATCTCTACCTCTCTACTTCTTCTGTCCCTCTCAACCCGCCCGGCCAGCAGGCAGATGGGTCCCCCCACATTAGAGCCGGGTTCTGCTCGAGGTTTTTTTCCCTGTTAAAAGGGTGTTTTCCTTGCCACTGTCGCCTTTTGGCTTGCTCTGGGGGTCAGGCATATGGGTTCTGTAAAGCGTCTCGAGACAATTTGACTGTAATTGGCGCTATATAAATAAAATTGAATTGAATTGAACCATCAACATGTCTTTTAGATCCTATCCCAACTAGACTGTTCAAGGAGGCTTTACCTTTAATTAAGTCCTCAATGTTAGATCTGATTAATCTCTCTCTAGTAACAGGCTATGTACCACAGGCTTTTAAGGTTGCTGTAATCAAACCTTTACTGAAAAAGCCCACTCTAGATCCAGATGTTTTAGCCAACTATAGACCAATTTCCAACCTCCCATTTCTCTCTAAAATTGCAAATCAATTATTTGAACATTTACAAAGGAATAGCTTGTTTGAAGAGTTTCAGTCAGGCTTCAGAGTGCATCATAGCACAGAAACAGCTCTGGTGAAAGTTACAAATGACCTTCTCATAGCGTCAGATAATGGGCTGGTCTCTATACTTATTTTGTTGGACCTTAGTGCGGCATTTGATACACTCGACCACAAACTTTTATTGTAACGACTAGAACATTGTATTGGCATTAAAGGGACAGCGCTGGACTGGTTTAAATCCTACTTATCAGACAGGTTCCAGTTTGTGCATGTCAACAATGACTCTTCTGAGCATACTAAGGTTAATCATGGAGTTCCTCAGGGTTCTGTCTTAGGACCAATACTGTTCACATTATACATGCTTCCCTTAGACAATATTATTATGAAGCACTGTATTATTGTATTGTATCCTCCCCCCTCTCATCAAAGCACCGACCAGCCAGCTCCTTCTTCACACCTCAGCTCTCTACCACCAACACCACCAACAGCACCCCTCCTCCCATCCCCGTCTTCTACCACCTCCGGACTCCGCATACAGCCCCATCACCCCTCCTCGTCTCACCCCCCACCACCACCATCACCCCTCCCCCTGCCACCCTCCCCCTGCCTCTCCATAACAGCTGATCAGGTGAGAAGTGAACTTAAAAAGATCAAGACCAGGAAAGCTGCAGGTCCTGATGGAATCAGCTCCAGACTCCTTAGAGACTGTGCAGACCAGCTCTGTCAGGTGCTGCTGCACATCTTTAACCTGAGCCTGAGTCTGGAGAGGGTTCCTCTGTTATGGAAGACTTCCTGCCTGGTTCCTGTCTCTAAGACCAGGAACCCCAGGGAGCCTAACCACTTCAGACCTGTGGCCCTCACTTCTCACCTGATGAAGACCATGGAGAGGATCGTCCTCAAGAACCTCCGTCCCCAGGTGAGCCAGTATCTGGATCCACTGCAGTTCGCCTACCAACCGAACATTGGAGTGGATGACGCAGTGGTCTACCTGCTGCACAGATCACTGACTCACCTGGAGAAACCCAGCAGCACTGTGAGGGTCATGTTCTTTGACTTCTCCAGTGCTTTCAACACCATCCAGCCTTCTCTGCTTAGGGTGAAGCTTGAAGGAGCGGGAGTAGACTGTCACCTGGCTGCTTGGACCATCGACTACCTCACCAACAGACCACAGTACGTGAGGCTTCAGGACTGTGTGTCTGATGTGGTAGTCAGCAGCATGGGGGCCCCACAGGGGACAGTGCTCTCCCCCTTTCTCTTCACCCTGTACACATCGGACTTCCACTACAACTCTGGGAGCTGTCACCTCCAGAAGTTCTCCGATGATACAGCCATTGTTGGGTGCGTATCTGAAGGGGACGAGCGGGAGTACAGGATGGTCATCTCTGACTTTGTGGACTGGTGTGAGCGAAACCATCTGCAGCTCAACGCCAGTAAGACGAAGGAGATGATCGTGGACTTCCGCAGGAGGAGGACACCCCGGACTGCACCGGTGAACATCCAGGGTTTGGACATTGACATGGTGGACACATACAAATACCTGGGTGTTCACCTCAATAATAAACTGGACTGGACACACAATACAGAGGTCCTGTACAAGAAGGGCCAAAGTCGTCTCCACCTGCTGAGGAGACTGAGGTCCTTTGGAGTGTGCAGGACTCTGCTTAGGACATTCTACGACTCTGTGGTAGCGTCTGCTATTTTCTATGCAGTGGTCTGCTGGGGAGCAGGGAGCACTGAAAGGGACAGAAAGAGACTAAACAGACTGGTCAGGAGGGCTGGTTCTGTCCTGGACTGTTCCCTGGACTCCATAGAGGAGGTGGGTGAGAGGAGGATGTTGGCAAAGCTCACATCCATCATGGACAATCCCTCTCACCCACTGCATGACACTGTGGGGTCTTTAAACAGCTCCTTCAGCAGCAGACTGAGACATCCACCCTGCAAGAAAGAGCGCTATCGCAGGTCCTTCATCCCATCTGCTATAAGACTTTACAACATCAGCATCACTGGCTGATGTTAACATAAACTGGACTACATCATTACCACCCCAAACCATAAAATTTGCACTGACATTCTTGCACTGCACATCTCTGCACTTTTAAACTTTATTTTTATTTTTATTTTTTCTGTTAAAAAATTTTGCCACCCTTGTATATATTGTAAATAAAGCTGCTGTAACAATGTAAATTTCCCCTGGAGTGGGGAGAAATAAAGAACTTTATCTTATCTTATATCTATCTTATTAATTTCCATTGTTATGCTGATGACACTCAATTGTATTTATCTAGGAACCCAGATGAAACTAATCAGCTAGCCAGACTGCAAGATTGTCTTAAGGACATAAAGACCTGGATGACCTATAATTTCCTACTACTAAATTCAGACAAGACTGAAGTCATTGTATTTGGCCCCAAACATCTTAGAGAATTGCTTTCAAAGCATATAGTTACTCTGGATGGCCTCCAGTACTACTGTGAGGAACCTCAGCGTTATCTTTGACCAGGACATGTCCTTTAACTCACACATAAAACAAATCTGTAGGACTTCGTTTTTCCACCTGAGAAATATTGTGAAAATCAGGAACATCCTGTCTCAGAGTGATGCAGAAAAACTAGTCCATGCATTTGTTACTTCTAGGCTTGACTACTGTAATTCCTTATTATCAGGTTGTCCCAATAGCTCTCTCAGACATCTACAGCTGATCCAAAATGCTGCAGCCAGAATACTGATGGGAGTTAGCAAGAGAGATCATATTTCTCCTGTACTGGTTTCTCTTCATTGGCTTCCTGTTAAATCTAGAATAGAATTCAAAAATCCTTCTTCTGACATATAAAGCTCTTAACAACCAATCTCCATCATATCTTAAAGACCTGATAGTACCATATTATCCTAGCAGAACTCTTTGCTCTCAGACTGCAGGCTTACTTGTTGTTCCTAGAATCTCTAAAAGTAGAATGGGAGGCAGAGCCTTCAGTTATCAGGTGCCTCTCCTGTGGAACCAGCTCCCTGTTGGGGTGCGGGAGGCAGACACCCTCTCTATTTTTAAGACCAGGCTTAAAACCTTTTTGACGAAGCTTAGAGTTAGGGTTGATTGGGTGACCCTGAGGGGGTCAGCTGGTGTCTTTATTTGCACAACTGACTCCCCCTTTCGACGTCCTTTAGTTTGCACCTAGTTATGCTGCTATAGGCCTAGGCTGCTGGGGGACCTCTCTGGATGCACTGAGCCCTTCTCTAACTACCTATGTATTTACTATTTATACCATTATTGCATTACATTCACTCTGTTTCTTTCTGTGTCCTTTCTCTAAGTGTCCCTGGTCCCAGAGCTGGATGCTTCAGATCTGTTCTGTTCTGTTGTGGAACTATACTGTTGATCGAAATGTTGGTTACAAACACTTTTGTGGAAAGGTTTAGGTCTGGGTGCAAATTGATTGCATAAAAGAGGACAATTTCTTGCATAATTGAGGACCAGTTGTGTTTCCATACCGAACACTGTGTTTATTAACTATGTAATCGGAAACATGACGCAATTCCAAATTATACCTGTAAAACAAATGACATTATATTGGCTGAATCAAAAAGGCTAAAAAGGTCTCCTAAGTGATACTAATTTTCAATAATTTAACAATAAATGTATTGCAGAAGTTCACAGGACACCTAAGCAGTGAATGTCTATGGCTGTTGAAGGACAGAAGTGATGTGGTAGTTGGAGGGGCTTCGAGTAATGATATGGGCAGCTGAATTTTGGACCAGTCGAAGTTTATGGAGGGATTTGTGAGGGAGGCCAAAGAGGACGGAGTGACAGTATTGCAAATAGGAAATGATAGGGAAGTGGTTGGGTTATAGCGTTAAGTAGGGAGAACAGTGACTTGAAGTTTCCTTCATTTGCAGTGATTATATTAGAGTAGTAGTGGGTTTTGGTGCTGGCAATGGAGTCGTTATAACATATGATGTGGTTATTGTACAATTCTTTGTGAATAGTAAGACCAGTTTTTCTATAAAGTTGCTTAAGTTGCCAACTTTTGGCTTTCACGAGCCAAAGATCGGAGGTGAACCAAGGAGCAGAGATGGAGAAAGAAACAGATCTGATTTTTAATGGAGCAAGAGAATTGAGAATATTGTGGAGTCCAGCATTGTAATGAGAAATCAGAGGTGGATAGACTGTGGATGTCAAGGAGGCAAGAGGAGTGGATACTTGAAGTGAGAGTGGCGGGTTTTATGTTCTTAGTATTATTGAATAAGATGAGACATGGTATCTTAGTGATGAAGAGAGTGAGTCTGACTGTAACTGAGAGAAGAAAGTGGTCAGCTATGGATAGTTCATCAGCTGTAAATTCCAGAGAGGTGACACCAGAGCAACAGATTAAGTCCAGAATGTGTCCATTGGAGTTTGTGGGAATCATGGTATGCTGCCGAAATGCAAAACTCTCTAAACAGGATGTGAAGTCTTTGGTGAAAGGGAGGTTGATATTATCCATGTGGATATTTAAATCGCCCAGCAGTATTCTGTTTGGTGAGAGAGAGGATAGATGGGTGAAGAAAACAGGAAAGTCATTCAAAAATCTGGTTTGGGGGGGGCAGTAGACAGTAGCAGTGATGGTGGGAGTGAGACCAGGCAACTCGCAGGCATCAGATTTAAACGAGGTGGAGACGGGAACAGACCATAGACTGTATAATAAAGATCTTTATTATTTATTATTGAATAATTATTTAATATTTAATCTTTATTATACCATCTACGGAACAGACATCGGCGAGACTTTCCACTTCTCGTGGTAAATTATCAGGAGACTTTCTCCCCAACCGGAGCCACAGGGTTGACAAGTGTGAACAAACCCAAGGGGAGTGGATTCATTCAGCTGTGAAAAGTCGTTGGGCTGTTGCCACGTCCCAGTTAAAAGAAAGAAATCTAGCTTAAAGTCTGTGAGGAGGTCTTGGATGTCCCTTGCTTGTCAGTCAGCGGATGTTGAGCAAAGCGAAGCTTGAGTGAGATGTTGTCAGAGCTGGTGATGGTGGTGCTAGCCAACCGAGCTAGGCAGGCGAACAGGCTGTGGTCGACAACCCGGCTGGTGGAGCGTGGATGGCGTCGAGAGCTGGACCAGATGGACTTTATTGCTGTTGAGCTGTTTTGGTGGAAATTTCAGCAGGGCCCTCGGTAGATACATCTCCGACGGGGCTGGAAGGTGATGTCCAGGTGGAGGTGGAGTGCCGCTGGCTCAGGTCCAAGCAGGTGATAGCGCAGCCAGAGCAGTTCAACAGCCGAGTACTGGAGCAAACCCGTCACTGGCAGGTGAACAGGCAGTAGGAAGAGCCGCATACATACATAATAATACAGACCAAATGTATGTCCTACCGGCCCACATTGTGGACGAGGACTCCAGGCGTCTAGGTAACGCTAGGTAAGGCTCAAGCCAAGACAGGACAGATGAGCTAATGCTGGATAAAACTCACTCAGACGGTAATCCTGACAAATTGTAAAAATATTCCTAGTGAGAACAACTGCAGGGTCCAATTAGGCCGTAAAGCCATAAAATATGTCTCAAAAGTAGTGATGTCATGAGATGTGCCGAGGCTTGAAAGTGTGTGTCGAGTAATGGAAGGGGCGTTTCCACGACACACGTATGGAGGCTATAGACTGTATATAAAGATGGACGTAGCACCTGTGACATCACCTGCTGGTTTCTACCATAGGCTTGCTTCATTTGGGCGAGGAGCCAAAATGATGATGTCGGAAGCCTCGTTGCCCAGCTCTACCACGTGACTGCCTCGGGAAGTAGTTCAGATATTGTCACGAGGTTTGACAGCAATATGGCTTTTTTCAAAATGTATGTTTTTGAGAGAGAGTTGTGGTCAGTTGATAGTTTGGATACTAGAGTTTGGGAGTTTGGATAGTGTTTGGGTGGAGTTTATATAGTTTGGAGAGTTTAGAGAGAGAGAGACAGTTTGGAAATTTAGGAGAGTGAGGAGAGAAGGATAGGTGATAGGATGGAGCAAGCCAGGAAGAGGAGGATTTCCCCTGTGTGGGAACACTTAGATTTGATAACTCCTAATAAGGTAAGCTAAATCTAACATCATAACTTTATTACAGGCACATTAGGTTTGCTTATCAAGAACTGTATTTTTCACTGTTTATTTTATTCAAAGTTGAGGTGTTTCTGTGTGTCAAAAAAAGGAATTGTTTAAAACCAAAAACTGTTGAGAAACTGTTATTTCTGAATAAAAGGAATAAAATCTCCCCCGTCCTGTACATCATTGTCCAAATTACAAAAGCATATTCAGTGCAGTCTTCCTAGTCCCACAAGCACTTTCACTGTCATCTGCCTGCTTAAGCCCATGCGATTTTCCTAAAGTGACAGAAAAACATTTTTACACAACCTGCCACATCATATGATACTACCATTTGTGGAAAATTTACACACATAAAATACATTCAAATATATTTTATTATACATAAACAGCCATAACAGTCACAAAAATTCAATGCATCACACATAATGTGGTTCAGATACAGCTGCCTGTGATTATACATTTGGCCAGTAGGTGTTTTTTTGTGCACATGAAGCTTTGACAAATGAACCCTTTCTTGAACCAATTGGCTCAAGTGGTTCATTGCCTCATGCGACTTCATCTCACCATCACTACTCAAAAATTAATAAGTTACAGGCGAGCAGCGGCAGGAAGTAGTGCCAGGGTTGTTGTCCATGTTTGACACGAAAACATGGTAACTTACATTGTGGGTCTGAAGCAGGTTATGTTCAGAGTTTCATATTTTAATCAGCTGTAAGAAGTGTCTCCGTTCAACTAAATCATTTCCTCATGATTATTTATGAGCGATGTTGATTCTCCGCTGAGGGAATGTGTTTTATCTGCAAACATGTCGAGCTGTACATTACTAAAACTATAGAATGAAACCATCTAGTTACAGTATCACAGACTGTATTCATCGTGTTGCCATGGGAACCCCACATGTATTTAGCTGGTGATGCAGAAATGCAAAAAAATGTTTTTATGTGTGGTCCTGCACTAGTTTATTAATATTTATTACATTGAATAGTCAATCAGTAACATTAATTTCACTTTGATTTGGCCACAAATTAATGCTATATCCTGCATCATTGGACAGTGTCAGACCTAAAATGTACTTCAGTATAATATCATGTTTAAATATATGAAGTTTAAAGTTTAAAAGCTTTATTGTGCAGCAATCAGAAATAAGTGCCTGTGTTGACTGGTAAAATAAACATAACTTACTTTTACTTTTAAGATTAGGCTAAAAACTTTCCTCTTTCATAACGTTTATAGTTAGAGCTGCTCAGGATCACCTGAGGTGTCTGGAGCTACACGTCTCTGATCTGCAGTTTCTGGCCTCACTGACTTCTAAAGTGTTTATTGCTCTCTGATGTATTGTTTGTCTGTTCTCCGCTTGGTGCCCTGCTATCCCCACCCCAACCTCTCCCTCATCATCCTCATCCCCACTCTCACCCCAACCAATTGAGACAGATGGTTGCCTTCCCTGAGCCTGGTTCTATTAGTGTTTTTTTTTTTCTTTTTGTTTTGTCCTTCAGGTAAAGGGTTTTTTCTGGTTTGTTCCCACTGTCACAAAGAGCTTGTAAAAAAGGAATCCAAAGGAAACTTTGGATTTGTTTTTTAAAAGTTTGTAAGGTTTTCATCTTACTATGTTAAATACTAGGAGATGACAATGTTGTGGATTTAAATATGTTTGCTATTTAAATATAGTTCATGAAAAATAATAAATCCAGTATCTCAAAATATTACAATTCAGTTTGAGTAAATTAGTGTTCAGATAGCACAAATGCCATGTATCTTTCAGTCTTGTTCAGTATACGCTATGCTCGACTGTTGTCCAGAAGATGATCAACACCGTCCACAAAGAGCCACAGAAGGTCACTGCTGAAAAGCCTGGCTGTTGGCAGAGTGCTGTATTGAAGCGTTCTAATAGAAAGTTGACTGAAAGGGAAAATTGAGGGCCTTGAGAGGATTATCAAGACAAGTTGATTCAAGAGCTGTAGAATTGTTTTTCTGGATCATTTGCATACATGGGAACAAGCACGGTCATTAAAATGGAGAATACACCACAAAAAAGTA
Organism: Amphiprion ocellaris; assembly: GCF_022539595.1. Classification (NCBI taxonomy): domain Eukaryota; kingdom Metazoa; phylum Chordata; class Actinopteri; family Pomacentridae; genus Amphiprion; species Amphiprion ocellaris. Next base: position 8,250,918 of record NC_072773.1, on the reverse strand, counting down.
GCAAGGCTGCCTTACTGTAGGATTCAAAATCTTTGGCAAAACTTGGTTTTCAGTGTTGCAGGTTGCTGTCATTTCCCATCGTGAAGAAAACGTGTAGGAAATACAACACTAACTGAAATGAGCAGTGGCTTATACCCACATTCTTCATTCAGGAAGTCAAGCTACATCCCTATTAACTATTTCTTGATGCCAGAGGTTGAGCTTTACTTACAAATATTTGTTTATTACAATAATTTTCAAAATCTCATATGTAGAACCTTAAAATAGGACTATTGAGTCCTAATTACCGTCTAGACTCATTGGTGGGTGGTGTAACAAATTTTATTTGGGTTAAAAATAAAAAAATATGAACAATATGCTGAAAAGTATTTGCAGACGTAAAATGCACAGATTTCATTAGTGAAGCAAGAACAGCAGATCACAAGCGGAAGCGTTCCGAGAAGTTTGGAGACTCTGGGACTGTGAGAGGAATGTCACTCTTCTTCACTGCTACAGGTTTATAGTGTCTGATCGGCTGAGCCTTGTGAACCTGCAGAGGAAAAGAATCTGTTAGCCAGTGCATATTACATCACAGATTGGCCAAGTCAGAATCTATGTTTACTGTATTGAGACAATAAAAGGATTTGAAATGTCTGGTTCAAGTAATAGAACTGCATTGCTGCTCTAGCACACCTTCTAGTTTGTATTTGTTTTGGTCAGTGCAAAGTCACACCTGAACCATGTCATGGCCTCTATCATTGTGCCATTGATCTGAGAAATGCCATTATGTTCACACATACAGATGCAGAGTAGTTTGACGTCTTTCGAAGCTGTAGCACTGAACACGATTTGCGTTTTCTGGTGCAGCTAGACGGTTGTTTTCAGGTGTAGTCATTGTTGAAACCACTGTAAATAAACAAGCTCCTGAGCTGGCAGAACTGCAGTGTAGTCCAGTATCTGCTGGAGCAGTGTTCAACCTCTTCAGGATGAAAACCAGCGTTCTCCTTGTCTACTTGCATTGTGTCAGTCTATTTACATAAAGCCGAACCTTATACAGAAGGGTCAAAAAACTGGAACAGTAATGACGCGCTTTATCCACACCTAATTTTGCAGCCCTGTGCGACAGCCGAGTGCGAGCCCAACAATGCTGGGTCTGAATTGAGTCTGCCATCATTGTGGCATTAAAATTGGAACAAATACAACTGCTTTTGTTCCACAAACATTGCGTAGTCAAGAAACGCAGTTTAAAAGAAATGAACTACTAAGTGTTAAGGTGCATGTCCACTAGATGCGATTTTCCCGCATGGCAACGCAAGGCATTTGAAAATCGCACGGATGGCGGGTGGTCACTAGCGGACCACAACATTGTCACGTGACAGCGCTCGAGCAACAGCGGGCCGCGATGTGGTCACGTGACAGCGCTTTCAGCTTCACGCTCCAGCAGCCGAGTCAGATAAACACAGCAGCTCGGCCGCAAACTTTCCCTTTTATTTCAAAAACACTTCAGCGAGAAGCATTTCTGAAAGCATATGAGGCAAGAAATAAGTTGTGCAGTTGCTGAATCCGTCCTCGTTTTAGGTCACCGATGGCTAGTTTAGATGTTTGAGGACAGTTTCACGATGCGTGAAATCTCCGCATGCCGGAGTCGTCTACTCTATGCAAATGAGCTGCGGTCCGCTCCAGGTAAACACACCGGATTCCACGTCCCCAAACATCTAAACTAGCCATCGGTGAAGCAAAACGACTGATTCTGCTACTGCACAGCTTATTTCTCGCCTCAAATGCTTTCAGAAATACTTTTCGCTGAAGTGTTTTTGTAATAATAGACAGTTTGCGGCCGAGCCACCATGTTGTTCCGACTTGAAATCCAGCAGACCAGCCCCCGAGTGGACGCGTTTGGCCAATCAGGGGCAGGCAAAGTACTTAAAGGTCGGCAGGTGTTGAACACAGTGTCGCCATGGAGGAGAAGCTCATAACAGCTGTATCTGTGCACACATTGTAACCATTAGTGTTTCTGAAATAAAAGGGAAAGTTGGTGGCCGAGCCGCTGTGTTTATCCGACTCGGCTGCCGGAGCGTGAAGCTGAAAGTGCTGTCATGTGAATGTTGTGGTCCGCTAGTGACTGCTCGCCATCCGTGCGATTTTCAGATGCGGTGCGTTGCTGTGCGGGAAAATCGCATCTAGTGGACACGCACCTTTAGTAATAGTACATACAGGGGGTATCAAAATAAAGAAAAAAAAAAAAAAGTGTAAACAGAACAAGCTTATATTATTTATATTTTTATGCTAAAAAAAAACCAAAAAAAAAAAAAACACTGCCAGACATTTAGACTCATGACATGCCAGATAAGTTGTATATGCAAACACAACTACCCTTCAATTTTGCTGGGTGTCACTAGTTCAACAGGCTTGCAGTCTGGTGACACATTCACAATCTACACATGTAACATCACTTGTCAGCATTTGAATCAGTATGCATGAATGGTTCTTACGTGTAGATGGCAGAGCGGGAGACTTACAAAGTGGTCAATCTTGGCACACTTAGTCAGAAATTAATTTAAAATCTTACTACTTGTCAGAACCTGCTGCATACATATGAACCCTAAACTGTACAGCTTTAAAGACTGAGCAGTTTATCCTCCATGGCATCAGCAGTCCCTTAACACTGCAGAATCAGATTGCATAATACTACATAAAAAAATAAAAATAAAAAAAAACACAGCTTGTTTTGGAGTGACCTGGTCTTTGCGCAGTCTGGTGATCTCCTCTTTCTCCCTTTGCTCTTCTTCTCGACGCTGCTCTGCCTCCATGCGCACTCTGAGAGCCTCCTTCTCACTGGTCAGTTGCTCGTACTCCTGCCACTCCCGGGCCCGTCGCTCTGTTGCCAGCTCAAAGGCCTCTACAACTGTGGAAGAATTAATGCCTTTGAGAGTCCAGCAAGAGATTATAGTGACAACAGGAACACAACCACCTCTGCTCCCATTAAACCGCATACGGAGGAAATGACATCTCACTCTGGTGCAATGTCTACACATTCGACCCGTGCATTATGAATATTTTATACATTTAAAAACTACGTGCAATAGCTTTTCTACATATAAAAATTGTTGCAACTCAAGTATTTTTCCATTTACAAATTGTGCAACAGATTAAATCTGCAAATCTCCCCACTGTAGGATGAATAGGGGCTTATCTTACCCACTCCAGGCCGGCCCTCTTTTTTTGGCCGGAAAGGCTCTTTCTGAGTGACTGTGTTGGGCTTAGCTTTGAAGATTGCTGCTTCCTCTTGATGCGTCTGCTCTTCTCTTACCTGCAAGACACAGAGGTCATGTTTCAATTGCAACATAAAGACTGTCATTACTCAATAAAATTAGCATATGCATTAGACTAGAGCATACCATTGTTTCCCAGCGACTGGTCTTTACAGCTCCTCGTTCATCTACAAGAAGTCTAAAGGGCTCAGGCTTTGTGGGCTCCTGCTTCTTTTTCTCTGGAAGAACCACAGTGTCAAAGTCTGGCAGTGGCTGGGCCTTAAACTGTGGTACCTGTAAACATTCAAGCAACACAAAAAAGTGATTTAATAGTTGCGTTTTATATGAGATTTAAGATCATAGATTCTGAAAGTGAGACTTTACCTCTTCATTTTGCTTCTCCTCCAGCCTCTTTTCTTTCAGTGCCCTTTTCTCCTGTTCCCTCTTTTCAAAGGAGAAAGGGCAGACCTCCACATGATGGTTCCCTGGTAGTCGGGGCTGGAAGGGGAGGCCCAAGTGAGGCACCGGGAGGGCTTTGACAGGTGGGATCTGTTTTTCCTATGCCAATCAGTCAATTCATCAATCATTCTTCATATTGCAGTTGGACTGACAATATATCTGTGCAGCAAGTGCCAAGATAAAGTTGAATTTAACACAGAATATGCCCTTACTTCCTGAACCTTGGCGTCCAAACGCACCCTCTTCTTGAGGGCAAATGCAGGAGACTCTGGCACGGTTGGATCAGCTACTTTCTTCTCTGGCAAACCCTGTTGACAGGACCACATCCTCTTTTCACTTCATTCTCTTTTCAAAATGTCAAAGTTTCATATTGTCTCAAAACCACAATAAAAACAAAGCCACTTTCAGAGTAAACTCCTGTATGGGACACTGAGCTCAGAAGGATTAAACTCACCATGACACCTTCCAGGATCTTTTTAGGCAGAGGCTTGGCTTTAAAGTTATGGGGCTCCTCTTCCTGAGGCTGTTTGGTGGCCTGTCTCTCCTGGAGCCTTTTTTCAGTCTCCAGTTCAAAGCATTCAGGTACTGTGGGTTCCTTTACTGCTGGCTTTTTTAGGTCCTCTGCACTCTCCAAGATCTTCTTGTTTAGTTCCAGGGCCTTAAGTTTAAAACTGTAAATGGCACATGAAATGAAAATGACCCCCAGACAGCCAATACATAAAAGATCAGTGAGTAGGATCTAGGGACATCTAGTGGCTAGGTATCAGATCGCAAGCAACTAAATTCTCTTGACCTCACTGCTCCGTTTCCAGGCATTTTGAAGAACTGAAGTTTGTTGCCAATTCAATGTAAACACCAGAGGCCCTCACTAGAGCCAGTATTTGGTCTGTCCATTTTGGGTTACTGTACAATCATGTTGCCACAACATAACAGAATCTGTACAACAGAACTCACTCCTTATGTCCCCATCTACACAGAGGTACAGAGGCTCATTTCCAGCAACCACTCCTGTGTTTTAATGGTACACTGTTAACTAATCGTGTTGAAAGGCTAACGATTAGAAAACTCTTGTGCAGTTATGTTAGCACATGAACAAAAGTGATTTTTCATGGAAAACATGAAATTGTCTGGGTGACCCTAAACTTTTTGAAGAGTAGTATTAGTGTATATTGGCCATTTAAGCAACCAAATGTATACATTCAACAATATAACTGCTAAAAAGGTTTTTAAAAAAAAAAAAAAAGCTGCAAAAGTTTTAGAAAGTTAGAAAAACCAAAGTCAAAGGCCCTTACTTCTGAAGTTTTTCCACCTCCTCAGCCTCTAGCTCAGCACTGCTCTTAACAGTTGGTGGCCGGCTCCTCTGTTGGGTCACTAGGTGTGGGGGGTGAGGCTGGGTGAGCTTCAGGTTACTTTTTTCTCGGGGTGGCCCTGACAAAAACAAGTGTTTTTGTGATTCTAGAGAAAAGTAAAACCCCACTGTGCAGAAATATTACCCGTCTCTAAAGAATAATCACAGGACTGAATGTTTAAAAATGACTTGCACACACCTCTCTCTTGACTTCTGCGACTGCGCAAATGGTAGCGGGTAGGTGTTCGCTTCTGGAACTGCTCTAACTGCTGAGCCATGGGCACGTAGACATCCGACTCTCCCACCTTTCTCTTGTTGCCTGTTGACAAGTTGAATGGCTTGGGCACTGTGGCACCTTTCCTAGCCTTTGCCTAATAATTAAAAAAAAAAAAAAAAAAAAAAAAAGTAAATTATAAATTTTTTTCAGTATTTACATTTGGATGTTCGATTAATTTTCTCCTGAATCACTGTTAACCACCATATTATGGTTTTAAATGGTAACTGGGATGAAGGAGGCACTGAAACATACAGAGGGTCTGTTTACATATTTAAAAAAAAGTTTCACAAATTAATGTGCGCACAAGCTAAGCTGTTTGAAAATATATACTACTGTGAAACATGTTAATAATGTATGAAAGTGAGCCCTGCTGACTAGAGAAAAACCATGAAATCACTTACTCAATATTTTAGTAGATTATACATTAGGGTTGCAGCTTAAATGTTAGTTATTTTCTTGATTAACCAATGAGTTGTTTGGTCTATAAAATCTCAAAACTGTGAAAAATTTCAGTGCTACCCAAAGGCCAAAATAACAAATGTACATAAATGTTCTGTCCATATCCCAAAGTTAATAATTTTACTTTAAGAAGGAAAGAAGCCCCAAAATGTGATAGTGACTAATTTAATAAACATTCAACAGTCTATTTGTGAACGCTAATCTTTGGTCGGGTTTGACTCTTAATTCAAAAGTAACTTGGTTAAACCGCTACAAGCTGTTAGCATATGTGAATTACTTACGGGGGAGGAGGGTTTGCGGAGCTGTCCAATAAAGTCCACTACCTTGTGGGATGTGTTGGATGAAGTAGAAGCCTTAGCACGGTTGTCTGTGCTGAAATTGAAGTCTTTAGGCACAGTTGTGGGCAGTACCATCTTCTTTTGTGGAACTTCTGAAGACATTGACCAAGACTTTTGTTATGCAAGTAAAGTCAACATTAAACATTTAGATCCTATGAACGTACTAACAGACCAACATTAACACATTGGTGAAGCCAAACTAACTTGGTAACATTTACTCACCGCCAGCCAGAGCAGCCTTGTAGTTTGCCTCGTTCCTTCTGCGATGTAGAGCCACTTCTTCCTGCAAGTTCCTGATGCGCTCCAGCTCCTGTTCTTCAGAAGTACTTGGCCTGTTTGGACACATTTAATGGGGACATAAATCATAAACAATATTGCTTTATGCCTGCTGCTTATGTCTCATGACTATATCTCAGCCTTGTTGATTCAACAAGTTTTACCAATATTAGTTTTGTTTTCCTCTTAACTGGGAGCCACAGTGAAGTTGTAATTTGACAGTCAACAGTAACATGCATATATGGGCCAGTTTATGGTCCATCAGAAGCAGTTCCTAAGATGTATTCCCTAACCATGTTGAAAATCAGTAGGCTCATACAAGACCACCTGCAGCAACATTTTCTGCATCAGTTGTAGTGGAATATAGTCACACTACTGAATGTTGGTCCCCTGGGTTTGCCACACTGAGCTGCATTTGAGTGACAGAGATACTCTGCCCCTCAGTTGGTGAACACCATCTTAGATTGGGACAGCAAAAGTGACTGGTTGGTTGACCACCTACTTTATGGTGATGAGATAAAATGTGCAACATAACATTCTTCTTACTTTCTAAAGTACCACAAGCAGAACCACTAACACCAAAGCTCATCGATCCTCGGTATTTGAAAAATTCACCCTGGGACTCATTTAATACCAGTGCTCGGAGCCCATCCCTAATGCCAATACTGGCATCAATGGCAGTAACAGACTTACTGTGAGTTTGCAGAGCTGGTAGTGGCTGGTTGAGGCTCATGTACAGTCCCCAAATCCAGTCGCTCACTCCTGGATTTTTGGGCAACAGGACTCCTACAAACAGCCACAGTTGAAAACTTGAAAAGCAAAAGCTAATAAACATTGGAGATTTTACTTTTTTAAATACATGAGCTTTCTGTAAAAGCTTAAATGAGAAGCAGTTTGTGTCAGCACAGGACTTTGAGATGGACCATATGACTCAGCTAGTAAATGGAAGAGCATTTTAAGTAATCAAAAAAAAGGGAAAAAAAAAAAACGTCATGACACTTACCTTTTGTATTTCTTTAAAGGCGGTACAGCTGGACCAGTGGTAATCTTCTCTTTACGTTTGGAAACCCTCAAAAAAATATATATATACATTTTTTCAAAAATACTGGAATTCAATTTCACCTAAATTCTTTACAATTTGAGCCAATTAAGCAAAAATCTTGAGGTTAATTGATAAGACAATACAACTTTCTGATATTCCATAAACACTAGGGCTGAAAGGATTCCTCAAGATATTCGATTAGTAAAGTTCTTTGAGGCAAAATTCTGAATCGAGGCTTCGTTCAATCCACTACAATACTACCCCAAGATTACCAACTGGTGGACCCCGGTCTGAGTCCGGACCCACACACACACACCATTCGATTTTAAATTTGACAGGGCACTATTTTAACCAGTGCAGCTTTTCTAGTGCTTATGGCATCGGTTTAGCAGATCAAAGAATTGAACTACGAAGGCAGTTTGACATACTCTTTGTGTAAGTCAGCTTGACAAAAACTAAAACCTCAGACTTGACAGGTATGAAGGTGGTTTTCAACATTCTTTAGCACAGATTTTGTGCTTTAAACATCCACACAACCAGGAGTGTTTAATGCTTCATTTGACTTGTTTTCCACACAAAATGAACTGATCGTGTGCAGGTTGGAGAACGGGGAATCTAAAATTTATGACAAAAACTCTGACTGGAAATTATGTAATCATTATAATCAACCTACACAATCACTTTGCAGGAAGTGCAAAGGGAATATAAGGCAAATGACTTAAAAAAAAAAATAAAAATAAATAATTTTTACTCCTTCACATACAAAAACTTGCAGTTTTCATTTTAAGACTACTGTACAAGAAAAGTCTGACTAAACTAACAAAATTTACTTCAAATTGGATTCTTGACAATTTTATGAAACTTGAAAGAGCCAGAAATTTGACATACAGGCTGCGTTTGTGCACAGTAAAACCCTACGGCTGCAAAACTGACACAACAGGAGAGAAACACTGAAAAGTAACATCTGGTTGAAAAAAGAAATGCATCAGTTAAATGGAAATGCAGAAAGGAAAATGTTGATCAAAACGGGTACTTTTTCTTGTAATTGTTGCCACTACACAAAACAACATAACTATTTGTTTGACCATTTGAATTAGTACTACAACGCTATGTATGACGAGTGCAAAACCAAATCTGTAGCCATCCAACGCAAGTCTATTTTAGGTGCCTTTGCTAGTGTTATACCGTATGAGAAAGGTTCCCAAGGCAGAGGGCAATAACGATGCAGTAACTTCACCTTGTGAAAGGTATCATCCCATTTAACAGTTACCCAAGACTGTTTTAAAAACATGGCCTGGTGTGTGACAAACACCACACATTGGTGTGCTATTTTTCAAGATTTGATCCCAGAGCTGTATGGACAATGTAAGGCACAAGTTGAAGAAAAGCTATCACAATGAAAGTTTTGCAGCAATAACAGACTTGTGGTCTATCTGGATAGTGGAGCCCTATAGGAGTTTGACTTAAAACTGCCAATTTATGACGACTTTCAGTGAAAAGTTGTCGTTTGCATTTTCCCAGATAATCATACAAATGAGAACATTGCAGCAGGGATAAGCAGCATTTGTTGCTTGGGTTCTCGAAGAGACATGAAGTCTGTGTCATAACAGACAACATGGGGAACAAGGTGAAGCCTGCCTGAACACAGTGTGGCCTAGGCTACAGTGCTTTGGCCACTGTAAGAACTACATTCAACCACAATGTCTCATGCAGTAGCTTTGCTGGCTAGAAGGGCAGCAAAACAGCCTCAAGATCATTATGCACTTGCTCAAATGTGGGCAAGTGAAATCCTAACTCACACAATCTCAAAAAATGCTCACATATGTGACCATTTTGATTGCTGTCTGGAGACCAGCTCAGTTTTCTGTTAAGATGTGTAGTCTCTGAGCAGAAACCTACAACTGGGCCACAAGCAACATAGTAACAGGCAAATTATATTTTGAGACAAAGCCTGTGCAACTTCAGAAGTGGTATTACAAAAATATTCACTCATGTACAGACTCAATCATGCAAAGAATTATTTTTAACACTGCATAAGGGAAACCATTATAAGGGATGTACCTGCGTGGCTGTGCAGAGAGTTGATTAGTAGTCGTCACTGGCCGGGCATCATTTTTAGCATGAGTCTGAGCACTGCAGGATGCGACACTGTTTGAAGGTGGAGCTGTAGATCTGCTTGGACCTAAATAATTGATCATTCCAGAGGGGTTCATGTTATCCAAGCCATGAGGAAATAAACCAATCATGCACGCGCACTCATGATGCTTTCCATGTCTGTGTGGGTAGTCCAATAAGTAGACAGTGGACATGTAAAGCTGTGCATACTGCAATAGGTCTGCACAGATACACACATGGACAAAATTACTGGTACCCCTCAGTTAACGAAAGAAAAACCCACAGCAGTCACAAATAATTTGAATCTGACAAAATAATAAATAAAAATTCTATGAAAATTAACCAATGAAAATCAGATATTGCTTTTGAGCTGTGGTTCAACAGAATTACTTTATTTAAATTTAAAAAAAAAAAAAACAAAAAAAAAAAAACAAAAAAAACTCATGAAACAAGCCTGGACAAAAATGATGGTACCCTTAACTTAATATTTTCTTGCACAACCTTTTGAGGCAATCACTGCAATCAAACCATTTCTGTAACTGTCAATGAGACTTCTGCACTTCTCAGCAGGTATTCTGGTCCACTCCTCATGAGCAGACTGCTCCAGTTGTTTCAGGTTTGAAGGTTCCTTCTCCAGACGCCATGTTTCAGCTCCTTCCACAGATGTTCAATAGGATTTAGATCAGGGCTCATAGAAGGCCACTTCAGAATAGTCCAATGTTTTCCTCTTAGCCATTCTTGGCTGTTTTTAAGCTGTGTGTTTTGGCTCATTATCCTGTTGCAAGACCCATGACCTGCGACTGAGACCAAGCTTTCTGACACTGGGCAGCACATTTCTCTCTAGAATACCTTGATAGTCATGAGATTTCATTGTACCCTGCACAGATTCCAGACACCCTGTTCCAGATGCAGCAAAGCAGCCCCAGAACATAACAGAGCCTCCTCCATGTTTCACAGTAGGGACAGTGTTCTTTTCTTGATATGCTTCATTTTTGCATCTGTGAACATAGAGCTGATGTGCCTCACCAAAAAGTTCCAGTTTTGTCCCGTCTGTCCATAGGAAATTCTCCCAGAAGCTTTGTAGCTTGTCAACATGCAGTTTGGCAAATTCCAGTCTGTTTTTTTATGATTTGTTTTCAACAATGATGTCCTCCTTGGTCGTCTCCCATGAAGTCCGATTTGGCTCAAACAACGACGGATGGTACGATCTGACACTGATGTACCTTGACCTTGGAGTTCACCTTTAATGTCTTTAGAGGTTGTTCTGGGCTCTTTTGTTACCAGTCATTATCCGTCTCTTCCATTTGTCATCAATTTTTCTCCTGCAGCCACGTCCAGGGAGGTTGGCTGCAGTCCTATGGATCTTAAATTTCTGAATAATATGTGCAACTGTAGTCACAGGAACATCAAGCTGCTTGGAGATGGTCTTATAGCCTTTACCTTTAACATGCTTGTCTATAATTTTCTTTCTAGTCTCCTGAGACAACTCTCTCCTTGGTTTCCTCTGATCCATGTTTAGTGTGGTACACACCATGTCACCAAACAGCACAGTGACTATTTGTAACCCTATAAATAGACCGACTGACTGATTCCAAGTTTGTAGACACCTGTGATGCTAATTAGAGGACACACCTTGATTGAACATGTCCCTATGGTCACATTATTTTCAGTCTTTTCTAGGGGTACCATCATTTTTGTCCAGGCCTGTTTCATGAGTTTATTTTTTAAAATAATTCTGTTAAACCACAGTTCAAAACCAGTGTCTGATTTTCATTGGTTAATTTTCATAGAATTTTTATTTATCATTACTTTTGTCATATTCAAATTATTTCTGTGACCATTGTGGGTTTTTCTTTCATTAACCGAGAGGTACCAACAATTTTGTCCATGTGTGTATTCTCATTTCTCCTCATATCAAACAAAAAACAGGACTATTTGACTGGGCTGTAGCAACATCCCAGTGACTATTCCTGAGGTGTGTCAAACAGGATTTCTGGAGAAAATTTGGAGCTACAGAGAGTTTGTGCGAACATTTGCCAATTATAGTGGGTAATGAAATTTACAGCACATCTACCATTGCAGACCAAAAAGCAAGCAAGAACTGGCCTGTATCAACCATAATGCAAAAAAAGAACAAGCAAGAGAATACTCAAAATCTAACCAGAGTCCACATCTGTCTGGACTTGATGAATTACAGGGATGCTGGGATCATCACTTCTGAAAAGCTGGTCTGGTCTACATGGAGTGAGAAGATGACCATCCGCTGCCCCATCATGTTGTTCTGTTTGTTGAGAGAGAGTCCAATGTTAATATTGACAATAATTCAACAGGCAAATGTGATGTCTCATTTCCAAATCAAATATTATATTTACCATCAATTATGAATAAAGAATCAAGTTGGCACATTTGAGAAGCTAGAACAGCAAGTGTTGAAATCAACAAAAATGATTAGTCACAGCTTCAACTATAATACCAGCATCAAGAAAGATTAACTGCCCAATCCTAAAGATGCTGGTGATGCTTTACAGACCCGGGGTGTTAATTTTAAACCAACATTTCCTTTTATGAAAAAACAAAAACCTTTAGTGACCCTAAACTGTTACTATATAGTCAGTTTCTGGGGATTATACCAACATGATAGGAAGTAGTTCCCTTTCTAAAACATTTCGTGTGGTTGGATAAAAAACAACCATCATCAATGCCGTACGGTTTCACAGAGGGCTGACTTTTCATAGAGACAATCAAGCAGATGGCGAAAAAAAAAAAAGCATTATACCTGTTCTACCCAGTAATGAAATAACGGCGCTAAAATAAACGGCGTTATTTTTTTCCGTAACGACTAATCTAACCAGTTACTATTTCCATCGTCACAACGCCGTTACCGACAATTAAACGAGGCGCGTTTTAAACTAGTACTCATTGAGGCTCTAGTTATCAGACTTTACTCAGCCACAGGAGTTGCAAAAGCTGTTTTCTATTTTTTCTGAGGGAGGGACGAGACAACCGCATAAGCGATGATGATTGGCTAAGGTAGAGGGAGCTTTCACGGCGAGCCAATCAGAGGTAGTGTTCAGTTTAACACAACACAAACCAAACACGCACACAGCAGCCCCACACACCCAAACTAGCAGAGGTAAGCTGCAGCAATGGCAAGTCTGGAGAGAAAGTTGGCGTTTTCAAAGTGGAAGTACAGACACCACTTTATTCTCCTTGAGGTAAAAGGCAAGAACGTACATGCGAAGTGTTTGTCCACGTCCGTTGTAAGCAACTCTATTCTCATGAAGGATCTGTCAAAGGCACACGCCCGTTTAGAAAATTAAAAGATGAGTAACGCAATAGTTACACTCCCTGGTAACTAGTTACTTTAATAGTAGAGTAATTCAGTTACCAACTCGGTTACTTTTTGGGACAAATAACTAGTAACTATAACTAATTACTTTGCAACAGTAACATTCCCAACACCGTTTCTACCCTTCTTGCAACTTAGAACACACAAAACAAAAACACAGCCGACTTAATTTGCTGAAGAAGACTTACCAAACCACTTGTCGTCGTGTTCTGAGTTGACCAGCTCATTCAAGTCAACGACGTGGCACGGAGCATCAAACTCGTAGTGCTCAGCTTTGCCGTCGGCCATGATCACAGGAGGTGTTCGTTCGCAAACTCACCTTAGAAACACACCATTAATTCGTAAGTTAAATGGACTTCTGACGAAGCAGTGTTTAGTAAAACTACCAACTTAGCGGCACATTTCATTTGAACTAAACCAACACTAGGTCGTATCTTACAGCTGTATGTTCAACGGGAGGCCGACTGGCAACTGCTCTTGGAAAGCATCACAATAGAAATATATTTAGACATTCAGAGAAAGCACATTTCTCTAGTAATGTACCGTTACGATAGTAATGGCGTGGGGCATTACAGTTTAATGAGTTTTACATGGGGTAGTAAAGTTACCGAGGGAAACAAACTGAAGCTACATGTAATAGCTTCATGAACATCATACTAATCAATCTATCATCTTTTACTAACTTCGTGCAGTAAACACGAACTTTGGAAATACGTAAATAATCACTGACATACTACACAAGAAACAATGCGGAGCTTACCAGGCTGTCCGTTTCCACAGCTATGCAACTCAAACCGTAGTCGCCGCGCAAACTAAACGTTAGCGTTAGTTCACGTTTAAATAGCGTTTAACATTTGAACCAGCCAATCGCTAACGTCCTCCCGCTCGCCGCTCATTGGCTCATACAGTTCCTTTTCCTGTGTCCTTACCACGTGATCACCACAAATTTCAAAATAAAACCGTGGAGATCTGAGGGATGTGCTACAAAGCGAGATTAATGGATTAGTGAATTATGCTGAGCCTTAAATCAGAGTCTTCAGTACTACCAAAGTGGCTCTCTTTTAGATCTCCATGGTAACTGCTGTGGAGCGAACCTGGTCCAGGGCGGGCTCTGTTTAGAGTTTCGGATTTAAATCAAGTGGAAGAAGAAGCGTCTCCCTCTAAATCGTTTCCTGACGATTTTCTACAAGCGATACAGATTTTCAGCTGAGGGAAATTGTTTTATCTGTAAACATGTACATTACTAAAACTACTGATTGAAACTGTTACAGTATCACACATGGCGTTGCCATGAGAATGCGACATGTCTTTAGTTGGTGATGCAGAAATCCCATAAATATGTTTTTATGTTTGGTCCTGATTTGCAGACAAGATCATTTACATGCTGGTACTGCAGCTGATATATTACCGAAGTGCAAAGGGGAGTTTAAAGCAACACTGCTTCCACTGATGTTTATTACTGAAAATATTTTTTTTAAAAATATTAAGTAATAGCCTGCATTATGGGACAGTGTCAGACCTAAACGCACTTCAGTATAATATCATGTTTAAGTACACGACGTTTAAAGTTTAACAGCTTTAATGTAAACGGAGATGGCCTCCAAAAAAAGATCTATGTCGGCTGAATTAACACAAAACAGAGAAGCCACCACTATATTACATAAAGTTAACTGAACAGAATAATAATACTTTATTGATCTTTTACAGGAAATTACTTTGTAACAGCAGCAAGTTAAGACACAGACAACCCACAAACCCAACACAACACCAACACTAATATGCATAGTAAATTAATTTGAAAAATTAGAACAATTAAACACATATGCATGGGATATACATCACTGAATTAAAATGTCCATTGAAAAGCCTGATTGCAGCTGGTATTAGGGACTTCCTGCTGTGCTCAGACATGCACTGAGGGGAGATGAGTCTGTGGCTGAAGGTGCTCTGCCGAAACACCTACACTACACCAGATTGTGTAGTGGCTGAGATATTGACATATTTCTGAAGAAAGCAGCTGTCTGAGTTATACCTGAAGTCAGACATATGCACTACTAGTCAAAAGTTTGGACACGCCCTCTCATTTAATGTTTTTTCTATATTTTCATGACTCCTTACATTGTAGATTGTCACGCCTGCAGCCCCGGGTTCTCGCCCGAGGCTGCGTAGTTGTAGTGGCAGTATTCTCCATTCCCCCTTCCTTTCCTTTTTCCCTAGATTGAACGTGTGCAGGTGAGGCTGCGGTGACAGGTGTGTAACATTCCCAGTCAGTGGGAGCAGAGCGTGAGCTGGTGGGAGTGATCCAATCAGCCTCTTCTTCAGACATAAAGACAGACACCACTCACTACTTGATGCGAGACCGTCAATGACCAACAGTTACTTCTGTGCCCTGTTCGGTCTAGGGACCTGTTCCTTGGACTCTGGTTAATCTTATTCTTTGCTCTCTTCCAGTCTGGACTCCTGCCTGCTTGTGTTACCCCTGGAACCTCCGACACCGAACCCCTGCCGTCCGCTGTCCCTCTGGGTTCCTGGAGCCCCGTACACCCGCTTCGTCTCCGGATCATTTCTGTCGACCTCCGACCTAGTCCGCCCCACCGTCTCCTCCATCCACGCCAAGGCCACACCATGCCCTGTCCTGCCACGCCACATACCACACAGCAAAGATCTCCTCTGCTTCGGCCCACCAGACTCTCCACCCTGTATACTCCTCAGCTAAGTCTCTGTATCTCTGAGCCAGACTGGTAGATTAGGTCGTACTGTTATTTTAGGTTAGTATTTTGTGTGTTATTCTGTTGCCCTGTTATGCCTGGCTGGGATTTGGATGTGTAGTTCTCTTGTTTTGTCTTGTAGGTCGGTATTTGGGTTGTTAAATTATTACCTTGTATTTCAGGTTAGTATTACTCTTGTATGTTCTCTAAACATTAGCTCTGCTATTCGGGATACCTAGGTGTTAACTGTAGTGGGTTTAGTTTAGCAATTGTTTGCTCCAGTCTACTGTTATCTGTATGCCAGCCCACTAGAGGGCTCCTGTTCTCCTAGCCGCCTTAAGGATCTTGTTGTGACCTGTCGTCATTTCCGGTTGTAGTCAACTAGTTACGGTTGTAGTTTTTCCTGTTATATTTGCATTGTAAAATAAAAGCTTTACATTTCTACATTCTTCGTGCCGTGTCTCACATCCTGCACCTGAGCCTCTCTGAAACCGTGACCGATTCTCACTGAAGGCATCAAAATTATGAATGAACACATGTAATTATGTAGTAAACAAAAGTGTGAAATAAGTTATATATAACTATTATTCAAAATAGCCACTCTTTGCTTTGATTACTTCTTAGCACACTCTTGCATTCTCTTGATGAGCGATGAGGTAGTCACCTGAAATGGTTTTCACTTAACAGGTTTGCCATGTCAAGGTTAAGCTGTGGAATTTCTTGCTGCCTTAATGGGGTTGGGACCATTAGCTGTGTTGTGCAGAAGTCAGGTTGGTACACAGTTGACAGTTCTATTTGACAACTGTTAGAATTAGGGCCTGACCCCCCCCCCCCCCCCCCCCCCCCCCTTTTTTTTTTAAAGGCAGATTCTGGTATTTGGCAGAAAATTAGACTCCATATTTTGGCAATAACCAATCAGCTAAATAAAGAGGAACAATAGTCCATTTAATAAGTGAAGGTCAGTCAGTCTCGAAAATTGCAAAAACTTTTAATGTATCCCAAGTGTAGTCACAAACAGCGCTATGACAAAGCTGGCTCAAATGAGGACCGCCCCAGGAAAGGAAGACCAAGAGTCACCTCTGTTCATCCGAGTCACCAGCCTCAGGAATTGCAAGTTAACAGCACCTCAGATTAGAGCCCAGATAAATGCCATACAATTCCTGTAACGGACACATCTCTATATCAACTGTTCAGAGAACAGGCCTTTATGATCAAATAGCAAAGAAAAGCAACAAGCAGAAGAGAATTGTTTGGGCCAAGAAACACAAGGAATGGACATTAGACTAGTGGAAATCTGTGGTCTGAGTCCAAATTTGAGATCTTTGGTTCCACCAGCTGTGTCTTTGTGCAACGCTGAAAAGGTGAATGGATGGTCTCTACATGCATGATTACCACCATGAAGCATGGAGGTGTGCGGGGTGTTTTCTGGTGACACTGTTGGGAATTTATTCAAAATTGAAAGCACACTGAACTAGCATGGCTACCACAGCATCCTGCAGCGACATGGCATCCCATCTGGTGTGTTTAGTTGGACCGTCATTTATTTTTCAACAGGACAATGACTCCAAACACACTGTAGCTGTGTAATAACTATTTGACCAAGGAGAGTGGAGTACTATGTCAGATGACCTGACCTCCAGTCACCTGACCTAAACCCAAGCAAGGTGGTTTGGGATGAGATGTACAGCAGAGTAAAGGCAAAAGGACCAACAAGTCCTCAGCATCTCTGGGAGGTCCTTCAAGACTGTTGGAAAACCATTTCAGGTGTCTACCTCATGGAGAGAATGCCAAGAGTGTATAAAGCAGTAATCAAAGCAAAGAATAGCTATTTTGAAGAATCTAAAATATAAAACATGTTTTGATTATTTCACACCTTTTCTTTACTACATAATTCCATATGTGTTCATTCAGTTTTGATGCCTTCAATGAGAATTTACAAGGCAAATAGTCATGAAAATAAAGAAAAACACATTAAATGAGAAGGTGTGTTTTAAGAGGTAAAATTGAGAAATGGAAATTAGACCAAATGAAAAACAAACTGTTTCTTGACTTTGCGCCGCTTGATTTTCAGTATAAATGGACAGTGAAAAAAACCGATACAGAGTCTGTCTTCACAGTATTAAAGATTTTGGCTCAGAATGAAAAAAACGCCATATTCTCGTTTCCCCCCCCGTTTTTGGCAATAGTTGGAAAAAATAATTATACATTAACACTAAGACCTTGAGAGACAGCATCATCGATAAGCCGTCAGTCTCGCTTTATAATCCCTCAGGGAGAGAGGCTCAAAAGAAAGACTACTGAGTTACGGATTTGTGGAAATGTACGATTTCCAGAAATACACGATTTTCTCCCAGGCAAAAATACAGTATACGAGGAATTTTTTGTCTATTGCTTTCATTTTGACAATCCTTTATTTTAAAAAGGGAAAATTACCTCAGATCTTCTTTTCGACCTAAATATTCTTTCTCTACGATAATGATTTTTAAATGTTCCCATGGAACTGAGAACCTTCACCC
Source organism: Amphiprion ocellaris (assembly GCF_022539595.1). Taxonomy (NCBI): domain Eukaryota; kingdom Metazoa; phylum Chordata; class Actinopteri; family Pomacentridae; genus Amphiprion; species Amphiprion ocellaris. The sequence goes on along the minus strand of NC_072773.1, from coordinate 8,232,801 downwards.
GAGCAAAGCAGTGCGTATTTCTTTATGTACAGTCGGGAAGACAAAACTGTCTTGATTGGCTATCTTCCGGATCAGTCATGATTCTGCTGTGTGCCATTGGCTGGAAGTGTGGGCGGGCGTAATCTTCGTGACACGGGTGGGGGCGTGCACTGTTGGGTCCGACAGGAACTACAGAAAGGCGAGTATTTCCAATAAAACGGTAAAATTATGTTTACGTTACTACTGTGAATCAGTCTCTGCTTCGTTGCTTTGTATTTCCGTGGAGCTGCTATAATTAAGCAATATGCTTTGGTCATAAAAGAGTACGTGTCCAGCATGACAAGAGGGGAGCACAAGGCAAAGTTGGCAAGCTAATAAATACCTTCCGTAGATGGAATGGAAACTGCAGCTAGTTAGAAGTCAGCCCTGTGCTCCACTGTTTACGCGAAGAACAGAGCACAAAAATAACATGAAAATTAGGTTGACACAGGGGTGGCAAGTTAAGTGTAACCTAAAGCATTTCACCAGTGGTTAAGCTGACAGATACAACATCCAAGGTAAATAGCTGAGGAAGTGAAGTTACACTGTGACGCTAACGTGCTAAATTCTAATACGCCATAACTAAGTGGCGTAAGGGTTTGTCTGCCACTTTGCTGCCAGTGTATAAGGTTAGCCCACTACATTCTGTAAAGTTCATGGCAGTGGGTACAGAAAGACTATCAGGACTGATGTAATCTGAATGGTTATTAGTTGGTAATATTCCCATAAAAGTAAGAATCTGGGCGGACTGAAACACTCAGCAGGGTTATTTCTCACCCCTTAGTTTTGCTGTCAGGCCTACATAGAAGTTAGATGGCAAGTATTTTGTTGGTTGTGTATAGTGGAACTTGTTCTGTAGTGATGTGCTCGGCTTTGGTTAGGCTTTTTATTGCTACACACGAGGCATGACTGAAGGGAGGGCGTCTGGACAGATCAGAATCAGCTTTAACTGCCAAGTACCTACACAACATGCAAGGAATTTGGTTTTGGCTGTTGGTGTCACCCTAGGAATAAGGAAAGAGAATAATAAAAAACTATTGAAAGAATAAGATGAAAAAAATAGTAATAAAAATAAATATAAGACAATATATACAGATATTTACAAAGCTGGAACACAGTGTCGAGGCTGCCATCTGCGGCGCCATCTTGCAATCTTTGATATGTAAGCTGTTTTATGCTAAAATTATATTGAAGTCAGTTTGTGTCAATGGAAATGTGTTGCTCTGTCATCACAGATTTTGTTCAGAGGTTGGTATTTTGTTTGTATAACAGCAAGTGGTGCCTGGGATTCACGACTGACTGCTTCAGCATTACTTTAAAGCCCTTTCCAGACATGGGACATGGAACCTTGCTGGGGTCATCAATCTTTTAAAGTGATAGCATTCTGACTCTAAAGCCCCTTTCACACATAGGTTACTTATCTGTTAATGTTCCCCACAACTGCATTCACACATACCACCCACAGTGCTGGAGAGCAATATTGATTGTTCACGTGAGATTAGTCAATACGTCTAGTGATGTATAATGCATAATAATGTAATGACAGATTGAAACTACACTGACATCATCTGATTAAAGTGTCCAAATAATTAACAGCACAGATTTTGTGAGATTTCTTAAACAGTGAAACTGGAGGCTCAGGACTCAACCTGAGGATGACTGCAATGTGGCAAACTGTTACACTGCGGCTGATAAACTGTGACTCTGTGACAGTTCACCTGTCTCAGATGAAGAAAAGTTCACAGCTGACCTGCTGTTAGATCTCAATTGGCCCTTTGTCCATGTTGGGATAATTTATAGTTAAACCTATTCAGTTAAGTTATAACTGTTGTTCTGTACATAAATGCGTGTCTCTTTGGAGACACTCGTGGATCCTACCTCTGTCTGATGATGCAGGTTTGTAATAAACCACGAAGAAATAGTCCTGAACAGCTGGAAACTAAACTGTGATTCTGTGTGTGACAGCTCATCTGTCTGATATGAAAACATGTAGGTCGAAACAGTAGGACTTGCTGTCAGATCCTGGTCCGGACAGATCCACTCTCTAAGCTCTCTCAGCGATGATGTATAATAAAAAGTATTTAAATTAACAGCGCTGTTGTTCAGTGTGCAAATGTGTGCAATGCTGTGTGTTGTGTGTTGTGACTTTGGCACACAAACTGTGTATTAAACGTTTCTGTGATGTTTCCAGATGAATATTGTGGCTGAAATGTGGACAAATCTTTCCTTTAATCATGTCACACAAGTCAGAGTACTGCTGCTTGTGCGTGGCCTATTTGTTAATGCGGTTTTTCAGTTCACACTTGTGCCATGATGAAAGTTATCCAGAAATGTTACTAGGTCCAACCTAGTAAGATTGCTGGTGCGACTTTCATGGATAAGCGACCAGGGTGTGAATTCAGACATGCAACTGGCCCATTTAGTTGCTGTCAGATTAATGGAACAGAGTGCATGTGTGAAAGTTGTTTAATATTAGGGCTGTGTTCAGACTGTCAACAATACTGCATGATTAAACACAGCCATCTCACTCAATTCAACAAGACCACCGTATTTGCACAGCAGAATTATCTGCACAGAGGTCTCCAGTGATATAGTTTAACCTGGCTTGACTTTGGTTACATCGCAATTTTTAACCAAATATATGCTCAAAGCCATGGTAGATTATCTTTGAAGCATCTCAGAATCATCACAATATAGAAAAAAATAGTGTCTCAATTTTCTCTGAGTATGAACTATGCTAATAAACATAAAAACTCACAGATCTGTAAGTCATCCAGCCTTCCTCCATCAATTTCATTATCTTGCTGGTCATTTTTGTTCCATGTCTGCACCCATACAGCCGTATGCATTATGTTGCTGCAGAGTTGTTTTTGGTCTGAATGAATGGATAGACTGGTAACCCCAGCAGAATCCAATGAATTGCAGTGCCTGAGGAGACAGGAGAGGGCAACATCATTGTTGCCAAAGAGCAGAGCTAGAAACTTGTACTTTTGAAAATATGTTGTAATGACTCATTGCAGCTGATTTATGTGATTAATGGACATGTGCTCCCATTGAATGGAAATGTTTTCTGAAACATGAAACAGCAAATTTGTTATTTTGCACAATATCTACACAGCGATTGCACTCATTATTGAGCCCACTCAAATGTCATGGTTCAGCAGTTTTGTTTTTCACAGAAAAACTGTTGATACCATTGCCCTTAATAAGTTTCCATTTCCAACCAGCCTGAACTCTCCAGTATACTTCCCTGATCTTGCATACTGGTAAATACCTCTATTCTGTTATTCTTTCAGATGGCTGCAATCAGAAAGAAACTAGTAATAGTTGGTGATGGAGCCTGTGGCAAGACCTGTCTCCTCATAGTATTCAGCAAGGATCAGTTCCCTGAGGTCTATGTGCCTACGGTGTTTGAAAACTATGTGGCAGATATTGAAGTGGATGGTAAACAGGTAAGATGTTTATTAAAATGCCAAATGTCAAATTTTTATGTTTACATATTTACAGTAGTCTGGTAATTGGACTGACTCCATTACAGTAGCACACTTATCAGGGAGCCCATGAACAATTTCAGATTAATTAATTGAAATTATTATATAAAATGTTTCATTATTTGCCAGGGCTACAGTCTGCCATAAGGGTTGCATATGCAACCATTTTGTGAGAGTCTAAGATTTACAGTTCAGGTGGTCTCATTCATGCCAGTGTATGATCGTTATGCTGTTTTGGTAGTCCTCTAACCACTGTGGGGAGCAACGACATTAACCATAGTGATGGAAAGCTATACTTTTTCTTCTTGAGTGGCTCTGTCATTCTTATCCTGCCTGATGTGTGACACAAGCTATTCACCCACTGTGTGTTCTATGACAGGAGTGTTTAGCTTTCTCAGTCTTCAGCTGTTCCATAAATGTTCAGTGGGGTTCAGGTCAGGTGAGTCTGATAATAAATTGCTTTGTAGCTGGGTATTCTGAAGAACAAAATGAGGAGGGACAGAGCTTGGACTCATGTACACCTAATGATCAGAGTGCAAGGTGAGGCAGAGAGATACTGACTGGACCAGCGAATGATGAACAGCATTATGTTCAGTTACAATGACCAGTCATGATTTTGATACATTGGGTGCAGCCCAATGTAGATCATATACACTACCAGTGAAAAGTTTGGACACATCTTGTCATGTAATGGTTTTTCTTTATTTTCATGACTATTTACATTGTAGATTCTCATTGAAGGCATCAAAACTATGAATGAACACATGCAATTATGTAGTAAAGAAAAAAGTGTGAAATAAGTCAAACATGTTTTATATTTTAGATTCTTCAAAATAGCTACTCTTTGCTTTGATTACTGCTTTGCACACTCTTGCCATTCTCTCCATGAGCTTCATGAGGTAGTCACCTGAAACGGTTTTCCAACAGTCTTGAAGGAGTTCCCAGAGATGCTGAGCACTTGCTGGCTCTTTTGCCTTCACTCTGCTCTCCATCTCATCCCAAACCATCTGGATTGGGTTTAGGTCAAGTGACTGTGGAGGCCAGGTCATCTGACGCAGCACTCCATCACTCTCCTTCTTGGTCAAATAGCCCTTATACAGCTTGGAGGTGTGTTTGGGGTCATTGTCCTGTTGAAAAATAAATGACGGTCCGACTAAACACAAGCCGGATGGGATGGCATGTCGCTGCAGGTTGCTGTGGTAGCCATGCTGGTTCGGTGTGCCTTCAATTTTGAATAAATCCCCAACAGTATCACCTGCAAAGCACCCCCACACCATGACACCTTGTCCTCCATGCTTCATGGTGGGAACCATGCATGTAGAGACCATCTGTTCACCTTTTCTGCATCGCACCAAGACGCGACTGGTGGAACCAAAGATCTCCAGATGTCCATTCCTTGCATTTCCTGGCCCAACAATTCTCTTCTGCTTGTTGCTTTTCTTTAATCTGAGGTGCTGTTGTGATTCCTGAGGCTGGTGACTCAGATGAAGTTCTCCTCAGCAGCAGAGGTGACTCTTGGTCTTCCTTTCCTGGAGCAGTCCAAAATGTGAGCCATTTTCATCGTAGCGCTTGATGGTTTTTGCGACTGCACTTGGGGATACATTCAAAGCTTTTGCAATTTTCCTGACTGACCGACCTTCAGTTAAAGTAGTGATGGACTGTCGTTTCTCTTTACTTAGCTGATTGGTTCTTGTCATAATGTAGATTCTAACTAGGGCACAACCGATTTATCGGCCGGCCAATTAAATTGGCCGACTATATCCGTTTTCAAAATAATCATCCGGCCAGAGTTTTTCTGATTAAACGCCGATATATTCTTAATTTCTCATAAAACAGTAAATTCTGTTAAGTGTCAGACTCGCACAGAATAATGTCCTTGCGCCGTTTGTCCAATACATGGAACCCTGACTGCATTCAATCCTCAGTCCTCACCGCTGTCTTCTCAGTAACGTAGAGGAGTAAGCTGCAGCCAGGCATCATTACAGGAGTGGGCTGAGCGGAGCTTGCCGACAGGTAAATTTATCACGACATTGTGAAATTAACAGTGACTCAACATGTCTCCCGTTTCAGTTTAACTCTCTTTGCCATGTGTCATGACATGTGATGCAATGCTTCGTTGTTTCGGTCATGCTTTTCTTTTACGTTGTATTGTTAAACTTGTGCTAACCTAGCTTAAGTTACTCCCTGTCCATTTATGTTAGCAATAACATTGCTGTAGTTATGCCAACCTAGCATAGCATTAGCTAATAGCTTAAAAGCCAGTAAGTAACTGCAGAAATAATGTAAGTGTACAAAATACAAAATCAGCATAAGTAGTTCAAGGAGCTTCAGAAAGTTGAAAATCCAGAGATTCATTCTGTTTCCATTTTTTCTGGGTCTGATAAATGGTGTAATTTTGATGGTTCTTTTTATAGGAATCAAAATTTTTATTTATGTAATTTTTTTTATAAACAAAAAGTTTATAATTAAGTTATTAAAAGATATTTTTGTTGTTTAGGTTATTCCTCCTCCAAGGAGGCAGAGCCTCAACGGAGTAAAAACTTAAACCACAAAAATGTTTCATTTCTATTTATCTGCAGTTTTCATCTGTCTGCTACATTCACAGATTACTGCAAATCTAAGTGCAGTTATAGCGATTTTATTCAACATTTTAAGACTTTCTGTAAACTCAAGCACTGTCTAGAAAAGTGGTCTATTATGGGATGGCTACACCGTTAGCCCTTAGCATGACTCGTAGCTAACGTTAGCTCTGGTGCTAACAGCAACATGTTTTACATTGAGGTGATTCCGTCGACTTGAAGTGACGCAGTGATCAGAAAACTCTTTGTTGTACAATTTGCACACAACCAGGCTTTTATCCAAGCTGCCATCAGGAAGATTTTTAAAAGAAAACTTTCTGCCCAACAAGCTCAAACTCGTCTTCCTTCTCTGTTCACCAGGGCCTGACTTCACTCAGTGCTTCCTGTGCTTCTTCTTCATGGCTACAAACAGACTTTAGGTTCATTACCGCCACCTACTGGGCTGGAGTGTTCATCAGAGTTACCAGTGGCCAGAAATGCGGGAACTGAGGAGGGTGCAATTAATTGCATTATTATTTTTAACGCCTTATATATATATATATATATATATATATATATATATATATATATATATATATATATATATATATATATATATATATATATATAAAAAATAATTTATAGCAACAAGAAGTACAAGACAAGATGCATTTCATAACTCCAGTATAGATTGAGTCTTTTTTTTAAATGTTATATAATTTCCTAGAGGTTTAATGTTTTGTTGCATGATTTTGTACTTGTAAAGTTAAACAAATAGTAAAGGACAAAGTATTTTAAAACAGTAAAATGTCCTGCCTGTTATTCATGTCTTTGTTGTGCGTTAAGGGACCAAAAAATAAGTTATTTTATTCATTATATATTTTTTTAAATTAATCAGCCCATTAATCGGTTATTAGAATTTTTTCTGGCAAATATCGGAATCAGCATCGGCCTCAAAAAATACATATTGGTCAGGCCGTAATTCTAACAGTTGTCACATAGGGCTGTCAGCTGTGTACCAGCCAGACTTCTGCACATCACAACTGATGGTCCCAACCCCATTAAGAAGGCAAGAAATTCCACAAATTAACCTTGACAAGGCACACCTGTGAAGTGAAAACCATTTAAGGTGACTACCTCATGAAGCCCACTGAGAGAACACCAAGGGTTTGCAAAACTGTCATGAAGCAAAGGGTGGCTTTGAGGAAACTAAAATATAAAACATATTTAGAATTATTTCACAATTGTTTATTGATTTATGTATCAAATTGTGTGTTTTATGGTCCTTGTGTCCCCCCCCCACCTCTCTACCTCTATCTTTCTACCTCCACCTCTAACCCTCTACCTGTAACCCTCTACCTCTATCCCTCTACCCCTCTAGCTTTTCTGTTCCTCTCAACCCGCCCAGCCAGCAGGCAGATTGGTCCCCCCACATAAAGAGCCGGGTTCTGCTTGAGGTTTTTTTTCCCTGTTAAAAGGGTGTTTTCCTTGCCACTGTCGCCTTTTGGCTTGCTCTGGGGGTCAGGCATATGGGTTCTGTGAAGCGTCTCGAGACAATTTGACTGTAATTGGCGCTATATAAATATAATTGAATTGAATTGAATTGAATTGAATTGAATTGAATTGAATTGAATTGAATTGAATTGAATTATTTGTTTGCTACATAATTCCATATATCTTGTTTCGTAGTTTTGAATGTGCAATATAGAAAGTAATAAAAATAAAGAAAAAACATTGAATGAGAAGGTGTGTTGAAACTTTTGTCCGGTAGTGTATCTCTGTTTCATCTTGTTTAAAGCTGATTTTAGAACTCCTTATGTCACTCTTTTCAAAGTAATTATTGATCACACACCTCACTGAGTGAACTGCAGTTGCCTAACAGCAGACTGCATGTGAGGCATCTGGAGAACAATGGTAAATAGTAGTGTCTATTAACACTCAGATATTCAACAAGTGTTTAGCCTGTGCTCAGTTTAATGGAGTGATATCAGCCAACAACCAGAAAAAAATCATATATATTCTGATTAAAATAGTTTGTATATATCAAGTCACTATCAGTCTCTACATTGATGCAGAAGTATGGTTTGCAAATTAAAACAACTATTCATTCATTTTCATCATATTCAAAAGTGGCGTGCAGGTGCGACCAAATCATTTCTTGGTGCATGTGTGTTTTGATATGCACTTAAAACTGACCCTTTCATCTTGATTTGCCTTTGACGTTTCATGGTACAGTACTATGTGCAGCTAACTGAACACATTCCAGTAGCTTTGTTTTATAAATATTCTATGTTGAGGTGATGCAAATATTTTCAGGATATGTTGAATATCTTTGAAATAGATTTCTCTTGTGTTGTTTTTTCACATTAAGATTAAAGAAGCATAAAAAATAGGCTTCATTAAATATTTTCAAGAGGCATACATTAGTCGGGTCCCCAGAATATTTTCTGTCTCGTAAGGAGTCCTTAGTAAAAATAACTGAGCCAATGTCCTAGATTTGTTTTTTGTTAAAACGATATACTTTATAGTAGAACAGCATAGTTTTCTCCATGATGGACAAACTCTACAAGGATGGCACTGTGACGGTGATCTCTAACCTAGTTTGGAATATCTGTACCCTACTGCAGTTTCTTGTTACTTATATGACATACACCAACACAGACATATGTGCAATAAGCTAGCATCACTTGACATACAGATATCTCTTTTTCCCTGTTTCCACTTGGGATCTACAGTGCCGTGAAAAAGTTTTTACCCCCTTCTCAAATTTTTTTGCATATTTCCCCCACTTTAATGTTTAAGATCATCAAAGACATGTAAATATCAGACAAAGATAACTGAAGTAAACACAAAATGCAGTTTTTAAATGATGATTTTATTTATTAAGGAAAAAAATATTCAAAGCTACCTAGCCCTGTGTGAAAAAATAATTGCCCCCTAAACCTAATAACTGGTTGGACACCCTCAGCAGCAACAACTGAAATCAAGCATTTTCTATATCTGGCAATGAGTCTTTCACATCTCTATGTAGATATTTTGGCTCACTCTTTGTAGAATTGTTTTAATTCAGCAACACTGGAGGGTTTTCAAGGGTTTTTTAAGTTCATGCCAGAGCATTTCAATCGAATTCAGGCCTGGACTTTGACTATGCCACTCCAAAACCTTCATTTTGTTTTTTTTCAAGCCATTCAGAAGTCGACTTGCTGGTGTGTTTTGGATTGTTGTCCTGCTGCAGAACCCAAGTGTGCTTTACCTTGAGGTCACGAACTGATGGCTGAACATTCTTCTTCAGGATTTTCTGGTGCAGAGCAGAATTCATGGTTCCTTCAATCATAGCAAGTCGTCCAGGTCCTGAAGCAGCAACACAGCCCCAGACCATCACACTACCAAGACCATGTTTGACTGTTGGCATGATGTTCTTTTTCTGAAACGCTGTGTTACTTTTATGCCAGACGTAACCAGACACACACCTTCCAAAAAGTTTAACTTTCGTCTCCTCAGTCCATATATGGTCAGATATTCTCCCAAAAGTCTTGGGGATCATTCAGATGTTTGTTTGCACAAGTAAGACGAGCCTTTATGTTCTTTTTGGTCAGCAGTAGTTTTCACCTTGGAACTCTGCCATGGATGCCATTTTTGCCCAGTCTCTTCCTTATTGCTGAGTCATGAACACTGATCTTAACTGAGGCAAGGGAGGCCTTCAGTTCTTTAGATGTTGTCCTGGGTTCCTTTGTGACCTCCTGGATGAGTCGTTGCTGTGCTCTTTGGGTAATTTTGGTTGGTTGGCCACTCCTGGGAAGGTTCATCACTGTCCCATGTTTTCTCCATTTGTGGATAATGGCTCTCACCATGGTTTGCTGGAGTCCTAAAGCTTTAGAAATTGCTTTGTAACCCTGTCCAGACTGAGAGATGTCAGTTACTTTATTTCTCGTCTGCTGCTGAATTTCTATGGATCGTGGCATTTTGTTCCAGCTTTTTGAGATCTTTTGGCCAACTTCATTGTGTCAGACAGGTTCTATTTAAGTGATTTCTTGATTGAACAGGTCTGGAGGTAATCAGGCATGGGTGTAAGTCAGTGACATTGAACTCGCTTCCCAAAAAATGCCATTAGCCACCGTTAATTCACGATTTAACTAGGAGGCACTTACTCTATCACATAGGGCCAGGTAGGTTTGGATGAATTTTTTTCCCTTGAAACATTATATTATCATTTAAAAACTGCATTTTGTGTTTACTTTGTCCAAATATTTAAATTTATTTGATGGTCTTAAACATTTCAGTGGGGGAAATATATATTTAAAAAAAAAGGAATTCAAGAAGGGGGCAAATACTTTTTCACTGCACTGTATGTCAGGATATGTTGACTGCATAATGACAGCATTCAATGAGTTAAAGTAGTAGCACACAAACAAATATGTAATACAGACAGTTTGCAGTTTAGGTTTGTGTGCAGTTGTCCAGCATTTCTCTACATCTTAAAAATTTAATACAGTCCATAGGAACACTTAAGAAAATATTTAGAGTCCCATAGCCACATACCAGTGTTCTTCTGGTTGTTTGAATGCAAATCTGTAATCACAGCCCAGATCAATTTTTGGCATATACAGATTGTGTCCAGATTGATTTCAGACAGTCTGAACAGCAAAAAACTAAATTTAATAATTTTTTTGCAAATCAGATTATAACCAAATTTGGAGATGGTCTGAAATGTGATTACAATTGGATTTGGACAGATACACTATATTGCCAAAAGTATTCGCTCACCTGCCTTGACTCGCATATGAACGTAAGTGACATCCCATTCCTAATCCATGGGGTTCAATATGACGTCAGTCCACCCTTTGCAGCTAGAACAGCTTCAACTCTTCTGGGAAGGCTGTCCACAAGGTTTAGGAGTGTGTTTATGGGAATTTTTGACCATTCTTCCAGAAGCACATTTGTGAGGTCACACACTGATGTTGGACGAGAAGGCCTGGCTCTCAGTCTCCACTCTAATTCATCCCAAAGGTGTTCTATGGGGTTGAGGTCAGGACTCTGTGCAGGACAGTCAAGTTCATCCACACCAGACTCTGTCATCCATGTCTTTATGGACCTTGCTTTGTGCACTGGTGCACAGTCATGTTGGAAAAGGAAGGGACCAGCTTCAAACTGTTCCCACAAAGTTGGGAGCATGGAATTGTCCAAAATGTCTTGGTATGCTGAAGCATTCAGAGTTCCTTTCACTGGAACTAAGGGGCCAAGCCCAGCTCCTGAAAAACAACCCCACACCATAATCCCCCCTCCACCAAACTTTACACTTGGCACAATGCAGTCCGACAAGTATCGTTCTCCTGGCAACTGCCAAACCCAGACTCGTCCATCAGATTGCCAGATGGAGAAGCGCCATTCGTCACTCCAGAGAACGTGTCTCCACTGCTCTTAGAGTCCAGTGGTGGCATGCTTTACACCATTGCATCCAACGCTTTGCATTGCACTTGGTGATGTATGGCTTGGATGCAGCTGCTCGGCCATAGAAACCCATTCCATGAAGCTCTCTGCTGAAGCACTGTTCTTGAGCTAATCTGAAGGCCACATGAAGTTTGAAGGTCTGTAGTGACTGACTCTGCAGAAAGTTGGCGACCTCTTGGCACTATGCACCTCAGCAGCCACTGACCCCACTCCATCAGTTTACGTGGCCTACCACTTCGTGGCTGAGTTGCTGTCGTTCCCACACACTTCCACTTTCTTATAATACAGCTGACAGTTGACTGTGGAATATTTAGGAGCGAGGAAATGTCACGACTGAATTTGTTGCACAGGTGGCATCCTATCACAGTTCCACGCTGGAATTCACTGAGCTCCAGAGAGCGACCCATTCTTTCACAAATGTTTGTAAAAGCAGTCTGCAGCCTAGGTGCTTGATTTTATACACCTGTGGCCATGGAAGTGATTGGAACACCTGATTCTGATTATTTGGATGGGTGAGCCAATACTTTTGGCAATATAGTGTATGTCTCAGCTCTGGTTGTTCGAAGTGGATTTTTGAGTGTCTTTTGCATCACAAAACTACCCCATCAATTTTTGAGTGACGACATTGCTGAGCAGAATCCATTATGCTGCTAACATAGAGCTATGGAGGGCAATGTGGAGGGCAGCAGTCTGTGGATAGACAGGCAAATGATTCTAGAAAGGATTTTATTTCATCAGTAGCATAGCTGTGTTGTAGGAGCAACTCATACAAATAAGTTTGTCTGGATGTCTGGATACAGAAATCTGATGTGATCACTTACAAATAACAGTGCAGACCCTCTGTCCTAAAGGTCTGATTTGAGAAGCAAATATCTGATTTGTCTGAACAAAACCTTTGTGTCTTTGTGTGAACCCTCTGTCGACAGGAGTTGTGCCTAAATTTTTGGCCATCTCAATTTCTTTTTCTCACAACAAATCTGTTATGATCATTCACAAAGTTTTTTTTCACAGGTTTACAAAGGATCCTATAGAACCAGATAATTAGAATTAGTCCATCCGTGTTTGCATACACTACCTTTCAAAAATTTGGGATCACTTAGGAATGTCCTTATTTTTGAAAGAAAAGCATTTTTTTTCAATGAAGATAACATTAAATGAATCAGAAATACAGTCTAGACATTGTTAATGTGGTAAATGACTATTCTGATTTTTTAATGGAAAATCTAGATAGGGGTACAGAGGCCCATTTCCAGCAACCATCACTGCTGTGTTCTAATGCTACATTGTGTTAGCTAATCGTGTTAAAGGCTAAATGATGATTTGAAAACCCTTGTGCAATTATGATAGCACATGAATAAAAGTTTGAGTTTTCATGGAAAACATGAAATTGCCTGGGTAACCCCAAATTTTTGAATAGTAGTGTATATTAGAGAACCATGCTTCTTAATACATGTCACGGGTGTCTGAATAACACACGGTTGCTGTTTACCTTTGCCTCTGAGCCAATGACGTTTAACCCTAAAAAGATTGATGTATGGCTGTAGTAAAGCCCTTGGCAGTAAACTAGTCTCATTGCGCTATGCTCTTACAGGTGGAGTTGGCTCTGTGGGACACAGCAGGTCAGGAGGATTATGACCGACTGAGGCCTCTCTCATATCCAGACACGGATGTCATTCTCATGTGTTTCTCCATTGACAGCCCTGACAGCTTAGGTAACATTTCCTCTTTGTCGTCATTGTTGTTTTGAACATTCTGTTTGCTTCTGCTCCATCTTTAACTTGTATACGTTGTCCGTCATACAGAGAATATTCCAGAGAAGTGGACTCCTGAGGTCAAGCACTTCTGTCCCAATGTGCCCATTATTCTTGTGGGAAACAAGAAAGACTTGAGAAATGATGAGCACACACGCCGAGAATTATCCAAAATGAAACAGGTCAGTGAGGTTTTTCCTTTATGGTGCTGATTCAGATGGGTTTTCAAGTTTGAAGGCCATTAAGTCATGCACTCACTCAGAAATTACACTTAAAGCATGTTTTCCATTGCTTTACATAGAAGGATGAAGAATGAAGCAGGAATCAGAGTAGATGTCTGTGCAAATAGGTTCTAGGAATATTATCTTCATATTCCAACTGCTCCAAAGAGGCAAAGTTGTTATTGGCTTTTGGATCTTATAGTGATGTGATCCCATTATTGATGGAGTCTTTTAAAAATATTTTCTATACTAAACTACACACTAATGTATATGCTGTTGTCAGTGGGTTGAATGACTAATTTTCATTCATGGTTGTGATTTATTCTAACAGGAACCAGTGAAGTCAGATGAAGCAAAGGAGATGGCTAACCGGATCAATGCCTTTGGTTACTTGGAGTGCTCAGCCAAGACAAAGGACGGTGTAAGGGAGGTGTTTGAGATGGCCACCAGGGCAGCACTGCAGGCCAAGAGAAGAGGCAAGAAGAGTGGTTGCCTCCTGCTATAGAGCGTCTAGTCACACAGGTTAGGGAGTTAAAGGGGAAACCAACCTGTCCAACTCAAACATTTCTATTGTGTCTGCTTTGTCATGATGGCAGGCAGAATTCAATAGGGCCTTTTTTGGGATGAAGGAGAGAAGTCAAGCCAGGCCAAAAGGAAAAAAAAGAAGAAAAAAACAACAACAGAAAAGGGGAGTATGTACATTAATGTTCACGGCTATAACTTTTAGCTGTCAAATGAAAATGCTTTAATCTTGTATTTCAGCACTGATTAGACCTGACATTAGGCAAACACAGAAAGAAGGGTACATCTCTCTGTCATACTTGTTCAAGTGTGGTTGGCTTTGGTCTTTAAATAAGATTTCCATTTGTCTAAGTTGAATATGATGGTCCCCTTCATCCTAAACCATAGCTCTATGATTTGTGGTTGAAACCAGCTCCAGAACAAGTCATAGGTGTTCAGTACACCCACCGATGAATGCCTACTTAACTGCTGGAAGGCATTCAGTGTAACTGTGCTCGTCTTTTACTTTATATCCTACTGTTTTGTAATTTTTTCAACTTGCCCTTATATCCCAGAAGAGACCAACTTCAAATCACACGGACCTGCTTTTGTTTTTTTATGAACATATAGTATTTGATCCAGAGTCAGATTATTTGTTTTTTAAGACACATGCATGATGGTGATGAGACCAACTTGAGGCCAATTCATGCTTACTGCATCCATTTACGCATATATGTCATCAGTCACAAGTCCATCAGTAGTCTAAATTTTTTGACCGCACGGACAGTCCACACTACAAGCATGTCGACTGCGCATGTGCTAAGAAAACAAGCAGTGCTTAAAATACAGTGGGTACGGAAAGTATTCAGACCCCTTTAAATTTTTCACTCTTTGTTTCATTGCAGCCATTTGCTAAAATCAAAAAAGTTCATTTTATTTCTCATTAATGTACACTCAGCACCCTATCTTGACAGAAAAAAACAGAAATGTAGAAATTTTTGCAAATTTATTAAAAAAGAAAAACTGAAATATCACACGGTCATAAGTATTCAGACCCTTTGCTCAGTATTGAGTAGAAGCACCCTTTTGAGCTAGTACAGCCATGAGTCTTCTTGGGAATGATGCAACAAGTTTTTCACACCTGGATTTGGGGATCCTCTGCCATTCTTCCTTGCAGATCCTCTCCAGTTCTGTCAGGTTGGATGGTGAACGTTGGTGGACAGCCATTTTCAGATCTCTCCAGAGATGCTCAATTGGGTTTAGGTCAGGGCTCTGGCTGGGCCAGTCAAGAATGGTCACAGAGTTGTTCTGAAGCCACTCCTTTGTTATTTTAGCTGTGTGCTTAGGGTCATTGTCTTGTTGGAAGGTGAACCTTTGGCCCAGTCTGAGGTCCAGAGCACTCTGGAAGAGGTTTTCTTCCAGGATATCTCTGTACTTGACCGCATTCATCTTTCCTTCAATTGCAACCAGTCGTCCTGTCCCTGCAGCTGAAAAACACCCCCATAGCATGATGCTGCCACCACCATGTTTCACTGTTGGGATGGTATTGGGCAGGTGATGAGCAGTGCCTGGTTTTCTCCACACATACTGCTTAGAATTAACGCCAAAAAGTTCAGTCTTGGTCTCATCAGACCAGAGAATCTTATTTCTCATAATCTGGGAGTCCTTCATGTGTTTTTTGGCAAACTCTATGCGGGCTTTCATATGTCTTGCACTGAGGAGAGGCTTCCATCGGGCCACTCTGCCATAAAGGCCTGACTGGTGGAGGGCTGCAGTGATAGTTGACTTTGTGGAACTTTCTCCCATCTCCCTGCTGCATCTCTGGAGCTCAGCCACGGTGATCTTTGGGTTCTTCTTTACCTCTCTCACCAAGGCTCTTTCCCACGATTGCTCAGTTTGGCTGGACGGCCAGGTCTAGGAAGAGTTCTGGTCGTCCCAAACTTCTTCCATTTAAGGATTATGGAGGCCACTGTGCTCTTAGGAACCTTGAGTGCTGCAGAAATTCTTTTGTAACCTTGGCCAGATCTGTGCCTTGCCACAATTCTGTCTCTGAGCTCCTTGGGCAGTTCCTTCGACCTCATGATTCTCATTTGCTCTGACATGCACTGTGAGCTGTAAGGTCTTATATAGACAGGTGTGTGCCTTTCCTAATCAAGTCCAATCAGTTTAATTAAACACAGCTGGACTCCAATGAAGAAGTAGAACCATCTCAAGGAGGATCAGAAGAAATGGACCGCAGATGAGTTAAATATGAGTGTCACAGTAAAGGGTCTGAATACTTATGACCGTGTGATATTTCAGTTTTTCTTTTTTAATAAATTTGCAAAAATTTCTACATTTCTGTTTCTTTCTGTCAAGATAGGGTGCTGAGTGTACATTAATGAGAAATAAAATGAACTTTTTTGATTTTAGCAAATGGCTGCAATGAAACAAAGAGTGAAAACTTTAAAGGGGTCTGAATACTTTCCGTACCCACTGTAAATGCTTGGTATAAGAAGAGACTGTACAAGGAGATTTTCTGTCATCCACGCCAATTTATTGTTAAAAGAATTTTAATTAGTCATCGGACTTTGGAGGAGCTTTGTTTGTACATGCTTTTATTGATGGAGCCCAAACACGGTATTAAGTGCTCCATTTTTGGGGGGGACCAAAAAATCCTATGCTGCGTTGACACACTGTGCCTGGCACACTTCAGAAATAATCACTGATAGGGTGCTACAGTGTCAGCTGCTGTTTTCTTGTGCTTTTCTACGTTCAATATGAGGGGAAATGCAACCAGCTGCGTAGCAGACCGGCATGGTTCTGTTGAAATATGAACAGAGCTGCATCTGCGTCCTATTGGCCTATGAACACGAATGTGGAAAGTGTTTTATAGAACTTCAAGTTATTTGACCTGAACTTACCTTTCAAGCCAGAAAACTATGTGATTTAATTGATGTGGACAGTAACACACTGTACTGAGTTGGCTATTCAAAGAGGTACCAAAAGTGTATTATCCTCTAGACAGTTCTCAGATAGTAGCAGAGCCCTAATTTATCTCTCAACACAGAGGTTTTGATCTTTCCATCAAGCAGAGTTATATTAGATACGAGACAAGCAAGTGTATTCCATCACTTGCCCTTATGCTTTGAGGTATAATACACATTTTCACAGCATAAATACAGGACAGGTCATGTCAGATTTTCTCTTTTCCATTTCAGACACTTTTCCTCAATCACTTAGATTTTGGTATTATTTTATCATTACCATCATTGAATAAAACACCTAAGACACCTGCTCCGTTAATCTGATGGCAAGTTTAAAAGTCAGTTTCATGTCTGGCAACGTTTCTGTAAAAGTTACTGTCCGACCTGGCAACAATTCTGTGTCACTTTCAACACAGTACATGCCTGAACTTAACCATCACATTAACAGACAGACACGCACAAACATGGGTACTTCAAATTGCGTGAAGGGATTTAGAGAAGAATTTCTCCACATTTCAGCTCCAATATTAGTCGAAAAACATCATATGCTTAATACACAGTTGGTGTGCCAAATTCACAACACACCTTTCCTCTCACTCATTTTGCTCTACAATTTCAAATCTGGAGCTACAGAATTAATTGTCCATTAAAGTACTATTTTATTGCAATGAAAACAGACAACAGATCAAACGTTAATGATGAGTCACCAATGATGAATGTAATCCATTTTTTTTCCCTCTAACAAGATGTTAACAGGAACTAAAGTTTGTTGCTTTCAGCAGTTTAGAAGTATTCTCTCTGAAGATTTTAAATACTTGCAGCATCAGGCAGCAGTAGGATCCATATGTATATTCAAAGAGAGCAAGAGATGCACACATTTGCACAAGGTGAACAGCAGCGCTGGTAACTTCAGTTTATTCATACAATATCAAAAAATTATCCCAGAGAGAGCATGGAGACCATCTGGATGATCAGATCCAGTCCAAGATCTGATGGCAAATCACACTGTAGGCCTATGTGTTTTCACATCAGACAGATGTGTCGCACACAGAATCGCAGTTTCCAGCTGTTTAGGACTATTTTTATTTATTGCATACCTGGAGTATGAGACAGCGGTAGAATCAACATGTATCTCCAAAGAGAGTGCCGCACACATTTACACATGGAGCAACAGCAGTACTTTCATTCATTAGTTTTAAATATAAATTATTTATGTCATAGAAAAGGATCAGTCAGTATCAGTACTTTTCTTCACCTCAGACAGGTGAACTGCTAAACAATGAATCAAAGATTATCAGCTGCGGTTAAAATTTTTGTCAAGTGCAGCAGTCCTCAGGTTAAGTCCTTAGCTTCAGTTTTAAATGTCATCGGGCTGATATTTATTTGAACACTTGGGTAAACTGTTATTAGTTTAGATTTAACCTGTTATTGTATTATTATGCATTATACATCACGTGGTCTAATCTTACATGAATGACTAATTTTGCACACGTACCACATCTCTCTTCGGCACTTTGGGAGGTATCTCTGCATGAAAACATAACCTATGAATAAAGGACCAGAATGCTGTGACTTTAACGGACTGATGAAGCCAGCAATGTTCCATGTCCCATATCTGAAGAGGGTTGTATTTCTCCATTAAAAAAAATCTTCCACCAGCAGTAAGCAAAAAACACTAGAATGTCCTACTACACTCTTTGAGAGTGCAGAAACAGGTAATTTTACTCTGCAGACTGCAACAAAATCTGAGCCAGATGGTCACAGCTTAAGGTGCAATTTTATGACTAAGTACGATGTCCCAGTTGTATGATACTGCATAAAACAGTATGTACTTTGTAAAGGAAGCTTTAGTATGTACTGAAAGGAAAAAGGAAAAGTATATGATTTGGAGTACAGGGTTGGTAACCTGACAGCCATCAAAACAAGCAAAGAAGTGACTAGAAACAACTGGTGAAGGAAAACGGAATCTCTGTTCAAGAAATATGTTTGTGCTGTACTAATGAAACAAATACTGTGGAAATGTACACTATTCAAAATTTTAGAGTGCGAGATGTACATTTGTAGACTCTCCCATTATTTAAATGTAAACTTTTATTTGAACATTTACAGCATACCTGTATGTATGTTTTATCTCCTCTCACAGGACACCTGTTGTTTTTCTGCTTTGCATTCTGTGTGTTATTTTACTGTTATGTGATAGTCTACTGACTAACCTCAAATTATTTTATTTGCACACAACATGAAGATCAGTGTGGTATACGCTTTGAAAACATATGATTCAAAATGTAACTGGTATTGGTCAATTGTTCACAAATATATCCTCATATTCCTCCAGCTGTCTTTTTTTAATGTTTTAATGTAATGCCTAATGGAAATAAACTTAACAGAATGATTGAATTTTACCACTGGCATCACTGCTCACATGCTTTGTCCTTTTTATGCAGTTATAATGTTACACAACACTACCAAGCTAAAGTTTGATCAACTCCACTGATGTTTTCCTAATTCAAGTAGAGATCAAAAGTTTACAGATACAGAATCTAATAGATTGGACTATGGGGAAATGTGTCTAAAATGTTTAATATTGCAATTTCAAGATTTTAAAGGTACAGTTGTAGTCACGCAGAATATATCAGACCACACACACAAACCAAATTCTTTCTGTTATGAATGTTTAGTTATGATCAGGGTTCTTCCCAAAACATTGCATAAAAGAGACATGTCAAGTCTCAATCTAATTTGTTGCTAAATTTAAGAAACATTGTAATCATATCTAGAATTTGGTTTTTCAAAATGTATAAGGGGAACTTTTATTGGAGTTTAAATCTTTTTTCCCCCTCTGCTAGACATAGCAAATCACACAGTCATTGACAGCTAATAAGAAAAACCCATGTTTAGAGTTGCCTGACAGATACAAATGATATTTACTTATTTAACATATTTATTTCAGCTGTATTTGCATCAGTTTGATAACTCCTGCTGGTTGGGAACACCCAAAAATGTCTGAAGATTTGATTTGATTTTTTTTTTTTTTTTAAATCATTTAATGTTGTAATTGTAACAATGCTGTTTTTGAATGATTAAATCAGTTTTTAAGTTATATATGTGTGTATGTGTGCACGCACACACACATTATTATATATACATTTACACACATATGTACACATACGCCACCCCTAAAATGTATGTCACCCCTTTGCCACCCCATCAAGGCTGGCAAGTGGTGATTTCTGACAGTTCCTGAGCGAGTTCTGCATACAATTTGGCTATAGCCAACTATCTCACAACTAGTGTCATCAGACCAAAGTCTAGGTTTCCACTGATCAAATGTCTGTTTCTTGTGTTTCTTGGTCTAAGAAGTTCTCTTCTAATTATTGCTATCCCTCACTAATCGTTTCTTCGCAGCAGTTCCACCATGAAAACATGATGCATTCAGTCTTCTACTAACAACTGACATTGAGATGAGTATGCTGCTTGAACTTTGCGAAACACTGATGTGGACTCTAATCTGAGGTGCTGTAATTGTTTATTTCTGAGGCCACTAACTATTCCCCCCTGTAGCAGAGGGAACTCTTTGTCCTGATGCAGTCCTCATGAGAGGCAGAGTTTGATCTGACTGACATTTTAGACACTTTCAAATTCTTGATATACAGACCCTTTCCAAAAAATTAGAATACCATGGAAAACTTTATTTCCATAATTCCATTCAAAAAATTAAACTTTCATAGATTATAGATTCAGGGCTCACAATTTAAATGATTTCAATTACTTCTTTATTTTTACATAATTTGCACTTCCAGCTCATAAAACCCATGAAAACAGGAATTCAAAAAATTGGAATACTGTGAAGAAATCACCATTTACTTCTCAGTTTTTGCAGAAAAAAAAGAAAGAAATTAGGATCACATCAAATCAATCAAAATATGGTACCTTACAAAACGATGCGTCAATCTTCAATACTTGGTTGATAATCCCTTTGCCTTAATCACTGCCTCGATGCGCCGTGGCATTGCCTGGGAGTTATGGAAGCCCAGATTTCCTTGATGTTTGCTGTCAGCTCTTCTTTGTTTTTGGGTCTGGTGCCCCTTATTTTCCTCTTGATAGTGCCCCATAGATTCTCAGTGGGGTTTAGGTCTGGCGAGTTGGCTGGCCCATTCAAGCACTGTGATGGCATGGGCATCAAACCAGGTTTTGGTGCTTCTGGCGGTATGGGCAGGGGCCAGGTCCTGCTGGAAAATGAAATCTGCATCTCCATACAGATCCTCAGCAGAAGGAATCATAAAGTTCTCTAAAGCATTCTGGTAGACTGTTGCGTTGACCTTTGATTTAAGAAAGCAGAGTTTACCAACACCTGCACTGGACATTGCACCCCAAATCATGACTGACTGTGGATATTTCACACTTGACCTCAAGCAGCTTTGGTTCTGTTCCTCACCCGTCTTCCTCCAAACCCTTGGACCTTGATTCCCAAATGAAAGGCACACTTTACTTTCATCGGAAAAGAGAACCTTGGACCCCTGGCCAACAGTCCAGTCCTCCTTCTCCTTGGCCCAGTTGAGACGCTTCCTACATTGGCTCAGGCTCAGAAGTGGCTTGACCCGAGGAACCCAACAGTTGTAGCCCATCTCCTGGATGCGTCTGAATGTGGTGGTTTTTGAAGCTGTGACTCCTGCCTCATTCCACTCTCTCTGGATCTCTGCCAGATTCTTGAATCTTCTCTGTTTGATAATCCGCTGAAGCCCACAGTCATCTCTTTTGCTGGTGCATCTTCTCCTGCCGCATTTTGCTCTTCCACTAGACTTTCCACTGATATGCTTGGACACAGCACTCTGTGAACAGCCAGCCTCTTTTGCTATGAACTTTTGTGGCTTACCCATCCTATGGAGGGTATCAATGATGGTCTTCTGGCCAGTTGTCAACTCTGCAGTCTTCCCCATATTGAACCAAACTGAGACAATTGAACCAAACTGAAACAATTTAATGACACCTGGGGAAACCTGTGCAGGTGCTCTGAGTTTAGTAGATGATTAATGTGTGACACTCAGTTTAAAACTTTCATGCCCTGCAAAATTTGGGCTGATTTCTTCACAGTATTCTAATTTGTTGAATTCCTGATTTCGTCGGTTTTATGAGCTGGAAGCCCAAATTTTGTAAAAATAAACAAATAAATACGTGAAATCATTTAAATTGTGGGCCCTGAATCTATAATCTATGAAAGTTTAATTTTTTGAATGGAATTATGGAAATAAAGTTTTCCATGGTATTCTAATTTTTTTGGAAAGGGTCTGTATTGTGGACTGACTGACATTTGTGTCTTCAAGTAAGAATGGACTCTTGTTACTTAGTTGACTGGTTCTTGCCATAATATGGATAAGTTAGGGTTGAATAGGGCCATTGACTGTACACCAACACTACCTCAGCCCTCAACTCATGGACTCATGTATTTAGAAGTAAGAAACATCACCAGTTGACTTGACAAGGCTCACGTTTACTGAAATCCAATCCAGATGCCATCTTCATTAAGCTGGTTAACATATTCCAGCAGTGTGCAAAAGGTCATTAAGGCTACTTGGAGTGATCTAAAATATAAACATATTTAGCACATCTTTGTTTACTGCATAATTCCATGTGTGTTATTGCAGACATTTGCTGTCCTTAGTTTTTATCTATACTGTAGTCAAAGTAAAGATAAGTGATGGAATAAATGGGTACGTACAGATTTTTGACTAGGACTGTGCATTGTTTATATGTATCTACCAACATCACACCTAAAATCATCAGTAAGCTTATTCAAATTTCAAAATGCTAAGTCTGCTCAAGAACCCAGTGTTTATAGAATAATTTTCAATGCAGATGCAGGGTAGAGGTAATTAAGGGACACCTGTATGTAAACATTCGATATAATCTAATCTACCAAAACTACAAAAAGCTTTGTAAGATGTCAAGAAGATTAGACAATCTGACATCTATCTTCACACAACCAGCTTCCACAGTATTTAGCAGATGATAGAAATACCCTGTTCACAGACATCTGGACTACTCCCCTCAGCTTGTTCTGTTTCACTCCAGTTACCAAGTTCAGTCTATTGT